>NC_139709.1:0-440000 GCF_964188405.1 Protomyctophum parallelum
CCTAACCCTAACCCTAACCCTAACCCTAACCCTAACCCTAACCCTAACCCTAACCCTAACCCTAACCCTAACCCTAACCCTAACCCTAACCCTAACCCTAACCCTAACCCTAACCCTAACCCTAACCCTAACCCTAACCCTAACCCTAACCCTAACCCTAACCCTAACCCTAACCCTAACCCTAACCCTAACCCTAACCCTAACCCTAACCCTAACCCTAACCCTAACCCTAACCCTAACCCTAACCCTAACCCTAACCCTAACCCTAACCCTAACCCTAACCCTAACCCTAACCCTAACCCTAACCCTAACCCTAACCCTAACCCTAACCCTAACCCTAACCCTAACCCTAACCCTAACCCTAACCCTAACCCTAACCCTAACCCTAACCCTAACCCTAACCCTAACCCTAACCCTAACCCTAACCCTAACCCTAACCCTAACCCTAACCCTAACCCTAACCCTAACCCTAACCCTAACCCTAACCCTAACCCTAACCCTAACCCTAACCCTAACCCTAACCCTAACCCTAACCCTAACCCTAACCCTAACCCTAACCCTAACCCTAACCCTAACCCTAACCCTAACCCTAACCCTAACCCTAACCCTAACCCTAACCCTAACCCTAACCCTAACCCTAACCCTAACCCTAACCCTAACCCTAACCCTAACCCTAACCCTAACCCTAACCCTAACCCTAACCCTAACCCTAACCCTAACCCTAACCCTAACCCTAACCCTAACCCTAACCCTAACCCTAACCCTAACCCTAACCCTAACCCTAACCCTAACCCTAACCCTAACCCTAACCCTAACCCTAACCCTAACCCTAACCCTAACCCTAACCCTAACCCTAACCCTAACCCTAACCCTAACCCTAACCCTAACCCTAACCCTAACCCTAACCCTAACCCTAACCCTAACCCTAACCCTAACCCTAACCCTAACCCTAACCCTAACCCTAACCCTAACCCTAACCCTAACCCTAACCCTAACCCTAACCCTAACCCTAACCCTAACCCTAACCCTAACCCTAACCCTAACCCTAACCCTAACCCTAACCCTAACCCTAACCCTAACCCTAACCCTAACCCTAACCCTAACCCTAACCCTAACCCTAACCCTAACCCTAACCCTAACCCTAACCCTAACCCTAACCCTAACCCTAACCCTAACCCTAACCCTAACCCTAACCCTAACCCTAACCCTAACCCTAACCCTAACCCTAACCCTAACCCTAACCCTAACCCTAACCCTAACCCTAACCCTAACCCTAACCCTAACCCTAACCCTAACCCTAACCCTAACCCTAACCCTAACCCTAACCCTAACCCTAACCCTAACCCTAACCCTAACCCTAACCCTAACCCTAACCCTAACCCTAACCCTAACCCTAACCCTAACCCTAACCCTAACCCTAACCCTAACCCTAACCCTAACCCTAACCCTAACCCTAACCCTAACCCTAACCCTAACCCTAACCCTAACCCTAACCCTAACCCTAACCCTAACCCTAACCCTAACCCTAACCCTAACCCTAACCCTAACCCTAACCCTAACCCTAACCCTAACCCTAACCCTAACCCTAACCCTAACCCTAACCCTAACCCTAACCCTAACCCTAACCCTAACCCTAACCCTAACCCTAACCCTAACCCTAACCCTAACCCTAACCCTAACCCTAACCCTAACCCTAACCCTAACCCTAACCCTAACCCTAACCCTAACCCTAACCCTAACCCTAACCCTAACCCTAACCCTAACCCTAACCCTAACCCTAACCCTAACCCTAACCCTAACCCTAACCCTAACCCTAACCCTAACCCTAACCCTAACCCTAACCCTAACCCTAACCCTAACCCTAACCCTAACCCTAACCCTAACCCTAACCCTAACCCTAACCCTAACCCTAACCCTAACCCTAACCCTAACCCTAACCCTAACCCTAACCCTAACCCTAACCCTAACCCTAACCCTAACCCTAACCCTAACCCTAACCCTAACCCTAACCCTAACCCTAACCCTAACCCTAACCCTAACCCTAACCCTAACCCTAACCCTAACCCTAACCCTAACCCTAACCCTAACCCTAACCCTAACCCTAACCCTAACCCTAACCCTAACCCTAACCCTAACCCTAACCCTAACCCTAACCCTAACCCTAACCCTAACCCTAACCCTAACCCTAACCCTAACCCTAACCCTAACCCTAACCCTAACCCTAACCCTAACCCTAACCCTAACCCTAACCCTAACCCTAACCCTAACCCTAACCCTAACCCTAACCCTAACCCTAACCCTAACCCTAACCCTAACCCTAACCCTAACCCTAACCCTAACCCTAACCCTAACCCTAACCCTAACCCTAACCCTAACCCTAACCCTAACCCTAACCCTAACCCTAACCCTAACCCTAACCCTAACCCTAACCCTAACCCTAACCCTAACCCTAACCCTAACCCTAACCCTAACCCTAACCCTAACCCTAACCCTAACCCTAACCCTAACCCTAACCCTAACCCTAACCCTAACCCTAACCCTAACCCTAACCCTAACCCTAACCCTAACCCTAACCCTAACCCTAACCCTAACCCTAACCCTAACCCTAACCCTAACCCTAACCCTAACCCTAACCCTAACCCTAACCCTAACCCTAACCCTAACCCTAACCCTAACCCTAACCCTAACCCTAACCCTAACCCTAACCCTAACCCTAACCCTAACCCTAACCCTAACCCTAACCCTAACCCTAACCCTAACCCTAACCCTAACCCTAACCCTAACCCTAACCCTAACCCTAACCCTAACCCTAACCCTAACCCTAACCCTAACCCTAACCCTAACCCTAACCCTAACCCTAACCCTAACCCTAACCTAACCCTAATACCTAACCCTAATACCTAACCCTAATACCTAACCCTAAACCTAACCCTAACTACCTAACCCTAATACCTAACCCTAATACCTAACCCTAATACCTAACCCTAATACCTAACCCTAATACCTAACCCTAATACCTAACCCTAATACCTAACCCTAATACCTAACCCTAATACCTAACCCTAATACCTAACCCTAATACCTAACCCTAATACCTAACCCTAATACCTAACCCTAATACCTAACCCTAATACCTAACCCTAATACCTAACCCTAATACCTAACCCTAATACCTAACCCTAATACCTAACCCTAATACCTAACCCTAATACCTAACCCTAATACCTAACCCTAATACCTAACCCTAATACCTAACCCTAATACCTAACCCTAATACCTAACCCTAATACCTAACCCTAATACCTAACCCTAATACCTAACCCTAATACCTAACCCTAATACCTAACCCTAATACCTAACCCTAATACCTAACCCTAATACCTAACCCTAATACCTAACCCTAATACCTAACCCTAATACCTAACCCTAATACCTAACCCTAATACCTAACCCTAATACCTAACCCTAATACCTAACCCTAATACCTAACCCTAATACCTAACCCTAATACCTAACCCTAATACCTAACCCTAATACCTAACCCTAATACCTAACCCTAATACCTAACCCTAATACCTAACCCTAATACCTAACCCTAATACCTAACCCTAATACCTAACCCTAATACCTAACCCTAATACCTAACCCTAATACCTAACCCTAATACCTAACCCTAATACCTAACCCTAATACCTAACCCTAATACCTAACCCTAATACCTAACCCTAATACCTAACCCTAATACCTAACCCTAATACCTAACCCTAATACCTAACCCTAATACCTAACCCTAATACCTAACCCTAATACCTAACCCTAATACCTAACCCTAATACCTAACCCTAATACCTAACCCTAATACCTAACCCTAATACCTAACCCTAATACCTAACCCTAATACCTAACCCTAATACCTAACCCTAATACCTAACCCTAATACCTAACCCTAATACCTAACCCTAATACCTAACCCTAATACCTAACCCTAATACCTAACCCTAATACCTAACCCTAATACCTAACCCTAATACCTAACCCTAATACCTAACCCTAATACCTAACCCTAATACCTAACCCTAATACCTAACCCTAATACCTAACCCTAATACCTAACCCTAATACCTAACCCTAATACCTAACCCTAATACCTAACCCTAATACCTAACCCTAATACCTAACCCTAATACCTAACCCTAATACCTAACCCTAATACCTAACCCTAATACCTAACCCTAATACCTAACCCTAATACCTAACCCTAATACCTAACCCTAATACCTAACCCTAATACCTAACCCTAATACCTAACCCTAATACCTAACCCTAATACCTAACCCTAATACCTAACCCTAATACCTAACCCTAATACCTAACCCTAATACCTAACCCTAATACCTAACCCTAATACCTAACCCTAATACCTAACCCTAATACCTAACCCTAATACCTAACCCTAATACCTAACCCTAATACCTAACCCTAATACCTAACCCTAATACCTAACCCTAATACCTAACCCTAATACCTAACCCTAATACCTAACCCTAATACCTAACCCTAATACCTAACCCTAATACCTAACCCTAATACCTAACCCTAATACCTAACCCTAATACCTAACCCTAATACCTAACCCTAATACCTAACCCTAATACCTAACCCTAATACCTAACCCTAATACCTAACCCTAATACCTAACCCTAATACCTAACCCTAATACCTAACCCTAATACCTAACCCTAATACCTAACCCTAATACCTAACCCTAATACCTAACCCTAATACCTAACCCTAATACCTAACCCTAATACCTAACCCTAATACCTAACCCTAATACCTAACCCTAATACCTAACCCTAATACCTAACCCTAATACCTAACCCTAATACCTAACCCTAATACCTAACCCTAATACCTAACCCTAATACCTAACCCTAATACCTAACCCTAATACCTAACCCTAATACCTAACCCTAATACCTAACCCTAATACCTAACCCTAATACCTAACCCTAATACCTAACCCTAATACCTAACCCTAATACCTAACCCTAATACCTAACCCTAATACCTAACCCTAATACCTAACCCTAATACCTAACCCTAATACCTAACCCTAATACCTAACCCTAATACCTAACCCTAATACCTAACCCTAATACCTAACCCTAATACCTAACCCTAATACCTAACCCTAATACCTAACCCTAATACCTAACCCTAATACCTAACCCTAATACCTAACCCTAATACCTAACCCTAATACCTAACCCTAATACCTAACCCTAATACCTAACCCTAATACCTAACCCTAATACCTAACCCTAATACCTAACCCTAATACCTAACCCTAATACCTAACCCTAATACCTAACCCTAATACCTAACCCTAATACCTAACCCTAATACCTAACCCTAATACCTAACCCTAATACCTAACCCTAATACCTAACCCTAATACCTAACCCTAATACCTAACCCTAATACCTAACCCTAATACCTAACCCTAATACCTAACCCTAATACCTAACCCTAATACCTAACCCTAATACCTAACCCTAATACCTAACCCTAATACCTAACCCTAATACCTAACCCTAATACCTAACCCTAATACCTAACCCTAATACCTAACCCTAATACCTAACCCTAATACCTAACCCTAATACCTAACCCTAATACCTAACCCTAATACCTAACCCTAATACCTAACCCTAATACCTAACCCTAATACCTAACCCTAATACCTAACCCTAATACCTAACCCTAATACCTAACCCTAATACCTAACCCTAATACCTAACCCTAATACCTAACCCTAATACCTAACCCTAATACCTAACCCTAATACCTAACCCTAATACCTAACCCTAATACCTAACCCTAATACCTAACCCTAATACCTAACCCTAATACCTAACCCTAATACCTAACCCTAATACCTAACCCTAATACCTAACCCTAATACCTAACCCTAATACCTAACCCTAATACCTAACCCTAATACCTAACCCTAATACCTAACCCTAATACCTAACCCTAATACCTAACCCTAATACCTAACCCTAATACCTAACCCTAATACCTAACCCTAATACCTAACCCTAATACCTAACCCTAATACCTAACCCTAATACCTAACCCTAATACCTAACCCTAATACCTAACCCTAATACCTAACCCTAATACCTAACCCTAATACCTAACCCTAATACCTAACCCTAATACCTAACCCTAATACCTAACCCTAATACCTAACCCTAATACCTAACCCTAATACCTAACCCTAATACCTAACCCTAATACCTAACCCTAATACCTAACCCTAATACCTAACCCTAATACCTAACCCTAATACCTAACCCTAATACCTAACCCTAATACCTAACCCTAATACCTAACCCTAATACCTAACCCTAATACCTAACCCTAATACCTAACCCTAATACCTAACCCTAATACCTAACCCTAATACCTAACCCTAATACCTAACCCTAATACCTAACCCTAATACCTAACCCTAATACCTAACCCTAATACCTAACCCTAATACCTAACCCTAATACCTAACCCTAATACCTAACCCTAATACCTAACCCTAATACCTAACCCTAATACCTAACCCTAATACCTAACCCTAATACCTAACCCTAATACCTAACCCTAATACCTAACCCTAATACCTAACCCTAATACCTAACCCTAATACCTAACCCTAATACCTAACCCTAATACCTAACCCTAATACCTAACCCGATAGGTTCTGCGCGGGTGGCCCAGGACTGAAAAAGTTGTAAAGTCAGCCTTTGCAAAAAAGGCTGCCAAGAGATGAGAATTGGCTACAAACTGAGCAAATGTCAAACTGTCCAGAGCACTGCCCAAAAGTAATTAGTCAACTTGAGAAGGAAGTCTAAGTTAAAGTCTCACTTTAATGCACCCTCCCTTGACTGATTTCTCTATTGGTAAGTAATTAGTCAACTGGGGAAGTAAGTCTAAGTTAATGTCTCACTTTAATGCACCCTCCCTTGACTGATTTCTCTATTGGCAAGTAATTAGTCAACTGGGGAAGTAAGTCTAAATTAAAGTCTCACTTTCATGCACCCTCCCTTGACTGATTTCTCTATTGGCAAGTAATTAGTCAACTGGGGAAGTAAGTCTAAATTAAAGTCTCACTTTCATGCACCCTCCCCTGACTGATTTCTCTATGGTAAGTAATTAGTCAACTTGGGAAGTAAGTCTAAGTTAAAGTCTCACTTCCATGCACCCTCCCTCGACTGATTTCTCTATTGGTAAGTAACTAGTCAACTTGAGAAGGAAGTCTAAGTAAGAGTCTCACTTTAATGCACCCTCCCACTCTATTGGTAAGTAATCACTTGATATAGCTTAGTCCCTTGACGCAATGTTCTACCTACAGCCGTAACGGGTTTATGGGATGGGGGACCCGAGCAGCATAGTAGGCCACGTCAATACACTATACCAACTGATTAAGTACCCCCCCTCCCAAAGGCTATTCCCACCCAAACGCTAACACAGTACAAATACTATTTCTCAAATGGTCAGAGTTAAGCTCCACTGATATATAGCGGGATTGGTCGCACCATACCGTGGGTACAACGGGTCCTGGGTTTGATCAATCCTTTTATATACCAGACCATCTGAGTTCACCTACCGTGAACCTACCGTCATCCAACAGTCGCTGGCACCTCCTACATCAGCCTGGGGAAGGGAAACATTGATCAACCCTAACCATTCGACAATCTCTGGGTCTGTCAACTTTATTTGACCCTTTAATGACAGTTTGAGTCACGAAACAGACGATTATTTCGAAAATCATGATTTTAGCATTCATCGGCCTGTAGCTCAGGCTAGGAAAGTCCCACAGAAACCAAACGCATGGTAGAGTAAAGTTCAAAGGCTTGTGAATCCATAGGATACTTTGGTGTCCCTGTGGGCCCCTTGGTTCATCCACTGGGGGGGGGGGGGGGTGAAATCTCTTTAAAAAAATAATATTTTTTTTATACTTTCCCTTAACTAATTTGGTGACGCTGAGTCGATTGGTGCAGGTCTCGAGTGTCTACGAAACTTGGATGTGGGTTACAAAAATGATACACATATCCACGTGTTCGTCTCGGTGCCCTCTACAACATACGTCCAAAAAAAAATCCTAGAAAAAGAACTAAATATTTTTGTACAACGGGACCAACTTCATTAAATCCAGCGTGAACTAAGTGGTTTTTGAAAAATAAATATTAGTCATTAATTTTAGTAATTTTGCTCCAAAACCCTAACCCTATTCTACCCACACTAAATCAATGGCACTTAATCAGAATATGTAATTCTGGGTGCCTGCCATGCAATGGCAGAAACACAGGTTGAAATCCAAAACACATACTTAATCGTAATCAAGACACGAAACTTTGACGTCTATGGCCGGCCGCACGGTTTACCAAAGGTGAAATTGATACTTTGTTAATGATTCAAGGTCAAGTTAACCACCTCTCAAACACGCGCACACACATTGAAAGTCAATGGAGAAAATCGGGGAAACACGTAACTGTCATTTCTCGACCGTTTCAGAAGCAGGGCGGCTCGCCGGAACCGGGCCGCCCCCATTAACGAAACCAAATGGAACCTTACAGCTCAGACATATTGGCATGTTGGCATGATAGCATTGGCATGATAGCATTAAAATGTTAGCATGTTAGCATTAGAATGTTGGTGGCAACGTAATGTGCAATAAACTAAGACAAAATACCTCATTGAAAGTCAATGGGGAGACCTGGCTCACATGTAACCAAATGGACCCTTCTGAGAGGCTAAATGCCATCAAATGGTGGTCGTGGCTCAAATGCTGCACAGACTTGGCGAGCTTCAGGCACCCAGAAAAAAATTCTTGAAATTTTGTTTCTAGGTTACATCTCAATCCGACAACCAGAAGTGCCTTAATTGGCTAATTATAGAGTTTGGTAAGAAATGTCGTAGAGAAACAAAACATACGTAGAAATGTTCGTCTCAGCAAGCCTTATGATTGTGTCTTGTGTGTGGTTAACAATTGTTGGACTCTTTAGTCTGGCGTCTTTGAGTCACATCACAGACTGATGTGACTCAAAGACGCACAAAAGCCCCCACGCCGCGTCAAGGCAGAGTCCATGTGGGGGGATTTTTTTTGTCACGCAAACGCACACAAACACTCACCCTTTTTTATCCCACGATTTTGTAACCCATTTTTCACCACACATACACAGCTTTAGCATATGGGTAGCAGTATTGCTGGCAGCACTAAAAGACACACGTTTAACATGATTGAGAGCAATAACAGAACTAGCAATGGCTGCTGTAGTAGTAAACATTAGCATCATGATCATAGAACACAAACCTTCATTGAGCAGAGCAAAGAGCAGCTTACCAGAGGAGAACTACTACAATAATGAGCTGGAGCAGATATTTCACAGCTGGGAGTTTAAATAGCCCCACCCAATCGAGTGGAGTGAACATGTGACTGATCAAGATTTGGATCTCCTTTGAATTGTGCCAGAACTAGCTCTGCAGACTTATCATTCGTACTCCATGAGTACAAGTGAAGCAATGTAACTTCTAAAGTATCAAATCTGCATTACCGGTGATTAAAGCCTATTCAGAACAACCAGATCTTCTGGACAAAAGCACCACCGGAGGCTGGGGCCAGGACTACTGCTCCACGGCAGGGTGGCAACATCATGGATTCAGAGTGCACTGCATAAGCAAAGAATGCTGTGTTAGCTTGTTCGACAAACAGGAAGCTACCGATGTTCCTAGTAATTCATAAATTATGCACATTATTTTTTTGTAGCAGTAAAAACACTTATTTGAAAAGCTTTAGCATATGGGTAGAAGTATTGCTAGCAGCACTAAAAGACACATGTTTAGCATGATTGCGAGCAGCAATAACACAACTAGCAATGGCTGCTGTAGTAGTAGTAAACATTATCATGATCATATAACACAAACCTTCATTGAGCAGAGCAAAGAGCAGCTTCCTAGAGGAGAACTACTACAATAATGAGCTGGAGCAGATATTTCACAGCTTGGAGTTTAAATAGCCCCACCCAATTGAGTCAACATGTGACTCAGTCACAGATGGAGTCAATATGTAACTGATCAGGAATTGGCCCTCCTTTGAGTTGTGCCTGAACTAGCTCTGCAGACAATCGGGTTAGGGTTGGCTAGTAGTAAACATTAGCATCATGATCATATAACACAAACAGTAATTGAGCAGAGCAAAGAGCAGCTTACCAGGGGAGAACTACTACAATAATGAGCTGGAGCAGACATTTCACAGCTGGGAGTTTAAATAGCCCCACCCAATTGAGTGGAGTGAACATGTGACTTTGGCCCTCCTTTGAGTTGTGCCTGAACTAGCTCTGCAGACTTATCATTCGTACTCCATGAGTACAAGTGAAGCAATGTAAATTCTAAAGTATCCAATCTGCATTACCTGTGATTAAAGCCTCTTTAGAACAACCACATCTTCTGGACAAAAGCAGCACCGGAGGCTGGGGCCAGGACTACAGCCCCACGGCAGGGTGGCAACATCATGGTTCAGAGTGCACTGCATAAGCAAAGAATGCTGCGTTAGCTGGTGCTACAAACAAGTCAAAGGCTTCCCACATAAGCAAAGCATGATGCGTTAGCTTGTGCTGCCTACAAACAAATCAAAGGATTTTGACATAAGCACTGTGTTAGCTTGTTCTACAAACAAGTCAAAGGCTTTACACATAGGAAGCAACCGATGTTCCTAGTAATTCATGAATGATGCACATTTTCATGTTTAGTAGCAGTAAAAACATTTATTTGAAAAGCTTTAGCATAAGGGTAGAAGTATTGCTAGCAGCACTAAAAGACACATGTTTAGCATGATTGCAACTAGCAATGGCTGCTGTATTAGTAAACATTAGCATGATCATATAACACAAACCTTCATTGAGCAGAGCAAAGAGCAGCTTACCAGAGGAGAACTACTACAATAATGAGCTGGAGCAGACATTTCACAGCTGGGAGTTTAAATAGCCCCACCTAATCGAGTCAACATGTGACTTATCAGTCACAGATGGAGTCAACATGTAACTGATCAGGAATTGGCCCTCCTTTGAGTTGTGCCTGAACTAGCTCTGCAGACGTATCATTCGTACTCCATGAGTACAAGTGAAACAATGTAAATTATAAAGTATCCAATCTGCATTACCTGTGATTAAAGCCTCTTTAGAACAACCACATCTTCTGGACAAAAGCAGCACCGGAGGGGGGGGGCAACATCATGGGTTCAGAGTGCACTGCATAAGCAAAGAATGCTACGTTAGCTTGTGCTACAAACAAGTCAAAGGCTTCCCACATAGGAAGCTACCGATGTTCCTAGTAATTCATAAATTATGCACATTTTCATTTGTTGTAGCAGTAAAAACACTTATTTTAAAAGATTTAGCATATGGGTAGAAGTATTGCTAGCAGCACTAAAAGACACATGTTTAGCATGATCGAGAGCAGCAATAACAGAACTAGCAATGGCTGCTGTAGTAGTAAACATTATCATGGTCATATAACTCAAACCTTCATTGAGCAGTGCAAAGAGCAGCATACCAGAGGAGAACTACTACAATAATGAGCTGGAGCAGATATTTCACAACTGGGAGTTTAAATAGCCCCACCCAATCGAGTCAACATGTGACTTGATCAGTCACAGATGGAGACAATATGTAACTGATCAGGAATTTGCCCTCCTTTGAGTTGTGCCTGAACTAGCTCTTCAGACTTATCGGGTTAGGGTTGGCTAGTAGTAAACATTAGCATCATGATCATATAACACAAACAGTAATTGAGCAGAGCAAAGAGCAGCTTACCAGAGGAGAACTACTACAATAATGAGCTGGAGCAGATATTTCACAGCTGGGAGTTTAAATAGCCCCACCTAATCGAGTCAACATGTGACTTATCAGTTACAGATGGAGTCAACATGTAACTGATCAGGAATTGGCCATCCTTTGAGGTGTGCCTGAACTAGCTCTGCAGAGTTATCGTTCGTACTCCATGAGTACAAGTGAAGCAATGTAAATTCTAAAGTATCCAATCTGCATTACCTGTGATTAAAGCCTCTTTAGAACAACCACATCTTCTGGACAAATCAGCACCGGAGGCTGGTGCCAGGACTACAGCTCCACGGCAGGGTGGCAACATCATGGGTTCAGAGTGCACTGCATAAGCAAAGAATGCTGCATAAGCTGGTGCTACAGACAAGTCAAAGGCTTCCCACATAAGCAAAGCATGATGCGTCAGCTTGTGCTGCCTACAAACAAATCAATGGATTTTGACATAAGCACTGTGTTAGCTTGTTCTACAAACAAGTCAAAGGCTTCACACATAGGAAGCAACCTTTGTTCCTAGTAATTCATAAATGCACATTTTCATGTTTAGTAGCAGTAAAAACACTTATTTGAAAAGCTTTAGCATATGGGTAGAAGTATTGCTAGCAGCACTAAAAGATACATGTTTAGCATGATTGAGAACAGAAATAACAGAACTAGCAATGGCTGCTGTAGTAGTAAACATTAGCATCATGATCATATAACACAAATCTTCATAGAGCCGGGCACAGAGCAGCTTACCAGAGGAGAACTACTACAATAATGAGCTGGAGAAGACAGTTCACAGGTGGGAGTTTAAATAGCCCCGCCCAATCGAGTCAACATGTGACTTACCAGTCACAGATAAAGTCAACATGTAACTGATCAGGAATTGGCCCTCCTTTGAGTTGTGCCTGAAGAATCTCTGCAGACTTATCATTCGTACTCCATGAGTACAAATGAAACAATATAAATTATAAAGTATCCAATCTGCATTACCTGTGATTAAAGCCTCTTTAGAACAACCACATCTTCTGGACAAAAGCAGCACCGGAGGGGGGGGGCAACATCATGGGTTCAGAGTGCACTGCATAAGCAAAGAATGCTGCATTAGCTTGTGCTGCCTACAAACTAATCAAAGGATTTTGACATAAGCACTGTAGTGTTAGCTTGTTCTACAAACAAGTCAAAGGCTTCACACATAGGAAGCAACCTTTGTTCCTAGTAATTCATAAATGCACATTTTCATGTTTAGTAGCAGTAAAAACACTTATTTGAAAAGCTTTAGCATATGGGTAGAAGTATTGCTAGCAGCACTAAAAGACACATGTTAAGCATGACTGAGAGCAGAAATAACAGAACTAGCAATGGCTGCTGTAGTAGTAAACATTAGCATCATGATCATAGAACACAAACCTTCATTGAGCAGAGCAAAGAGCAGCTTACCAGAGGAGAACTACTACAATAATGAGCTGGAGCAGATATTTCACAGCTGGGAGTTTAAATAGCCCCACCCAATCGAGTCAACATGTGACTTACCAGTCACAGATAAAGTCAACATGTAACTGATCAGGAATTGGCCCTCCTTTGAGTTGTGCCTGAAGTATCTCTGCAGACTTATCATTCGTACTCCATGAGTACAAGTGAAACAATGTAAATTATAAAGTATCCAATCTGCATTACCTTTGATTAAAGCCTCTTTAGAACAACCACATCTTCTGGACAAAAGCAGCACCGGAGGGGGGGGGGGCAACATCATGGGTTCAGAGTGCACTGCATAAGCAAAGAATGCTGCGTTAGCTTGTGCTGCCTACAAACTAATCAAAGGATTTTGACATAAGCACTGTAGTGTTAGCTTGTTCTACAAACAAGTCAAAGGCTTCACACATAGGAAGCAACCTTTGTTCCTAGTAATTCATAAATGCACATTTTCATGTTTAGTAGCAGTAAAAACACTTATTTGAAAAGCTTTAGCATATGGGTAGAAGTATTGCTAGCAGCACTAAAAGACACATGTTAAGCATGACTGAGAGCAGAAATAACAGAACTAGCAATGGCTGCTGTAGTAGTAAACATTAGCATCATGATCATAGAACACAAACCTTCATTGAGCAGAGCAAAGAGCAGCTTACCAGAGGAGAACTACTACAATAATGAGCTGGAGCAGATATTTCACAGCTGGGAGTTTAAATAGCCCCACCCAATCGAGTCAACATGTGACTTACCAGTCACAGATAAAGTCAACATGTAACTGATCAGGAATTGGCCCTCCTTTGAGTTGTGCCTGAAGTATCTCTGCAGACTTATCATTCGTACTCCATGAGTACAAGTGAAACAATGTAAATTATAAAGTATCCAATCTGCATTACCTGTGATTAAAGCCTCTTTAGAACAACCACATCTTCTGGACAAAAGCAGCACCGGAGGGGGGGGGGGGCAACATCATGGGTTCAGAGTGCACTGCATAAGCAAAGAATGCTGCGTTAGCTTGTGCTGCCTACAAACTAATCAAAGGATTTTGACATAAGCACTGTAGTGTTAGCTTGTTCTACAAACAAGTCAAAGGCTTCACACATAGGAAGCAACCTTTGTTCCTAGTAATTCATAAATGCACATTTTCATGTTTAGTAGCAGTAAAAACACTTATTTGAAAAGCTTTAGCATATGGGTAGAAGTATTGCTAGCAGCACTAAAAGACACATGTTTAGCATGATTGAGAACAGAAATAACAGAACTAGCAATGGCTGCTGTAGTAGTAAACATTAGCATCATGATCATATAACACAAATCTTCATAGAGCCGGGCACAGAGCAGCTTACCAGAGGAGAACTACTACAAGAATGAGCTGGAGAAGACAGTTCACAGGTGGGAGTTTAAATAGCCCCGCCCAATCACATGGAGTTAACATGTGACTGATCAGCTGATCAGTCACAGATGAAGTGAACATGTGACTAATCAGCTGATCAGTCACAGATGAAGTGAACATGTGACGATCAGCTGATCAGGAATTGGCCCTCCTTTGAATAGTCTTCCTAAACTAGCTCTGCAGACTTTGAATAATTCTTACTGCATAAGTACAACTGAAGCATGTTAAAATATCCAAAGTGCATTACCTGTGATTAAAGAATCTTTAGAACAACCATAACGATATCTTCTATGGCAGTTTATTTCTCCATTAGGCCACGGTTTCTACAAACAAAATACATTAACTAGCATTAACATAAAGAACTGTATGAATGACATTAGATTTCTAAGTAAATCAAATATAACTCATATCAACAGAATAAACAGGTACAAATTGGCACTTAGCATTTAGTCACTAGAACATTGTATTATGGCAGAGTACTCAACATAATATGGCAAAGCAAAGCAAACATAACCAAAGCAAATTACAATCAAGACAGAACAAAGTCTTACATAGTTCAAGAACACATGGCTGCCGGGGTTGGAGTTGTAGAGTAGATTCAGTGAGAGCTGCATGTGGCCTGAGCGAAGGCTGGAAACTGAGTGAGGGCTGTAGACTGAGTTGCTGCTTATATAGGGCACACCCAAACTGTGATTGGCTAATGAGTTAAGTGGTATCATGGCAAACACCTGTGTCTCATTGGGGATGAAAATAATGGGAACTGTCCACCAGAGGCTGCCATTTAGGCCTAGGTTACACCTATATGAATCTTTTGCAAAACATAAATTCTTTTGTGTGTTTGGGCCTTTCAGCCAAACGCAAACAGCGTTTTCTGCATATAATTATTTCTATAATTAGGCAATGCAGCTTGCACAGCACCTTCATGGAAACTACACGGATATCTATCCAATTGTTCATGTTTTTATATCACTATTAACAACTTTAAAACGTATCATATGTTGCACCACATTACCAGCGGGCAAAGGCTCTGCTCTGCTGCATCCAATAATACATCAGCTACTAGTCCAGTGCGGACTGGTGATTTAATTTGTATTGGTGCCGAGTGCGAAGCTTGAACAATAGGTTACAGAGAAACTGTGGATATTAAGGACCCAGGTCAAATGCCATTGCGCAGTACACCAACAACAAGTCTATGCGTGGTGTGTGCATAGCCACATGTGAAACTATCCTTGTGCCATATTTTTCTCTCCGTTTCATGGTCATGGGGAGGGAGGGAGGGAGAGAGAGAGGTGTGTGTGTGTGTGTGTGTGTGTGTGTGTGTGTGTGTGTGTGTGTGTGTGTGTGTGTGTGAATGCAATCGCATCGAATAGCGTGGTTGGTGAGAAGAAAGTATATACAGTGGGTGATATGCAGTCGCAAAGGACTTGCCAGAGCAATGGGAAGGTGTATCTTGTTAAAATTATATGGAGAAAAAAATCGAGTCAGGATATGAAGATTTACGCATAGTGTGACATGCTGACAGACAATGAAAGAAACATGTTCCACTTCCACTCACAATTTAGGTGGCTTTTAAAATGCGGTACATATTCCTTAATTAAAACATATGATAGGCATAGTCCTATATAAAAACAAACTAACCCTACCCCTATAATATAGCCTACAATTGAAACCTGCTACTGCAGTGATTTTCTCCTGTGTCCAATACGTTTCTGTGTCTGTGTGTGGAATTAGATATGTTTGTCATATGGGCAGGGATTATGTTTTTTTTACATAACCCAAGGACGAAAATATCTGTTTTGCAAAAGCTCCATATAGGTATAGCACAGGCCTTAGACAGCATGGAGAAAGTTCACAAAACACCATATCTAGTAGAGTGGGAGGAGGGGGGTATCATGCACCCCCCGGAAATATACTTCTAATCAGTGTTTTCTTATTGGGACAAAATGTGCTGAAAATGATGAGCTATGATACAAAGTTGTCAAAATGTCCCAACTACCTCAAAACCCCCTATTTAGTACATTGCTCTGGCAAAATTGTGTAAAGGAAAATATTAATTCAATAAAATTACATAGACAGACATGGTAGTCTGAAATGTGTCATGTAGTATCCTGACACATAGGGGTAAGTAGCAGATAGGATTTTGAGACTTCGAACCATTGTATTTATAAATATGACCTACATAATCCCCAGAAACACAGAAAAACATGACAAATAACAAAAAGATGGAATTTTCCACCAAGACGTCTGTACACGTCAAGGTTCAACGTTGTCTTTATTTGTCTCCCTTGGGAGAAATTAGTCTTAGAAACAGGGTTAGGGTTAGGGTTAAATTTAGCATTTCGACCTTCATTACACTCTTAGGTTCACCATGTCTATAAGGCTTCCTCATTACAGATCAGAGTTAACCCTAGGGTTAGGGTTACGGGCTACGGGGGTCGCACGACAATGGTATACATATCAGAGCGTAGATCTCGGAAAACTGAACACGACGATGTCAATTACTTGGCTGTCGGACGTATCGTTCTCAAGCTATCGCAGTTCAGAGTTAACCCTAGGGTTAGGGTTACGGGCTACGGGGGTCGCACGAAAATGGCGGACATATCGGAGCGTAGATCTCGGAAAACTGAGAACAACGATGTCAATTACTTGGCTGATGGACGTATTGTTCTCAAGCTATCGCAGTTCAGAGTTAACCCTAGGGTTAGGGTTACGGGCTACGGGGGTCGCACGAGAATGCCGGACATATCGGAGCGTAGATCTCGGAAAACTGAGAACAACGATGTCAATTACTTGGCTGATGGACGTATCGTTCTCGAGCTATCGCAGTTCAGAGTTAACCCTAGGGTTAGGGTTACGGGCTACGGGGGTCGCACGAAAATGGCGGACATATCGGAGCGTAGATCTCGGAAAACTGAACACGACGATGTAAATTACTTGGCTGTCGGACGTATCGTTCTCGAGCTATCGCAGTTCAGAGTTAACCCTAGGGTTAGGGTTACGGGCTACGGGGGTCGCACGAAAATGGTGGACATATCGGAGCGTAGATCTCGGAAAACTGAGAACAACGATGTCAATTACTTGGCTGATGGACATATCGTTCTCAAGCTATCGCAGTTCAGAGTTAACCCTAGGGTTAGGGTTACGGGCTACGGGGGTCGCACGAAAATGGTGGACATATCGGAGCGTAGATCTCGGAAAACTGAGAACAACGATGTCAATTACTTGGCTGATGGACGTATCGTTCTCGAGCTATCGCAGTTCAGAGTTAACCCTAGGGTTAGGGTTACGGGCTACGGGGGTCGCACGAAAATGGCGGACATATCGGAGCGTAGATCTCGGAAAACTGAACACGACGATGTCAATTACTTGGCTGTCGGACATATCGTTCTCAAGCTATCGCAGTTCAGAGTTAACCCTAGGGTTAGGGTTACGGGCTACGGGGGTCGCACGAAAATGGCGGACATATCGGAGCGTAGATCTCGGAAAACTGAACACGACGATGCCACTTTATTGCATGGCCAGCGCAGCAGCACGCGCCGTCAGTGGTTCACTGACGGCGCATGCTGCTGCGCTGGCCATGCATTAAAGTGGCGTTCTTTTTTTTCTTTGTCGGGCTTTATAGGGCTTCGGGCCTAACATTATGGTATTTCTTAGGGCCGGGCCGGGCTTCGGGCTGACCCAGTTAGGGCCGGGCCAGGCCGGGCTTCAAATTTCGGGCCCAATGAGAACTCTAGTATTAAACCAGGGGGGCAGTCAGACAGATATTTTGTGAAGCCTGAAACTCCTGAAAGTTCATATAATAGCCTGTTGTGGCGCTGTCACTGGACCCAAAAAAACCCATAGCCCCATAGAAGTCCATGTATTTGGGCCCAACATCACCTAGACTGTATTACCTTAATAAAAATGGTCATGAATACTTTCTGCTTCCAGTTGCTAGTTTAAAGTCTCATTTCTAATGTCATAATATTCTTTTTGGAAAATTATGGTCCCATTTATAAAATAAATGACCATAAAGTCGCGTATGTTCTGAGGGGCGTGGCTGCCGTTACAGTCTATGATCGGGATTCCCCTCCCACTAGAGTCAAAATAAAAACCAACGGAGAAGAAGGGGGGAAGTCCCGCCTCGTTGTCTGGGCCAGCCAATGGCCAGCTGGGCCAAAACGGAGCCAGCCAATGGCCTGCTGGGCCAAAACGGATCTAGAAAGATGGCGATTTACAATACAAGGACTAACAGGCTTCATTTTACGTTCATGTTAAACCCGGGAAACGCTTTGTCCATATTTTTTACCGTCTATGTATGAAACACATATCAACGTGTTCAGCTCGTCGTGTTGAGTCCGAAAATAGTCTTGCTTTTTTCCAGAAGATTTCTGGGGGCTAAGGACAGGAAGTAGGCTTTTACAACCACTTCCTGAAATCGTAGAGAGATAAGACCACCACCGTTGGAATCGGGGTAAAAAAGTAAGTGGGAATACATGCCCTTTGATTGTCAAGACGAACAATCTGATATGTGGTTCTGTACACACAGTCGTGTGGTTTAGAAGCTTAGGGTTAGACTTTGACGCGCGGTAGCTCCTCCCACAAAGGTCGAAAATGGAAGTGTTTTGCATCCATGCATAGCTATCGATAAGACGAACACGCTGATATGTGTCTCCCAGCGCACGGTATGCAAAAACACATTTACACCATCATTACTCAACTTCTAAAGGGTTAGGGTTAGGGTAAGTAACCCTAATCGCACAGTAACTTTGTAATTTCTCTACCAATTCGGACTTTCTCCATATCCAGGAAAGTAGTTCAATTAGGCATTAAAGTTTCCCCCTTTTCAAGGTTTTATTGGACTCTTTAGTCTGGCCTCTCTGAGTCACATCACATACTGTGATGTGACTCAGAGAGGCACGCAAGCCACCACGCCACAACAAGGCAGAGTCCATGTGGTGGGATTTCAGTTTTTTAATGGGGTTCACTCACACACAGACACAGACACAGACACAGACGCGCACGCGCACACGCGCACACACACACACACACACACACACACACACACACACACACACACACACACACACACACACACACACACACACACACACACACACACACACACACACACACTCACACACACACTCACACACACACACACACACACACACACACACACAGGGCACCAGCGTTAGTGGCCTCATATGTAACGACATCTTTTAAGTCCGCAATAGTGACGTCGCTTTCCCTGCTAAATATGTCTTCCCTGCCAAATATGTATTTTAGCAGGACCATGAGGAGTTCCCTCCCCACCACATGATCCTCGGCCCTGGTGCTGTCGACAAAACACCAGATCCGGCGGATAAGGACCATGTGGCACCTTAGCCAGTAGTGCAGGGGTGCATCCGGGTGTTTGACACCGCTCCACATGTCCAAGACTCTTCTCCCTTCCCTAAAACGCCCTGGACAAAGCTCTGCATGTCCTACTAGAAAGTTAGAGGATCTTCTAACCTGATAGGATAGTAAGATTAGTAAGATTAGTAAGAGAGAGGGAGAGAGAGAGAGAGAGAAAAAAAAGAGAGCGTGCGTGCGTGAGTGACAATGCTCCACACGTCCTAATTTCTTCTCCTTTCTCTAAAACACACTGGACAACGCTCCACACGTCCTAGACTAATCTCCCTTCTCTAAAACACCCTGGACAACGCTCCACACGTCCTAGACTCATCTCCCTTCTCTAAAACACCCTGGACAACGCTCCACACGTCCTAGACTCATCCTAAAAAGTTAGAGGACCTTCTAACCATTCCTCCAGGCTGATGTGTCCATCGTGGTTTCCAGGCAGCAGCAGGGTGGTCTTCCAGCAGATCCTGTCAGGTGGGTTCTCCGACACCAGCACTGGAAGATAAAGTGTTCTCATTACCCTCTCACTGAAGAAGATAGGATAAGTAAGAGAGAGAGATAGACATAGAGAGAGATAAAGAGAGAGAGAGAGAGTGAGAGAGATAGAGAGAGAGAGAGAGAGAGAGAGAGAGAGAGAGAGAGAGAGAGAGAGAGAATAAGAGTGTCCGGTTTTCGGTGAGATTTGCCGGGATCCGAATTCCCCCAGAATGCAAGCAGATTTAGCTACGTTTAATACGCACATTGGTTTGTTTAATGCTTCAATATTTTCCTTTGTTTTACGATTCAAACATGCTTTTTATAGGGTTTTTATTAATTAATTATTAAACATAAATCACATATATCAACATTCACACGTTTGTTCAACTCTATCCCACACACGCTGATAATAGTACTCTGGATTGTGCTTTAGTACCCCTTACAGTCCATTATCTAACCTGCTCTCATCTGGTAGAAGTGATTATTGAAACATATTTATGGTATTCCTCTTTGCGAGGTTCCACTAGTCATGTGCATGTGTGTGGTGTTCCACCTTTTGATGGTTCCACTATGCTCATTGAATAAGTGTGGCTATTGGCCACTTTGTATACCAGGTATGTGGTTTTAAATCTACCGTATCAAGATTATTAATTGGAGAAAAGAAACACAATAACACTTGGTTACAATCTAATTATCATATTACACATTAAAACATAGTTATGAATAATGCACATATCATCATTATATAGTTACCGCTGGCCTTCTGCTGCTTCTGTCACGATGGTCTGGTGAATCTAATTCAACCCTGGACCAAACAGTACACTTAAAGCAGTGGGTTGCTTCTGCAACCAATCAAATAGCAGGGTCAGTTTTTCTGCCCCTGTCTTTAGCCAATGAGAAGTGCACAGACTCTTTGCCTGTGCACTGAGACAGCCTTTGCAACAGCTCCCATCACTTCCTGTCATGTGAGCTGCTGCTTATCTCTAGATCAACTGTTGGATCATTACATATATTTATTATCTAGGCTTTACTAACCCAGTATAATATTGGTTACTTAGAACACATTTATCAATGAAAGGAATTAAAGAACCAGATTATGGCCCCTAGTAACCTATAGACATGTCCTGTCGGTAACTTAGTTTCTTCCTGCCTGTGGAAGTCATAAATACCATCTCACAGCAGGATCAGATAAGCAACCCCCTCCTAGAGTGGCCGCATGCAATGGAATGTGCAGGTCAGGCAGACCCCTTTCAGTTACCAGTGTGGAACACAGATGATCATCATTTGACCCCTTATATCTTACAACAATTCTGAATACCTTCCGTACATCCATATATAACTCGACAAAGAGAGAGAGTAAAAGCGTGCGTGCGTGCGTGCGTGCCAATGCTCCACACCTCCCAGACTCTTCTCCCTTCCCTAAAACACACTGGACAACTCTCCACACATCCCATGGCTCTTGTCCCTTCCCTAAAACACACTGGACAACGCTCCACGCATGCTAGTCTCATCTCCCTTTAGACAACGCTCCACACGTCCTACACTGTTGTCCCTTCTCTAAAAACACCCTAGACAACGCTCCACACGTCCCAGACTCTTCTCAATTCTCTAAAACACACTGGACAACTCTCCACACATCCCATGGCTCTTGTCCCTTCTCTGAAACACCCTGGACAACGCTCCACATGTCCCAGACTCTTCTCCCTTCTCTAAAACACCCTGGATAACTCTCCACACATCCCAGACTCTTGTCGCTTCTCTAAAACACCCTGGATAATGCTCCACGCATCCTAGTCTCATCTTCCTTTTCTAAAACACACTAGACAACGCTCAACACGTCCTAGACTATTTTTCCTCCTCTACAACACCCTGGACAATGATCCAGAGTTATACTGGAGAGAGAGGTAGAACACTCGGTAGCGCGCCTACGAGCTTGTAGGTCTGCTATTTTTTTTAAATCGAAGAACGACTGACATAGAAACATAGCTTTTTCAGAAAACTGTCAGGATGTAGAAGACATTTTTAGAATCTGATCTCAGGTCAAAATGGGTTGATGTAGGCCCAGGCCGTGGCGTAACGGTCTGGGCACCGGACTGGTAATCCAGGCGCAGTGTGCCGCGGGTTCGACTCCCGAGCCCGACACGGCCTTTACTGCATGTCATCCCCCCATCTCTCTCTCCCGTTTCCTGTCAGCCTACTGTCTGTCCCTTCAAAAATCAATAAAAGGCGTAAGCCGCAAAAAAATATCTTAAAAAAAAAAAAAAAAAATGGGTTGATGTAGAGCGAAAACAGACAAGACACTATCCCTGAGGGACTCCGCCGAGTCTGCTCCAATGAGAGGCTTACTTGTCGGGGGTGGAGGCGCCTGGCGACAGCGCCCGGTGGGCGGGGCTGAGTAGGTTCTGGTTGCTCTGGCTGTCCGACAGGCTGCTGCTGGTGGAGAGAGAGAGAGAGGGAATGAGAGAGAGAGTGAATAAGAGAGAGGGAGTAAAAGCGTGCGTGGGTGCGTGCATGCCAATGCTCCACACATCCCAGACTCTTCTCACTTCCCTAAAACACCCTGGACAACGCTCCACACGTCCTAGACTCTTTTTCCTTCTGTTATGCATTAGCTATTGAAAAATAGCAGATGTACAAGCTCGTAGCGCGCCACTAAGTAAGACAGAGAGATAGTGTTGGGGAATAATTGAGGTATGGAGGCCCCCAGGATTGAACTGTATACAGTAATTCAGCATGTACTCTAATGGTCACTACATACTGTAATTCAACATGTACCCCTAATGTTCAATATACTGTATACACTATGCACTGTTATGCCTACTTCAATATACTATATACCCTATGTACTGTTATTCATAGGCGCCTTGCTAAATACATTTAATAGTACAAGGTTAGGCCTTATTTAACCTTCGTTCCTAACCATCTCTCCTGTTAGAGGGAGAGGGCTGCGCTGCAGAGTAAAATAAACACTTTGGCAACAGAGGACAGAATGGAATGGAGATATGTCAAACAGCCATGAATCATGCGAGAGCTCGGAGAGCTCCCTCTCAATTCGTCTGTCTGGGGGAAACCTCGTAGGGGACGCAACCCCCAGGCCTGTCCTGAAGTTAACCATATTTAGAGTTAACCAGACTTGGCCAAGGGGGTCTGGCTGTTCAGACTGGCTGTTATTGAACAACTATGGGTCGATAATCAAAACAAGAGCAGTAACCATGGCCAGGTATGGTGCGCGGTATCCTCCTCAGTGGAGTGGCGGTCCCTCGCTCCATGTTAGGCGTGGAGGGCCGATGACAGCCCCAAGGACGCCTAGGTGGAGCTTGGGGCCAAATCACGCCATGTTAGGAATAAAAGCACCGATAGGGGAAGGTCCCTTGGGTAAAACTCTGAGCATAAATACTCTGGTAGAAACCGGGAGTTCTCCAGTTCTACGGGCTGGCGGTGGAACTCCGGGCCCGATCTTGCTTATCTGTGCATGAGACCTTTGACCTTTGTGAGATGGCATCTATCTGGATGATAGATCTGTGGATCTAATAAACCTTTTTGATTGCACCAAGTACTTCGTCTGTCCAGCTCGTCTATTTGGGATTCCTCCAACAATAGATATAGAGAGAGATAGAGAGAGAGAGAGAGAGAGAGTGAATAAGAGAGAGTGAATAAGAGAGCGAGAGTAAAAGCGTGCGTGCGTGCCAATGCTGGACACCCTGGACAATGCTCCACATGTCCCTGACTCTTCTCCCTTCTCTAAAACACCCTGGACAACGCTCCACACGTCCTAGACTCATCTCCCTTAGGGTTAGGGTTAAGGTTAGCAAGGAAGCAAGGAAGGTGTGTGTGTGTGTGTGTGTGTGTGGGTGTGTGTTTGTGTGTGTGAAGGAAGGAATGAAGGAAGGAGGGAGAAAGAGAGGAGAGCAGGTAGGTGAGGGGAGGGAGAAAGAGAGGAGAGCAGGTAAGTGAGGGGAGGGAGAGAGAGAGGAGAGCAGGTAGGTGAGGGGAGGGAGAGAGAGAGGAGAGCAGGTAGGAGAGGGGAGGGAGAGAGAGAGGAGAGCAGGTAGGTTAGGGGAGGGAGAGAGAGAGGAGAGCAGGTAAGGGAGGGGGGGTGAGGTGCGTGCGTGCGTATACAGTGTGTGTGTGTGTGTGTGTGTGTGTGTGTGTGTGTGTGTGTGTGTGTGGAAGGAAAGAAGGAAGCAAGGAAGCAAGGAAGCAAGGAAGCAAGGAAGGAAGGAAGGAAGGAAGGTGTGTGTGTGTGTGTGTGTGTGTGTGTGTGTGTGTGTGTGTGTGTGTGTGTGTGTGTGTGTGTGTGTGTGGAAGGAAAGAAGGAAGGAAGGAAGCAAGGAAGTTGATAGCAAGGAATTGCTATCAACTGAGACATCAACAACAGCTCATTTTAACTATTAGCTCCACCTACATTTGTAGAAAATCTCTTTCCAAAAAAATCTCTGAACCTTTTCTATAGATTTCCTTTCTTTCTTTTTGTACTATCTGTTTGTCTTGTCTTGTCCCGTCTATTGGTTCTCTGTATCGTTCCAATTTGTATCGTCCAATTTCTTCTCAGTATCGTTCCAATTTCTTCTCTGTATCGTTCCAATTTCCAATCCAAAATCACACAGGCTGACTAATATAGCCTAGTGTCCAATCCAAAGACCCGGACACCCAGACACATCGAAGGAGCTGTCCTAGGGGTTCTGTATCAACTTACTGTATCAACTTACACTTTCACACACACTCTGACTAACGGTCTGACTCTGCATTTGCTGCTTGTTGACCTGCACTCTGGTACACAGTAAGTGAACACATACTCTGAAACTTTTCTATACATGTCCTGGACAAGGTCAGACAGGTATGGGGGGGCGAGATTATGGATGGCCTTGAATGTGTGGAGGAGGATCTTGAAGTCGATACGGTATTTGATGGGGAGCCAGTGGAGTTGGTGTAAAACAGGGGTGATGTGACTGATTACAGGGGTTCTGGTGACAATACGGGCAGCAGCGTTCTGGACTAGTTGGAGTTCATGGAGGAGTTTGTGGGGGAGACCAAAGAGAAGGGAATTACAGTAGTCCAGGCGGGAAGAGACAAGAGAGTGAACCAGGATAGCGGCACTGTGGGGAGTTAGGGAGGGGCGGAGGCGGTTGATGTTTCTGAAGATGTATACTGTGTGTGTGTGTGTGTGTGTGTGTGTGTGTGTGTGTGTGTGTGTGTGAAGGAAGGAAGGAGGGAGAAAGAGAGGAGAGCAGGTAGGTGAGGGGAGGGAGAAAGAGAGGAGAGCAGGTAGGTGAGGGGAGGGAGAAAGATAGGAGAGCAGGTAGGGGAGGGGAGAGAGAGAGAGGAGAGCAGGTAGGTGAGGGGAGGGAGAGAGAGGAGAGCAGGTAGGTGAGGGGAGGGAGAAAGAGAGGAGAGCAGGTAGGTGAGGGGAGAGAGAGAGAGGAGAGCAGGTAGGTGAGGGGAGGGAGAGAGAGGAGAGCAGGTAGGTGAGGGGAGGGAGAAAGAGAGGAGAGCAGGTAGGTGAGGGGAGAGAGAGAGAGGAGAGCAGGTAGGTGAGGGGAGGGAGAGAGAGAGGAGAGCAGGTAGGTGAGGGGAGGTGCGTGCGTGCGTATACAGTGTGTGTGTGTGTGTGTGTGTGTGTGTGTGTGTGTGTGTGTGTGTGTGTGTGTGTGTGTGTGTGTGTGTGTGTGTGTGTGTGTGTGTGTGTGTGTGTGGAAGGAAAGAAGGAAGGAAGCAAGGAAGGAAGGTGTGTGTGTGTGTGTGTGTGTGTGTGTGTGTGTGTGTGTGTGTGTGTGTGTGTGTGGAAGGAAAGAAGGAAGGAAGGAAGGAAGAAAGGAAGGAATGAGGGAGAAAGAGAGGAGAGCAGGTAGGTGAGGGGAGGGAGAAAGAGAGGAGAGCAGGTAAGTGAGGGGAGGGAGAAAGAGAGGAGAGCAGGTAGGAGAGGGGAGGTGCGTGCGTGCGTATACAGTGTGTGTGTGTGTGTGTGTGTGTGTGTGTGTGTGTGTGTGTGTGTGTGTGTGTGTGTGTGTGTGTGTGTGTGTGTGTGTGTGCGTATACAGTGTGTGTGTGTGTGTGTGTGTGTGTGTGTGTGTGTGTGTGTGTGTGGAAGGAAAGAAGGAAGGAAGCAAGGAAGTTGATAGCAAGGAATTGCTATCAACTGAGACATCAACAACAGCTCATTTGAACTATTAGCTCCACCTACATTTGTAGAAAATCTCTTTCCAAAAAAATCTCTGAACCTTTTCTATACATTTCCTTTCTTTATTTTTGTACTATCTGTTTGTCTTGTCTTGTCCCGTCTATTGGTTCTCTGTATCGTTCCAATTTTTTCTTCTCTGTATCGTTCCAATTTCTTCTCTGTATCGTTCCAATTTCTTCTCTGTCTCGTTCCAATTTCCAATCCAAAATCACACAGGCTGACTAATATAGCCTAGTGTCCAATCCAAAGACCCGGACACCCAGACACATCGAAGGAGGCCGTCCTAGGGGTTCTGTATCAACTTACTGTATACTTTCATACTTTCACACACACTCAGACACACACTCAGACTAAAGGTCATTACACACTGGCGAATTAGCGACGCGATGCGAATAAGCGATCTGAAAATGCGAAATATTGCATGTTGCAGTTCGCCTGCGAATCTCTGCAAAATACGACACCAGAGCGAACAAATAAAAGCGAAAACGGTCGCATTTTCGCACATTCGCACATTCGCCACTGATGTGGAAGCTTGCATGGACTTCAATTGTTTTTTTTAAAATGCGAATTATTTGCACGAATATATCGCGTCGCCAATTCGCCAGTGTGTAATGACCTTAACGATTAACTTCTCACGTCTCTCCTTAGTTTGACGTAAACACGCCGCGCACCTGTACGGATGCCGTCCTGGTCCTTCAGTTCCAGGCCTCTCTGCACGTCACATTTGAATTCCAACCACGTTTCTATATCAGCAGTTGTGACATTTTCAGAATACATTATCACTGTCACTGTTTTTGCATCTCTCTCCGAGAGTGGAATGAGTCTGATGTTCTGCAACCTTGGGTTGTTCTCTTTTCTCTGACGAAATCTGTCAACACACTGCTCAAAACATCCAAACGTGCCGAAGATGACTTCAAATACCTTCTTTCCTGGGAGAGCGAAGATATAATCCAGCTGCTGTGCTGAAAAACCAAGTTCAGCCTGCAATACATACCTTGAGAACTGCAAACGATCCATCTCGAGCTCGCCCTGGAGCTCAAATCTGACAGCATTGAGCCTACTCTGGGTTTGCGCTGAAGCCATTGTTGTGGTCGACGCCGAAGGATTCTCCTCCTCCGTACAGCAACGGCAACGGCAAGCAACTACCACCAGACTCCTTTATCTTTGCCCCATACACCGCTCGGCCAGATAAATCAATGTTTAAGTACTGTGGCAGGTGAACCACCTTCACCTTCTTGATCATGGTGTCTCCCCTGCCAGGTAAGTATTACACTTATTAGCTCCACCTACATTTGTAGAAAATCTCTTTCCAGCCCTATATATAGGGCCCACTTTCACACACCCTCTGACTAACGGTCCGACTCTGCATTTGCTGCTTGTTAACCTGCACTCTGGTACACAGTAAGTGAACACATACTCTGAAACTTTTCTATACACGTCCTGTCTGTGTTTTAGTTGGCACATTAATCGGATTGTATCTCTGAAACTGAACAAAGAGATTAGGACTAATTGCTATCAACTGAGACACCAACAACAGCTCATTTGAACTATTAGCTCCACCTACATTTGTAGAAAATCTCTTTCCAGCCCTATATATAGGGCCCACTTTCACACACCCTCTGACTAACGGTCCGACTCTGCATTTGCTGCTTGTTAACCACGTGTTAACAACGTGCCGAAGATTACTTCAAATACCTTCTCCGTACAGCAACGGCAAGCAACTACCACCAGACTCCTTTATCTTTGCCCCATACACCGCTCGGCCAGATGAATCAATGTTTAAGTACTGTGGCAGGTGAACCACCTTCACCTTCTTGATCATGGTGTCTCCCCTGCCAGGTAAGTATTACACTTTCACACACACTTATTAGCTCCACCTACATTTGTAGAAAATCTCTTTCCAGCCCTATATATAGGGCCCACTTTCACACACCCTCTGACTAACGGTCCGACTCTGCATTTGCTGCTTGTTAACCACGTGTTAACAACGTGCCGAAGATTACTTCAAATACCTTCTTTCCTGGGAGAGCGAAGATATAATCCAGCTGCTGTGCTGAAAAACCAAGTTCAGCCTGCAATACATTCCTTGAGAACTGCAAACGATCCATCTCGAGCTCGCCCTGGAGCTCAAATCTGACAGCATTGCGCCTACTCTGGGTTTGCGCTGAACCCATTGTTGTGGTCGACGCCGAAGGATTCTCCTCCTCCGTACAGCAACGGCAAGCAACTACCACCAGACTCCTTTATCTTTGCCCCATACACCGCTCGGCCAGATGAATCAATGTTTAAGTACTGTGGCAGGTGAACCACCTTCAACTTCTTGATCATGGTGTCTCCACTGCCAGGTAAGTATTACACTTTCACACACACTTATTAGCTCCACCTACATTTGTAGAAAATCTCTTTCCAGCCCTATATATAGGGCCCACTTTCACACACCCTCTGACTAACGGTCCGACTCTGCATTTGCTGCTTGTTAACCTGCACTCTGGTACACAGTAAGTGAACACATACTCTGAAACTTTTCTATACATGTCCTGTCTGTGTTTTAGTTGGCACATTAATCGGATTGTATCTCTGAAACTGAACAAAGAGATTAGGACTAATTGCTATCAACTGAGACATCAACAACAGCTCATTTGAACTATTAGCTCCACCTACATTTGTAGAAAATCTCTTTCCAGCCCCATATATAGGGCCCACTTTCACACACCCTCTGACTAACGGTCCGACTCTGCATTTGCTGCTTGTTAACCACGTGTTAACAACGTGCCGAAGATTACTTCAAATACCTTCTCCGTACAGCAACGGCAAGCAACTACCACCAGACTCCTTTATCTTTGCCCCATACACCGCTCGGCCAGATGAATCAATGTTTAAGTACTGTGGCAGGTGAACCACCTTCACCTTCTTGATCATGGTGTCTCCCCTGCCAGGTAAGTATTACACTTTCACACACACTTATTAGCTCCACCTACATTTGTAGAAAATCTCTTTCCAGCCCTATATATGGGGGCCACTTTCACACACCCTCTGACTAACGGTCCGACTCTGCATTTGCTGCTTGTTAACAACGTGCCGAAGATTACTTCAAATACCTTCTTTCCTGGGAGAGCGAAGATATAATCCAGCTGCTGTGCTGAAAAACCAAGTTCAGCCTGCAATACATTCCTTGAGAACTGCAAACGATCCATCTCGAGCTCGCCCTGGAGCTCAAATCTGACAGCATTGCGCCTACTCTGGGTTTGCGCTGAACCCATTGTTGTGGTCGACGCCGAAGGATTCTCCTCCTCCGTACAGCAACGGCAAGCAACTACCACCAGACTCCTTTATCTTTGCCCCATACACCGCTCGGCCAGATAAATCAATGTTTAAGTACTTTGGCAGGTGAACCACCTTCAACTTCTTGATCATGGTGTCTCCACTGCCAGGTAAGTATTACACTTTCACACACACTTATTAGCTCCACCTACATTTGTAGAAAATCTCTTTCCAGCCCTATATATAGGGCCCACTTTCACACACACTCTGACTAACGGTCTGACTCTGCATTTGCTGCTTGTTAACAACGTGCCGAAGATGACTTCAAATACCTTCTTTCCTGGGAGAGCGAAGATATAATCCAGCTGCTGTGCTGAAAAACCAAGTTCAGCCTGCAATACATTCCTTGAGAACTGCAAACGATCCATCTCTAGCTCTCCCTGGAGCTCAAATCTGACAGTATTGCTACTCTGCATTGCTACTCTGGGTTTGCGCTGAACCCATTGTTGTGGTCAACTACCACGAGACTCCTTTATCTTTGCCCCATACACCGCTCGGCCAGATAAATCAATGTTTTTTAAGTACTGTGGCAGGTGAACCACCTTCACCTTCTTGATCATGGTGTCTCCCCTGCCAGGTAAGTATTACACTTTCACACACACTTATTAGCTCCACCTACATTTGTAGAAAATCTCTTTCCAGCCCTATATATAGGGCCCACTTTCACACACCCTCTGACTAACGGTCCGACTCTGCATTTGCTGCATGTTAACCTGCACTCTGGTACACAGTAAGTGAACACATACTCTGAAACTTTTCTATACATGTCCTGTCTGTGTTTTAGTTGGCACATTAATCAGATTGTATCTCTGAAACTGAACAAAGAGATTAGGACTAATTGCTATCAACTGAGACATCAACAACAGCTCATTTGAACTTCTAGCTCCACCTACATTTGTAGAAAATCTCTTTCCAGCCCTATATATAGGGCCCACTTTCACACACACTCAGACTAACGGTCTGACTCTGCATTTGCTGCTTGTTAACCACGTGTTAACAACGTGCCGAAGTTGACTTCAAATACCTTCTTTCCTGGGAGAGCGAAGATATAATCCAGCTGCTGTGCTGAAAAACCAAGTTCAGCCTGCAATACATTCCTTGAGAACTGCAAACGATCCATCTCTAGCTCTCCCTGGAGCTCAAATCTGACAGTATTGCTACTCTGCATTGCTACTCTGGGTTTGCGCTGAACCCATTGTTGTGGTCAACTACCACCAGACTCCTTTATCTTTGCCCCATACACCGCTCGGCCAGATAAATCAATGTTTAAGTACTGTGGCAGGTGAACCACCTTCACCTTCTTGATCATGGTGTCTCCCCTGCCAGGTAAGTATTACACTTTCACACACACTTATTAGCTCCACCTACATTTGTAGAAAATCTCTTTCCAGCCCTATATATAGGGCCCACTTTCACACACACTCTGACTAACGGTCTGACTCTGCATTTGCTGCTTGTTAACAACGTGCCGAAGATGACTTCAAATACCTTCTTTCCTGGGAGAGCGAAGATATAATCCAGCTGCTGTGCTGAAAAACCAAGTTCAGCCTGCAATACATTCCTTGAGAACTGCAAACGATCCATCTCGAGCTCGCCCTGGAGCTCAAATCTGACAGCATTGCGCCTACTCTGGGTTTGCGCTGAACCCATTGTTGTGGTCGACGCCGAAGGATTCTCCTCCTCCGTACAGCAACGGCAAGCAACTACCACCAGACTCCTTTATCTTTGCCCCATACACCGCTCGGCCAGATAAATCAATGTTTAAGTACTGTGGCAGGGTTAGCCACCTTCAACTTCTTGATCATGGTGTCTCCACTGCCAGGTAAGTATTACACTTTCACACACACTTATTAGCTCCACCTACATTTGTAGAAAATCTCTTTCCAGCCCTATATATAGGGCCCACTTTCACACACACTCTGACTAACGGTCTGACTCTGCATTTGCTGCTTGTTAACAACGTGTTAACAACGTGCCGAAGAGGACTTCAAATACCTTCTTTCCTGGGAGAGCGAAGATATAATCCAGCTGCTGTGCTGAAAAACCAAGTTCAGCCTGCAATACATTCCTTGAGAACTGCAAACGATCCATCTCTAGCTCTCCCTGGAGCTCAAATCTGACAGTATTGCTACTCTGCATTGCTACTCTGGGTTTGCGCTGAACCCATTGTTGTGGTCAACTACCACGAGACTCCTTTATCTTTGCCCCATACACCGCTCGGCCAGATAAATCAATGTTTTTTAAGTACTGTGGCAGGTGAACCACCTTCACCTTCTTGATCATGGTGTCTCCCCTGCCAGGTAAGTATTACACTTTCACACACACTTATTAGCTCCACCTACATTTGTAGAAAATCTCTTTCCAGCCCTATATATAGGGCCCACTTTCACACACCCTCTGACTAACGGTCCGACTCTGCATTTGCTGCATGTTAACCTGCACTCTGGTACACAGTAAGTGAACACATACTCTGAAACTTTTCTATACATGTCCTGTCTGTGTTTTAGTTGGCACATTAATCAGATTGTATCTCTGAAACTGAACAAAGAGATTAGGACTAATTGCTATCAACTGAGACATCAACAACAGCTCATTTGAACTTCTAGCTCCACCTACATTTGTAGAAAATCTCTTTCCAGCCCTATATATAGGGCCCACTTTCACACACACTCAGACTAACGGTCTGACTCTGCATTTGCTGCTTGTTAACCACGTGTTAACAACGTGCCGAAGTTGACTTCAAATACCTTCTTTCCTGGGAGAGCGAAGATATAATCCAGCTGCTGTGCTGAAAAACCAAGTTCAGCCTGCAATACATTCCTTGAGAACTGCAAACGATCCATCTCTAGCTCTCCCTGGAGCTCAAATCTGACAGTATTGCTACTCTGCATTGCTACTCTGGGTTTGCGCTGAACCCATTGTTGTGGTCAACTACCACCAGACTCCTTTATCTTTGCCCCATACACCGCTCGGCCAGATAAATCAATGTTTAAGTACTGTGGCAGGTGAACCACCTTCACCTTCTTGATCATGGTGTCTCCCCTGCCAGGTAAGTATTACACTTTCACACACACTTATTAGCTCCACCTACATTTGTAGAAAATCTCTTTCCAGCCCTATATATAGGGCCCACTTTCACACACACTCTGACTAACGGTCTGACTCTGCATTTGCTGCTTGTTAACAACGTGCCGAAGATGACTTCAAATACCTTCTTTCCTGGGAGAGCGAAGATATAATCCAGCTGCTGTGCTGAAAAACCAAGTTCAGCCTGCAATACATTCCTTGAGAACTGCAAACGATCCATCTCGAGCTCGCCCTGGAGCTCAAATCTGACAGCATTGCGCCTACTCTGGGTTTGCGCTGAACCCATTGTTGTGGTCGACGCCGAAGGATTCTCCTCCTCCGTACAGCAACGGCAAGCAACTACCACCAGACTCCTTTATCTTTGCCCCATACACCGCTCGGCCAGATAAATCAATGTTTAAGTACTGTGGCAGGGTTAGCCACCTTCAACTTCTTGATCATGGTGTCTCCACTGCCAGGTAAGTATTACACTTTCACACACACTTATTAGCTCCACCTACATTTGTAGAAAATCTCTTTCCAGCCCTATATATAGGGCCCACTTTCACACACACTCTGACTAACGGTCTGACTCTGCATTTGCTGCTTGTTAACAACGTGTTAACAACGTGCCGAAGAGGACTTCAAATACCTTCTTTCCTGGGAGAGCGAAGATATAATCCAGCTGCTGTGCTGAAAAACCAAGTTCAGCCTGCAATACATTCCTTGAGAACTGCAAACGATCCATCTCTAGCTCTCCCTGGAGCTCAAATGGCAGTATTGCTACTCTGCATTGCTACTCTGGGTTTGCGCTGAACCCATTGTTGTGGTCAACTACCACCAGACTCCTTTATCTTTGCCCACTTTCACACACCCTCAGACAAACGGTCCGACTCTGCATTTGCTGCTTGTTAACCTGCACTCTGGTACACAGTAAGTGAACACATACTCTGAACCTTTCTATACATTTCCTGTCTGTGTTTTAGTTGGCACATTAATCGGATTGTATCTCTGAAACTGAACAAGGAGATTGGGACTAATTGCTATCAACTGAGACACCAACAACAGCTCATTTGAACCATTAGCTCCACCTACATTTGTAGAAAATCTCTTTCCAGCCCTATATGTAGGGCCCACTTTCACACACACTCTTGACTAACGGTCCGACTCTGCATTTGCTGCTTGTTAACCTGCACTCTGGTACACAGCAAGTGAACCCTGGACAATGCTCCACACGTCCCAGAGTCTTCTCCCTTCCCTAAAACACACTGGACAACTCTCCACACATCCCAGGCTCTTGTCCCTTCCCTAAAACACACTGGACAACGCTCCACGCATGCTAGTCTCATCTCCCTTTTTTAAAACACCCTAGACAACGCATCCACACGTCCTAGACTATTTCTCCTCCTCTAAAACACCCTGGACAATGCTCCAGAGTTATACTGGAGAGAGAGAGGTAGAACACTCGGTAGCGCGCCTACGAGCTTGTAGGTCTGCTATTTTTGAAAAATCAAAGAACGACTGACATAGAAACATAGCTTTTTCAGAAAACTGTCAGGATGTAGAAGACATTTTTAGAATCTGATCTCAGGTCAAAATGGGTTAATGTAGAGCGAAAACAGACAAGACACTATCCCTGAGGGACTCCGCCGAGTCTGCTCCAATGAGAGGTTTACTTGTCGGGGTGGAGGCGCCTGGCGACAGCGCCCGGTGGGCGGGGCTGAGCAGGTTCTGGTTGCTCTGGCTGTCCAACAGGCTGCTGCTGGTGGAGAGAGAGAGAGAGAATGAGAGAGAGAGTGAATAAGAGAGAGAGAGTAAGCGTGCATGCGTGCGTGCCAATGCTCCACACCTCCCAGACTCTTCTCCCTTCCCTAAAACACCCTGGACAACGCTCCACACGTCCTACTCTTTTTCCTTCTGTTATGCATTAGCTATTGAAAAATAGCAGATGTACAAGCTCGTAGCGTGCCACTAAGTAAGAGAGAGAGATAGATATAGAGAGAGATAGATAGAGAGAGAGAGAGAGAGAGAGAGAGAGAGAGAGAGAGAGTAAAAGCGTGCGTGCGCGCGTGCGTGCGTGCGTGCGTGCGTGCGTGCCAAAGCTCCACACCTCCCAGACTCTTCTCCCTTCCCTAAAACACCCTGGACAACGCTCCACACGTCCTAGACTCTTTTTCCTTCTGTTATGCATTAGCTATTGAAAAATAGCAGATGTACAAGCTCGTAGCGCGCCACTAAGTAAGAGAGAGAGATAGATATAGAGAGAGATAGAGAGAGAGAGTGAATAAGAGAGAGAGAGTGAATAAGAGAGAGAGTAAAAGCGTGCGTGTTTGTGCGTGCCAATGCTCCACACCTCCCAGACTCTTCTCCCTTCCCTAAAACACCCTGGACATTTCTCGCCCTCAGAGACCTCTCTCTCCTGTATTAACCCTATGTCTCTCGCCCTCAGAGATCTCTCTCTCTCCTGTATTAACTGTATGTCTCTCGCCCTCAGAGACCTCTCTCTCCTGTATTAGCTGTATGTCTCTCGCCCTCAGAGACCTCTCTCTCCTGTATTAACTCTATGTCTCTCGCCCTCAGAGACCTCTCTCTCCTGTATTAACTGTATGTCTCTCGCCCTCAGAGACCTCTCTCTCCTCTATTAACTGTACGTCTCTCGCCCTCAGAGATCTCTCTCTCTCTCTCCTGTATTAACTCTATGTCTCTCGCCCTCAGAGACCTCTCTCTCCTGTATTAACCCTATGTCTCTCGCCCTCAGAGACCTCTCTCTCCTGTATTAACTGTATGTCTCTCGCCCTCAAGACCTCTCTCTCTCTCCTGTATTAACTGTATGTCTCTCGCCCTCAGAGACCTCTCTCTCCTGTATTAACTCTATGTCTCTCGCCCTCAGAGACCTCTCTCTCCTGTATTAACTGTATGTCTCTCGCCCTCAGAGACCTCTCTCTCCTGTATTAACTGTACGTCTCTCGCCCTCAGAGATCTCTCTCTCTCTCCTGTATTAACTCTATGTCTCTCGCCCTCAGAGACCTCTCTCTCCAGTATTAACCCTATGTCTCTCGCCCTCAGAGACCTCTCTCTCCTGTATTAACTGTATGTCTCTCGCCCTCAAGACCTATCTCTCTCTCCTGTATTAACTGTATGTCTCTCGCCCTCAGAGACCTCTCTCTCCTGTATTAACCCTATGTCTCTCGCCCTCAGAGACCTCTCTCTCCTGTATTAACTGTATGTCTCTCGCCCTCAGAGATCTCTCTCTCTCTCCTGTATTAACTCTATGTCTCTCGCCCTCAGAGACCTCTCTCTCCTGTATTAACCCTATGTCTCTCGCCCACAGAGACCTCTCTCTCCTGTATTAACTGTATGTCTCTCGCCCTCAGAGACGTCTCTCTCCTGTATTAACCCTATCTCTCTCGCCCTCAGAGACCTCTCTCTCCTGTATTAACTCTATGTCTCTCGCCCTCAGAGACCTCTCTGTTCTGGCCTAGAGAGAGTCGCTACAGTCTAAGAGGCACTTCCATTTTCAAACAAATAAATACTAGAACAAACATCAGAGAGAGGTGCATATCGGTCAGAGGGGTCAAGCTGTGGAATGGATTAGATGATGAACTAAAAAACTGTAGTACATTAAATAAATAAAAAAATTGTATAGATCAAAAATAGTAGAAACATATAGAACATTGATATGATGTTTTGTTTTCTCGTTTTGTGTTTTGTTTTTGTTTGTATTGTCCTGTCTGTCTTTGTTTTTGTTTTATGTTATGTTTGTTTTTGTTGTTTTTTCTTTTCTCCCTTCTGTTTGCTTTGTTGTACTATTTGACTTATGAAAGCCATTTATTTTTTTAGAAGGGTAGGCACTATAAGCTTTGGCTTCAGCCTACACCTTTTTGGTCTGTTTCTTTGGCAAAAAAAATGTATTGATTTGATTGATTTGTTATAATGACCAAAACAAATAAAACTCTACTCTCTCTCCTGTATTAACTCTATGTCTCTCGCCCTCAGAGACCTCTCTCTCCTGTATTAACTGTATGTCTCTCGCCCTCAGAGTCCTCTCTCTCCTGTACTACGGTAACTGTATGTCTCTCGCCCTCAGAGACCTCTCTCTCCTGTATTAACCCTATGTCCCTCGCCTTCAGAGACCTCTCTCTCTCCTGTATTAACTGTATGTCTCTTGCCCTCACTGGACAACGCTCCACACGTCCTAGACTATTTTTCCTTCTCTAAAACACACTGGACAACGCTCCACACGTCTTACTCTCATCTCCCTTCCCTTAAACTCACTGGACAACGCTCCACACGTCTTAGTCTCATCTCCCTTCCCTTAAACACACTGGACAACGCTCCACACGTCTTAGTCTCATCTCCCTTCCCTTAAACACACTGGACAACGCTCCACACGTCTTAGTCTCATCTCCCTTTTCTAAAACACCCTGGAAAACGCTCCACATATCCTACTCTCTTTTCCCTTCTCTGAAACACCCTAGACAACGCTCCACACGTCCCAGACTCTTCTCCATTCTCTAAAAAACCCTGGATAACTCTCCACACATCCCAGACTCTTGTCGCTTCTCTAAAACACCCTGGATAATGCTCCACGCATCCTAGTCTCATCTTCCTTTTCTAAAACACACTAGACAATGCTCTACACGTCCTAGACTCTTTTTCCTCCTCTAAAACACCCTGGACAATGCTCCAGAGTTATACTGGAGAGAGAGGTAGAACACTCGGTAGCGCGCCTACGAGCTTGTAGATCTGCTATTTTTGAAAAATCGAATAACGACTGACATAGAAAGATAGCTTTTTCAGAAAACTGTCAGGATGTAGAAGACATTTTTAGAATCTGATCTCAGGTCAAAATGGGTTGATGTAGAGCGAAAACAGACAAGACACTATCCCTGAGGGACTCCGCCGAGTCTGCTCCAATGAGAGGCTTACTTGTCGGGGGTGGAGGCGCCTGGCGACAGCGCCCGGTGGGCGGGGCTGAGCAGGTTCTGGTTGCTCTGGCTGTCCGACAGGCCGCTGAGAGATCTCTCTCTCTCTCTCTCTCCTATATTAACTGTATGTCTCTCGCCCTCAGAGACCTCTCTCTCCAGTATTAACTGTATGCCTCTCGCCCACAGAGACCTCTCTCTCCTGTATTAACTATGTCTCTCGCCCTCAGAGACCTATCTCTCCTGTATTAACTGTATGTCTCTCGCCCTCAGAGATCTCTCTCTCTCCTGTATTAACTCTATGTCTCTCGCCCTCAGAGACCTCTCTCTCCTGTATTAACCCTATGTCTCTCGCCCTCAGACCTCTCTCTCCTGTATTAACCCTATGTCTCTCGCCCACAGAGACCTCTCTCTCCTGTATTCACTGTATGTCTCTCGCCCTCAGAGACCTCTCTCTCCTGTATTAACTATATGTCTCTCGCCCTCAGAGACCTCTCTCTCCTGTATTAACTGTATGCCTCTCGCCCTCAGAGACCTCTCTCTCTTGTATTAACTGTATGTCTCTCGCCCTCAGAGACCTCTCTCTCCTGTATTAACTGTATGTCTCTCGCCCTCAGAGACCTCTCTCTCTTGTATTAACTGTATGTCTCTCGCCCTCAGAGACCTCTCTCTCTTGTATTAACTGTATGTCTCTCGCCCTCAGAGACCTCTCTCTCCTGTATTAACCCTATGTCTCTCGCCCACAGAGACCTCTCTCTCCTGTATTAACTGTATGTCTCTCGCCCTCAGAGACCTCTCTCTCCTGTATTAACTCTATGTCTCTCGCCCTCAGAGACCTCTCTCTCCTGTATTAACTCTATGTCTCTCGCCCTCAGAGACCTCTCTCTCCTGTATCAACTGTATGTCTCTCGCCCTCAGAGACCTCTCTCTCCTGTATCAACTGTATGTCTCTCGCCCTCAGAGACCTCTCTCTCCTGTATTAACTCTATGTCTCTCGCCCTCAGAGACCTCTCTCTCCTAGAACAAACATCAGAGAGAGGTGCATATCGGTCAGAGGGGTCAAGCTGTGGAATGGATTAGATGATGAACTAAAAAACTGTAGTACATTAAATAAATAAAAAAATTGTATAGATCAAAAATAGTAGAAACATATAGAACATTGATATGATGTTTTGTTTTCTCGTTTTGTGTTTTGTTTTTGTTTGTATTGTCCTGTCTGTCTTTGTTTTTGTTTTATGTTATGTTTGTTTTTGTTGTTTTTTCTTTTCTCCCTTCTGTTTGCTTTGTTGTACTATTTGACTTATGAAAGCCATTTATTTTTTTAGAAGGGTAGGCACTATAAGCTTTGGCTTCAGCCTACACCTTTTTGGTCTGTTTCTTTGGCAAAAAAAATGTATTGATTTGATTGATTTGTTATAATGACCAAAACAAATAAAACTCTACTCTCTCTCCTGTATTAACTCTATGTCTCTCGCCCTCAGAGACCTCTCTCTCCTGTATTAACTGTATGTCTCTCGCCCTCAGAGTCCTCTCTCTCCTGTACTACGGTAACTGTATGTCTCTCGCCCTCAGAGACCTCTCTCTCCTGTATTAACCCTATGTCCCTCGCCTTCAGAGACCTCTCTCTCTCCTGTATTAACTGTATGTCTCTTGCCCTCACTGGACAACGCTCCACACGTCCTAGACTATTTTTCCTTCTCTAAAACACACTGGACAACGCTCCACACGTCTTACTCTCATCTCCCTTCCCTTAAACTCACTGGACAACGCTCCACACGTCTTAGTCTCATCTCCCTTCCCTTAAACACACTGGACAACGCTCCACACGTCTTAGTCTCATCTCCCTTCCCTTAAACACACTGGACAACGCTCCACACGTCTTAGTCTCATCTCCCTTTTCTAAAACACCCTGGAAAACGCTCCACATATCCTACTCTCTTTTCCCTTCTCTGAAACACCCTAGACAACGCTCCACACGTCCCAGACTCTTCTCCATTCTCTAAAAAACCCTGGATAACTCTCCACACATCCCAGACTCTTGTCGCTTCTCTAAAACACCCTGGATAATGCTCCACGCATCCTAGTCTCATCTTCCTTTTCTAAAACACACTAGACAATGCTCTACACGTCCTAGACTCTTTTTCCTCCTCTAAAACACCCTGGACAATGCTCCAGAGTTATACTGGAGAGAGAGGTAGAACACTCGGTAGCGCGCCTACGAGCTTGTAGATCTGCTATTTTTGAAAAATCGAATAACGACTGACATAGAAAGATAGCTTTTTCAGAAAACTGTCAGGATGTAGAAGACATTTTTAGAATCTGATCTCAGGTCAAAATGGGTTGATGTAGAGCGAAAACAGACAAGACACTATCCCTGAGGGACTCCGCCGAGTCTGCTCCAATGAGAGGCTTACTTGTCGGGGGTGGAGGCGCCTGGCGACAGCGCCCGGTGGGCGGGGCTGAGCAGGTTCTGGTTGCTCTGGCTGTCCGACAGGCCGCTGAGAGATCTCTCTCTCTCTCTCTCTCCTATATTAACTGTATGTCTCTCGCCCTCAGAGACCTCTCTCTCCAGTATTAACTGTATGCCTCTCGCCCACAGAGACCTCTCTCTCCTGTATTAACTATGTCTCTCGCCCTCAGAGACCTATCTCTCCTGTATTAACTGTATGTCTCTCGCCCTCAGAGATCTCTCTCTCTCCTGTATTAACTCTATGTCTCTCGCCCTCAGAGACCTCTCTCTCCTGTATTAACCCTATGTCTCTCGCCCTCAGACCTCTCTCTCCTGTATTAACCCTATGTCTCTCGCCCACAGAGACCTCTCTCTCCTGTATTCACTGTATGTCTCTCGCCCTCAGAGACCTCTCTCTCCTGTATTAACTATATGTCTCTCGCCCTCAGAGACCTCTCTCTCCTGTATTAACTGTATGCCTCTCGCCCTCAGAGACCTCTCTCTCTTGTATTAACTGTATGTCTCTCGCCCTCAGAGACCTCTCTCTCCTGTATTAACTGTATGTCTCTCGCCCTCAGAGACCTCTCTCTCTTGTATTAACTGTATGTCTCTCGCCCTCAGAGACCTCTCTCTCTTGTATTAACTGTATGTCTCTCGCCCTCAGAGACCTCTCTCTCCTGTATTAACCCTATGTCTCTCGCCCACAGAGACCTCTCTCTCCTGTATTAACTGTATGTCTCTCGCCCTCAGAGACCTCTCTCTCCTGTATTAACTCTATGTCTCTCGCCCTCAGAGACCTCTCTCTCCTGTATTAACTCTATGTCTCTCGCCCTCAGAGACCTCTCTCTCCTGTATCAACTGTATGTCTCTCGCCCTCAGAGACCTCTCTCTCCTGTATCAACTGTATGTCTCTCGCCCTCAGAGACCTCTCTCTCCTGTATTAACTCTATGTCTCTCGCCCTCAGAGACCTCTCTCTCCTGTATCAACTGTATGTCTCTCGCCCTCAGAGACCTCTCTCTCCTGTATTAACTGTATGTCTCTCGCCCTCAGAGACCTCTCTCTGATGTATTAACTCTATGTCTCTCGCCCTCAGAGACCTCTCTCTCCTGTATTAACTCTATGTCTCTCGCCCTCAGAGACCTCTCTCTCTTGTATTAACTGTATGTCTCTCGCCCTCAAGACCTCTCTCTCCTGTATTAACTGTATGTCTCTCGCCCTCAGAGACCTCTCTCTCCTGTATCAACTGTATGTCTCTCGCCCTCAGAGACCTCTCTCTCCTGTATTAACCCATTCTGACCGGGCACCCATTTTGGTGTTGGCATCATGTTATGCTTTAGCTATTGAAAAATAGCAGACCTACAAGCTCATATCGCGCCACCGAGTGGCGCGATACGAGCTTGTAGGTCTGCTATTTTTTGAAAAATCGAAGAACGACTGACATTTTTTTAATCTGATCTCAGGTCAGAATGGGTTTAATCAGACCAGTGTGTGTCCAGTGGAAACCTCGTATGAATCTGATCTCAGGTCAGAATGGGTTAACTCTATGTCTCTCGCCCTCAGACCTCTCTCTCCTGTATTAACCCTATGTCTCTCGCCCTCAGACCTCTCTCTCCTGTATTAACTGTATGTCTCTCGCCCTCAGAGACCTCTCTCTCCTGTATTAACTCTAAGTCTCTCGCCCTCAGAGACCTCTCTCTCCTGTATTAACCCTATGTCTCTCGCCCACAGAGACCTCTCTCTCCTGTATTAACTGTATGTCTCTCGCCCTCAGACCTCTCTCTCCTGTATTAACCCTATGTCTCTCGCCCACAGAGACCTCTCTCTCCTGTATTAACTCTATGTCTCTCGCCCTCAGAGACCTCTCTCTCCTGTATTAACTGTATGTCTCTCGCCCTCAGAGACCTCTCTCTCTTGTATTAACTGTATGTCTCTCGCCCCCAAGACCTCTCTCTCTCTCCTGTATTAACTGTATGTCTCTCGCCCTCAGAGACCTCTCTCTCCTGTATCAACTGTATGTCTCTCGCCCTCAGACCTCTCTCTCCTGTATTAACTGTATGTCTCTCGCCCTCAGAGACCTCTCTCTCCTGTATTAACTCTATGTCTCTCGCCCTCAGAGACCTCTCTCTCCTGTATCAACTGTATGTCTCTCGCCGTCAGAGACCTCTCTCTCCTGTATTAACTGTATGTCTCTCGCCCTCAGAGACCTCTCTCTGATGTATTAACTCTATGTCTCTCGCCCTCAGAGACCTCTCTCTCCTGTATTAACTCTATGTCTCTCACCGTCAGAGACCTCTCTCTCCTGTATTAACCCTATGTCTCTCGCCCACAGAGACCTCTCTCTCTTGTATTAACTGTATGTCTCTCGCCCCCAAGACCTCTCTCTCTCTCTCCTGTATTAACTGTATGTCTCTCGCCCTCAGAGACCTCTCTCTCCTGTATCAACTGTATGTCTCTCGCCCTCAGAGACCTCTCTCTCCTGTATTAACTGTATGTCTCTCGCCCTCAGAGACCTCTCTCTGATGTATTAACTCTATGTCTCTCGCCCTCAGAGACCTCTCTCTCCTGTATTAACTCTATGTCTCTCGCCCTCAGAGACCTCTCTCTCTTGTATTAACTGTATGTCTCTCGCCCTCAAGACCTCTCTCTCCTGTATTAACTGTATGTCTCTCGCCCTCAGAGACCTCTCTCTCCTGTATCAACTGTATGTCTCTCGCCCTCAGAGACCTCTCTCTCCTGTATTAACCCATTCTGACCGGGCACCCATTTTGGTGTTGGCATCATGTTATGCTTTAGCTATTGAAAAATAGCAGACCTACAAGCTCATATCGCGCCACCGAGTGGCGCGATACGAGCTTGTAGGTCTGCTATTTTTTGAAAAATCGAAGAACGACTGACATTTTTTTAAACTGATCTCAGGTCAGAATGGGTTTAATCAGACCAGTGTGTGTCCAGTGGAAACCTCGTATGAATCTGATCTCAGGTCAGAATGGGTTAACTCTATGTCTCTCGCCCTCAGACCTCTCTCTCCTGTATTAACCCTATGTCTCTCGCCCTCAGACCTCTCTCTCCTGTATAAACTGTATGTCTCTCGCCCTCAGAGACCTCTCTCTCCTGTATTAACTCTATGTCTCTCGCCCTCAGAGACCTCTCTCTCCTGTATTAACCCTATGTCTCTCGCCCACAGAGACCTCTCTCTCTTGTATTAACTGTATGTCTCTCGCCCCCAAGACCTCTCTCTCTCTCTCCTGTATTAACTGTATGTCTCTCGCCCTCAGAGACCTCTCTCTCCTGTATCAACTGTATGTCTCTCGCCCTCAGAGACCTCTCTCTCCTGTATTAACTGTATGTCTCTCGCCCTCAGAGACCTCTCTCTGATGTATTAACTCTATGTCTCTCGCCCTCAGAGACCTCTCTCTCCTGTATTAACTCTATGTCTCTCGCCCTCAGAGACCTCTCTCTCTTGTATTAACTGTATGTCTCTCGCCCTCAAGACCTCTCTCTCCTGTATTAACTGTATGTCTCTCGCCCTCAGAGACCTCTCTCTCCTGTATCAACTGTATGTCTCTCGCCCTCAGAGACCTCTCTCTCCTGTATTAACCCATTCTGACCGGGCACCCATTTTGGTGTTGGCATCATGTTATGCTTTAGCTATTGAAAAATAGCAGACCTACAAGCTCATATCGCGCCACCGAGTGGCGCGATACGAGCTTGTAGGTCTGCTATTTTTTGAAAAATCGAAGAACGACTGACATTTTTTTAATCTGATCTCAGGTCAGAATGGGTTTAATCAGACCAGTGTGTGTCCAGTGGAAACCTCGTATGAATCTGATCTCAGGTCAGAATGGGTTAACTCTATGTCTCTCGCCCTCAGACCTCTCTCTCCTGTATTAACCCTATGTCTCTCGCCCTCAGACCTCTCTCTCCTGTATTAACTGTATGTCTCTCGCCCTCAGAGACCTCTCTCTCCTGTATTAACTCTATGTCTCTCACCGTCAGAGACCTCTCTCTCCTGTATTAACCCTATGTCTCTCGCCCACAGAGACCTCTCTCTCTTGTATTAACTGTATGTCTCTCGCCCCCAAGACCTCTCTCTCTCTCTCCTGTATTAACTGTATGTCTCTCGCCCTCAGAGACCTCTCTCTCCTGTATCAACTGTATGTCTCTCGCCCTCAGAGACCTCTCTCTCCTGTATTAACTGTATGTCTCTCGCCCTCAGAGACCTCTCTCTGATGTATTAACTCTATGTCTCTGGCCCTCAGAGACCTCTCTCTCCTGTATTAACTCTATGTCTCTCGCCCTCAGAGACCTCTCTCTCTTGTATTAACTGTATGTCTCTCGCCCTCAAGACCTCTCTCTCCTGTATTAACTGTATGTCTCTCGCCCTCAGAGACCTCTCTCTCCTGTATCAACTGTATGTCTCTCGCCCTCAGAGACCTCTCTCTCCTGTATTAACTCTATGTCTCTCGCCCTCAGACCTCTCTCTCCTGTATTAACCCTATGTCTCTCGCCCTCAGACCTCTCTCTCCTGTATTAACTGTATGTCTCTCGCCCTCAGACCTCTCTCTCCTGTATTAACCCTATGTCTCTCGCCCACAGAGACCTCTCTCTCCTGTATTAACTCTATGTCTCTCGCCCTCAGAGACCTCTCTCTCCTGTATTAACTGTATGTCTCTCGCCCTCAGAGACCTCTCTCTCTTGTATTAACTGTATGTCTCTCGCCCCCAAGACCTCTCTCTCTCTCCTGTATTAACTGTATGTCTCTCGCCCTCAGAGACCTCTCTCTCTTGTATTAACTGTATGTCTCTCGCCCCCAAGACCTCTCTCTCTCTCCTGTATTAACTGTATGTCTCTCGCCCTCAGAGACCTCTCTCTCCTGTATCAACTGTATGTCTCTCGCCCTCAGACCTCTCTCTCCTGTATTAACTGTATGTCTCTCGCCCTCAGAGACCTCTCTCTCCTGTATTAACTCTATGTCTCTCGCCCTCAGAGACCTCTCTCTCCTGTATTAACTGTATGTCTCTCGCCCTCAGAGACCTCTCTCTCCTGTATCAACTGTATGTCTCTCGCCCTCAGAGACCTCTCTCTCCTGTATTAACCCATTCTGACCGGGCACCCATTTTGGTGTTGGCATCATGTTATGCTTTAGCTATTGAAAAATAGCAGATCTACAAGCTCATATCACGCCACCGAGTGTCGCGATACGAGCTTGTAGGTCTGCTATTTTTTGAAAAATCGAAGAACGACTGACATTTTTTTAATCTGATCTCAGGTCAGAATGGGTTTAATCAGACCAGTGGAAACCTCGTATGAATCTGATCTCAGGTCAGAATGGGTTAACTGTATGTCTCTCGCCCTCAGACCTCTCTCTCCTGTATTAACCCTATGTCTCTCGCCCTCAGAGACCTCTCTCTCCTGTATTAACCCTATGTCTCTCGCCCACAGAGACCTCTCTCTCCTGTATTAACTCTATGTCTCTCGCCCTCAGAGACCACTCTCTCCTGTATCAACTGTATGTCTCTCGCCCTCAGAGACCTCTCTCTCCTGTATTAACTGTATGTCTCTCGCCCTCAGAGACCTCTCTCTGATGTATTAACTCTATGTCTCTCGCCCTCAGAGACCTCTCTCTCCTGTATTAACTCTATGTCTCTCACTGTCAGAGACCTCTCTCTCCTGTATTAACCCTATGTCTCTCGCCCACAGAGACCTCTCTCTCTTGTATTAACTGTATGTCTCTCGCCCCCAAGACCTCTCTCTCTCTCTCCTGTATTAACTGTATGTCTCTCGCCCTCAGAGACCTCTCTCTCCTGTATCAACTGTATGTCTCTCGCCCTCAGAGACCTCTCTCTCCTGTATTAACTGTATGTCTCTCGCCCTCAGAGACCTCTCTCTGATGTATTAACTCTATGTCTCTCGCCCTCAGAGACCTCTCTCTCCTGTATCAACTGTATGTCTCTCGCCCTCAGAGACCTCTCTCTCCTGTATTAACCCATTCTGACCGGGCACCCATTTTGGTGTTGGCATCATGTTATGCTTTAGCTATTGAAAAATAGCAGACCTACAAGCTCATATCGCGCCACCGAGTGGCGCGATACGAGCTTGTAGGTCTGCTATTTTTTGAAAAATCGAAGAACGACTGACATTTTTTTAATCTGATCTCAGGTCAGAATGGGTTAACTCTATGTCTCTCGCCCTCAGACCTCTCTCTCCTGTATTAACCCTATGTCTCTCGCCCTCAGACCTCTCTCTCCTGTATTAACTGTATGTCTCTCGCCCTCAGAGACCTCTCTCTCCTGTATTAACTCTATGTCTCTCACCGTCAGAGACCTCTCTCTCCTGTATTAACCCTATGTCTCTCGCCCACAGAGACCTCTCTCTCTTGTATTAACTGTATGTCTCTCGCCCCCAAGACCTCTCTCTCTCTCTCCTGTATTAACTGTATGTCTCTCGCCCTCAGAGACCTCTCTCTCCTGTATCAACTGTATGTCTCTCGCCCTCAGAGACCTCTCTCTCCTGTATTAACTGTATGTCTCTCGCCCTCAGAGACCTCTCTCTGATGTATTAAGTCTATGTCTCTGGCCCTCAGAGACCTCTCTCTCCTGTATTAACTCTATGTCTCTCGCCCTCAGAGACCTCTCTCTCTTGTATTAACTGTATGTCTCTCGCCCTCAAGACCTCTCTCTCCTGTATTAACTGTATGTCTCTCGCCCTCAGAGACCTCTCTCTCCTGTATCAACTGTATGTCTCTCGCCCTCAGAGACCTCTCTCTCCTGTATTAACTCTATGTCTCTCGCCCTCAGACCTCTCTCTCCTGTATTAACCCTATGTCTCTCGCCCTCAGACCTCTCTCTCCTGTATTAACTGTATGTCTCTCGCCCTCAGACCTCTCTCTCCTGTATTAACCCTATGTCTCTCGCCCACAGAGACCTCTCTCTCCTGTATTAACTCTATGTCTCTCGCCCTCAGAGACCTCTCTCTCCTGTATTAACTGTATGTCTCTCGCCCTCAGAGACCTCTCTCTCTTGTATTAACTGTATGTCTCTCGCCCCCAAGACCTCTCTCTCTCTCCTGTATTAACTGTATGTCTCTCGCCCTCAGAGACCTCTCTCTCCTGTATCAACTGTATGTCTCTCGCCCTCAGACCTCTCTCTCCTGTATTAACTGTATGTCTCTCGCCCTCAGAGACCTCTCTCTCCTGTATTAACTCTATGTCTCTCGCCCTCAGAGACCTCTCTCTCCTGTATTAACTGTATGTCTCTCGCCCTCAGAGACCTCTCTCTCCTGTATCAACTGTATGTCTCTCGCCCTCAGAGACCTCTCTCTCCTGTATTAACCCATTCTGACCGGGCACCCATTTTGGTGTTGGCATCATGTTATGCTTTAGCTATTGAAAAATAGCAGATCTACAAGCTCATATCACGCCACCGAGTGTCGCGATACGAGCTTGTAGGTCTGCTATTTTTTGAAAAATCGAAGAACGACTGACATTTTTTAAATCTGATCTCAGGTTAGAATGGGTTTAATCAGACCAGTGGAAACCTCGTATGAATCTGATCTCAGGTCAGAATGGGTTAACTGTATGTCTCTCGCCCTCAGACCTCTCTCTCCTGTATTAACCCTATGTCTCTCGCCCTCAGAGACCTCTCTCTCCTGTATTAACCCTATGTCTCTCGCCCACAGAGACCTCTCTCTCCTGTATTAACTCTATGTCTCTCGCCCTCAGAGACCTCTCTCTCCTGTATCAACTGTATGTCTCTCGCCCTCAGAGACCTCTCTCTCCTGTATTAACTGTATGTCTCTCGCCCTCAGAGACCTCTCTCTCCTGTATTAACTCTATGTCTCTCACCGTCAGAGACCTCTCTCTCCTGTATTAACCCTATGTCTCTCGCCCACAGAGACCTCTCTCTCTTGTATTAACTGTATGTCTCTCGCCCCCAAGACCTCTCTCTCTCTCCTGTATTAACTGTATGTCTCTCGCCCTCAGAGACCTCTCTCTCCTGTATCAACTGTATGTCTCTCGCCCTCAGAGACCTCTCTCTCCTGTATTAACTGTATGTCTCTCGCCCTCAGAGACCTCTCTCTGATGTATTAACTCTATGTCTCTCGCTCTCAGAGACCTCTCTCTCCTGTATTAACTCTATGTCTCTCACCGTCAGAGACCTCTCTCTCCTGTATTAACCCTACGTCTCTCGCCCACAGAGACCTCTCTCTCTTGTATTAACTGTATGTCTCTCGCCCCCAAGACCTCTCTCTCTCTCTCCTGTATTAACTGTATGTCTCTCGCCCTCAGAGACCTCTCTCTCCTGTATCAACTGTATGTCTCTCGCCCTCAGAGACCTCTCTCTCCTGTATTAACTGTATGTCTCTCGCCCTCAGAGACCTCTCTCTGATGTATTAACTCTATGTCTCTCGCCCTCAGAGACCTCTCTCTCCTGTATTAACTGTATGTCTCTCGCCCTCAGAGACCTCTCTCTCCTGTATCAACTGTATGTCTCTCGCCCTCAGAGACCTCTCTCTCCTGTATTAACTGTATGTCTCTCGCCCTCAGAGACTTCTCTCTGATGTATTAACTCTATGTCTCTCGCCCTCAGAGACCTCTCTCTCCTGTATTAACTCTATGTCTCTCGCCCTCAGAGACCTCTCTCTCTTGTATTAACTGTATGTCTCTCGCCCTCAAGACCTCTCTCTCTCCTGTATTAACTGTATGTCTCTCGCCCTCAGAGACCTCTCTCTCCTGTATCAACTGTATGTCTCTCGCCCTCAGAGACCTCTCTCTCCTGTATTAACCCATTCTGACCGGGCACCCATTTTGGTGTTGGCATCATGTTATGCTTTAGCTATTGAAAAATAGCAGACCTACAAGCTCATATCGCGCCACCGAGTGGCGCGATACGAGCTTGTAGGTCTGCTATTTTTTGAAAAATCGAAGAACGACTGACATTTTTTTAATCTGATCTCAGGTCAGAATGGGTTTAATCAGACCAGTGTGTGTCCAGTGGAAACCTCGTTAGAATCTGATCTCAGGTCAGAATGGGTTAACTCTATGTCTCTCGCCCTCAGACCTCTCTCTCCTGTATTAACCCTATGTCTCTCGCCCTCAGACCTCTCTCTCCTGTATTAACTGTATGTCTCTCGCCCTCAGACCTCTCTCTCCTGTATTAACCCTATGTCTCTCGCCCTCAGAGACCTCTCTCTGATGTATTAACTCTATGTCTCTCGCCCTCAGAGACCTCTCTCTCCTGTATTAACTCTATGTCTCTCGCCGTCAGAGACCTCTCTCTCCTGTATTAACCCTATGTCTCTCGCCCACAGAGACCTCTCTCTCTTGTATTAACTGTATGTCTCTCGCCCCCAAGACCTCTCTCTCTCTCCTGTATTAACTGTATGTCTCTCGCCCTCAGAGACCTCTCTCTCCTGTATCAACTGTATGTCTCTCGCCCTCAGAGACCTCTCTCTGATGTATTAACTCTATGTCTCTCGCCCTCAGAGACCTCTCTCTCCTGTATTAACTCTATGTCTCTCGCCCTCAGAGACCTCTCTCTCCTGTATTAACCCTATGTCTCTCGCCCACAGAGACCTCTCTCCTGTATTAACTGTATGTCTCTCGCCCTCAGAGACCTCTCTCTCCTGTATTAACCCTATGTCTCTCGCCCTCAGACCTCTCTCTCCTGTATTAACTCTATGTCTCTCGCCCTCAGAGACCTCTCTCTCCTGTATTAACTGTATGTCTCTCGCCCTCAGAGACCTCTCTCTCCTGTATCAACTGTATGTCTCTCGCCCTCAGAGACCTCTCTCTCCTGTATTAACCCATTCTGACCGGGCACCCATTTTGGTGTTGGCATCATGTTATGCTTTAGCTATTGAAAAATAGCAGATCTACAAGCTCATATCACGCCACCGAGTGTCGCGATACGAGCTTGTAGGTCTGCTATTTTTTGAAAAATCGAAGAACGACTGACATTTTTTTAATCTGATCTCAGGTCAGAATGGGTTTAATCAGACCAGTGGAAACCTCGTATGAATCTGATCTCAGGTCAGAATGGGTTAACTGTATGTCTCTCGCCCTCAGACCTCTCTCTCCTGTATTAACCCTATGTCTCTCGCCCTCAGAGACCTCTCTCTCCTGTATTAACCCTATGTCTCTCGCCCACAGAGACCTCTCTCTCCTGTATTAACTCTATGTCTCTCGCCCTCAGAGACCTCTCTCTCCTGTATCAACTGTATGTCTCTCGCCCTCAGAGACCTCTCTCTCCTGTATTAACTGTATGTCTCTCGCCCTCAGAGACCTCTCTCTGATGTATTAACTCTATGTCTCTCGCCCTCAGAGACCTCTCTCTCCTGTATTAACTCTATGTCTCTCACCGTCAGAGACCTCTCTCTCCTGTATTAACCCTATGTCTCTCGCCCACAGAGACCTCTCTCTCTTGTATTAACTGTATGTCTCTCGCCCCCAAGACCTCTCTCTCTCTCTCCTGTATCAACTGTATGTCTCTCGCCCTCAGACCTCTCTCTCCTGTATTAACTGTATGTCTCTCGCCCTCAGAGACCTCTCTCTCCTGTATCAACTGTATGTCTCTCGCCCTCAGAGACCTCTCTCTCCTGTATTAACTGTATGTCTCTCGCCCTCAGAGACCTCTCTCTGATGTATTAACTCTATGTCTCTCGCCCTCAGAGACCTCTCTCTCCTGTATTAACTCTATGTCTCTCGCCCTCAGAGACCTCTCTCTCTTGTATTAACTGTATGTCTCTCGCCCTCAAGACCTCTCTCTCCTGTATTAACTGTATGTCTCTCGCCCTCAGAGACCTCTCTCTCCTGTATCAACTGTATGTCTCTCGCCCTCAGAGACCTCTCTCTCCTGTATTAACCCATTCTGACCGGGCACCCATTTTGGTGTTGGCATCATGTTATGCTTTAGCTATTGAAAAATAGCAGACCTACAAGCTCATATCGCGCCACCGAGTGGCGCGATACGAGCTTGTAGGTCTGCTATTTTTTGAAAAATCGAAGAACGACTGACATTTTTTTAATCTGATCTCAGGTCAGAATGGGTTTAATCAGACCAGTGTGTGTCCAGTGGAAACCTCGTATGAATCTGATCTCAGGTCAGAATGGGTTAACTCTATGTCTCTCGCCCTCAGACCTCTCTCTCCTGTATTAACCCTATGTCTCTCGCCCTCAGACCTCTCTCTCCTGTATTAACTGTATGTCTCTCGCCCTCAGAGACCTCTCTCTCCTGTATTAACTCTATGTCTCTCACCGTCAGAGACCTCTCTCTCCTGTATTAACCCTATGTCTCTCGCCCACAGAGACCTCTCTCTCTTGTATTAACTGTATGTCTCTCGCCCCCAAGACCTCTCTCTCTCTCCTGTATTAACTGTATGTCTCTCGCCCTCAGAGACCTCTCTCTCCTGTATCAACTGTATGTCTCTCGCCCTCAGAGACCTCTCTCTGATGTATTAACTCTATGTCTCTCGCCCTCAGAGGAGAGACAGCGAAATGCCTTCACGGCGTACGACGGACGTCGCGACGTATATTTTTCCGTCGCAACGTATATTCGAGTACGTCCTGGCGTAAATATCAATTCGTCCCGGCAGAACGGACTCGTCGCGGCTATATCTACCCGTTTGCGACCTAGTAGTTTGACTATTCTTTTACGTCGCGACAGAACGGGACACGTCACGGCTATATCTACCCTTCTCGACGTAAAAGGTAATTCGTTGTGGCGTGTGTGGACTCGTCGCAACAGAACGGAACTCGTCGCGGCTATATCTACCCGTTTGCGACGTAATAGTTTGACTTTGTTATATGCCCGGTGCGCGGTGCCCTGCGCGGTGCCCTGCGCTGCCCTACGCCCACCGCGTGCACCTTGCCGGTCCGCCCTGCGCCCTGTGGCCTGGCACGTGTGCACGTGTGCCAGGCCACCGCGTGCACCTTGCCGGCGGAGCCCTTCGCCGTCCCCAGGCGACCCTGCGTTCCAGAGCTGTCACCCATGCCCACCGAAAATAGCAGATCTACCAGCTCCTCTCCTACATACGGGATGGCCCGACCCGCGTCTGTGGACCCCTGGGGGGGTGTGTGTGTGTGAGCGTCTGAGCTCCTATCTGTGTGCCTCCCCCCCCCCCCCCACCCCATGTGGACCCTTGCAGGGGGGGGGGTCGGGGGGTCCCCCTATGCACTTTGTGTAGATGCTGCGTATCGCCTCATACTGAAAAAATTACTATTTTACGCACAGCGCAAGGCAATATGTGATTACGATCGTCCTTCTGGGGGGGGGGGGGGGGTGGCTGGCCTACACAATAGATAACCTACAAGGACATATGAATTTAATTTATATACACGGCTATATTAATTTAGCCGATCATCAAAGCTCACCGCGCTCGTATAGCGCATTGACTGTCTGTCTGTCTGTCTGTCTGTCTGTCTGTCTGTCTGTCTGTCTGTCTGTCTGTCTGTCTGTCTGTCTGTCTGTCTGTCTGTCTGTGTCTCAATGACTTGCCTTAGGCGGATAGGGGGGGGGGGGGGCAGTTCTATAGGCAAGGGCAGAAGGTTCCTATAACGACAGTGGGTGCGTGCCCACCTTAGAGTAGCCTATATATTTTAAGGCACCCGCCCCGCAACTTATTATTATTGGCTTATTATTTTGCCACCAGCGGAGTTGACGGTTGACGCCGTTGTCTAGTATAGACTATAGGCCTGTGCCAGGATGATTTTAAATAAATATGTCTCTGTCTCTGCGTCTCTAGAGCTATAACATATATACTGTAGCACACATCATGTGTGACACATGTGCACACACACACACACACACACACACACACACACACACACACACACACACACACACACCGAGTACTAAGTATAAGTAGCATATAGGGTACGGCTCTAAAAACATTAAATACTGCGGGAGCATTACACTAAACAAAGTTGGATTTGTACATTGCAGAAACGTAACATAACGTAAGTGTTCTTATTATTGTCCGTCTGGGTTTTATAATGCAGTGTGAGTCCGCTCCGCGATAGCCGATCTGCAAGCTCACAACGCGTTGCGCTGATTGACAGTGCACGTGCAGCAGCTACTGTATAAAATTATATTTAAGTAGGCTACTTTTTTGTGTGACGTCTGTGTGTTATTGACTTCTTGTTCCTTAATGTGCAGGTTTATCAGAGCGATATAGTGCAGCTGTGAGTGAGTAGGCCTATAGCTGCTGCTGCTGCGTCCGTGCACCAATAGAGCGACCGCGGCAGCGGCACGTATGCTTGAAATATTAAATAAAAATATGTTGGGCTTCCGGGCGTCCGTTTCTGGACTGTACCAACGGGCTTAGGGCCGGACGGTCCCTTAACTCCACGGGCCCCTATATTTTAGGCCCGTGCAGGGCTCTAGTGTGTGTGTGTGTGTGTGTGTGTGTGTGTGTGTGTGTGTGTGTGTGTGTGTGTGTGTGTGTGTGTGTGTGTGTGTGTGTGTGTGTGTGTGTGTGTGTGTGTTAAATGTGGTCATTTAAATGTAGGCCTATTATATACACGCACCATACAAGCACCTATATTATATAATGTGTTATACAAATGGGCAATCAACATATAGCAGCACCCCCCACCAGCAGATGTATATAAACATGGAATTGCGCTATGATATTAAAATGGACTGAGCTGTGATTGTGCCGTACTGCGCCGGCCGGTGGCCACTGGCCTATTCTGCCAGTATAAATGCATTATCATGCCTGTTGGTGAAATATAAACATCTAAAATGGTTCAGTAATAATTAGCATAAGTTATTATTAACGAAAAACATCTAATACTATTTTAAATTGGTCTAATAAAGTTAGTAACTAATCAGAAGCAGCAACCATTTTGTTTCAAACAACTATAGACCAATAAAATAGTAGGCTAGTATTTATGTTTTTCGTTAATAATAATACATGCTAATTATTATTGAACGGTAAGTACGCTGGTATGTACGCTAAGGTACACTATAAGCTTGTAGATCTGTTTATTTTAGTCAGAATCTCGTGTGTGTATGTGTGTGTGTGTGTGTGTGTGTGTGTGTGTGTGTGTGTGTGTGTGTGTGTGTGTGTGTGTGTGTGTGTGTGTGTGTGTGTGTGTGTGCGCGCGCACACACATCACATGTGCACACATGTGTGCTATATGTTATAGCTCTAGAGACGCAGAGACAGACATATTTATTTAAAATCATCCTGTCTCGCACGGCATATAGAGCCAATGAACGGAGCATACACCCCCCCCCCCCCCCCCCCCCCCCCTCTCTCTCTCTCTCTCTCTCTCAGCACACGCTGTGCTGTGATATCAATCAGACGCAAATGATCATTGAGTAACGTTAGCTCTGACTCGCACATTATGTGAGATCACATAAAAGGCCTTTAATATAGCCACAGATCATATAGGAATAGGCTTGGGCACTACCCTACCATCTCTCTATAGTGGGGCACCGACGATCTGCAAGCTCACAACGCGCTGCATGTGGACGCAACACTTGGAGCTTGTAGATGCGCACCACAGATCATACAGGGCGTGTGTTCCAGCTAACCCTATAGCATAACACACACACAAGCAACAGTATAGACATCTATTCATCATTATTTATTTCAAATCAAAATACAATGTAATGCTGCACCACTGTCATGAAGTTCGCACGCACACGCACACGCGACACACACACACACACACACACACACACACACACACACACACACACACACACACACACACACACACACACACACACACACACACACACACACACACACACACACACACACACACACACACACACACACGTTTGCTTTCATTCGCTGTATGATACATTAGGCGATATAGACCCGCTGCGGCCCAGCGATAATCAACCGCTGTCCGCTGCGATGCGTGAGCTTGTAGATCAGATGCCGACAGACAGACAGACAGACAGACAGACAGACAGACAGACAGACAGACAGACAGACAGACAGACAGACATGAAATGAAATGGTTCAATAATAACACACACGAGATTCTGACAGAATGCGGCGGCATGCTTAAAATAAACAGATCTACAAGCTTATAGTGTACCATAGCGTATACATACCAGCGTACTTACCGTTCAATAATAATTAGCATGCATTATTATTAACGAAAAACATAAATACTAGCCTACTATTTTATTGGTCTAGTTCAGTTGATTGAAACAAAAGTCATGGAATTCAATTGCCTACATTCAGTATAGGCCTGGTTTTGATATAATGATGCAGGGAGATTTTCTGAGCCAGTCCGTGCCATGTCATTTTTTCAGATTAATATTTAAATCTTTAGTTGGAAGAATGCAATAGCATATCATAAGTGTTGACCATAATGGGACGGTTGGAACCAAATGAACCCCCGACGGCCGGCGCTATTCAGCTATAAGGCCTATAAACGATATGGCCATACAAATATGGTTATGTGGTGGTCTGTGACATGTCTGCGTGCGTGCGTGCGTGAAAGAAAGACAGAATACGACGCAATGACATGTCAAATTGTCAATTGTAGATCAGCTGCTTGTTATTTAAGTAGGCTAATATGAAGGCAGCGTCTCCGCAAACGTGGACACCCGTGGCCCCCCTTGATCCCCAAGGGTCCACGGTGACCCGTACCGCCCGGGGGTCCCCGGACCCGTTTGGGCGGCCCGTCAGGTGGTTTTCGAGCTTGTGGATTTGTATTTTTAATATTGCTTGTCAAACGTTTAAGGCATATAGCCTATTTAATCTGATTGGTATAGCTCTGCATGGTTGCTGCTTCTGATAGCCTACTAACTTTACGCACGCATGCGACACACACACACACACACACACACACACACACACACACACACACACACACACACACACACACACACACACACACACACACACACACACACACACACACACACACACACACACACACACACACACTAGAGCCCTGCACGGGCCTAAAATATAGGGGCCCGTGGAGTTAAGGGACCGTCCGGCCCTAAGCCCGTTGGTACAGTCCAGAAACGGACGCCCGGAAGCCCAACATATTTTTATTTAATATTTCAAGCATACGTGCCGCTGCCGCGGTCGCTCTATTGGTGCACGGACGCAGCAGCAGCAGCTATAGGCCTACTCACTCACAGCTGCACTATATCGCTCTGATAAACCTGCACATTAAGGAACAAGAAGTCAATAACACACAGACGTCACACAAAAAAGTAGCCTACTTAAATATAATTTTATACAGTAGCTGCTGCACGTGCACTGTCAATCAGCGCAACGCGTTGTGAGCTTGCAGATCGGCTATCGCGGAGCGGACTCACACTGCATTATAAAACCCAGACGGACAATAATAAGAACACTTACGTTATGTTACGTTTCTGCAATGTACAAATCCAACTTTGTTTAGTGTAATGCTCCCGCATTTTGGTGTTGGCATCATGTTATGCTTTAGCTATTGAAAAATAGCAGAGCTACAAGCTCATATCGTGCCACCGAGTGGCGCGATACGAGCTTGTAGGTCTGCTATTTTTTGAAAAATCGAAGAACGACTGACATTTTTTTAATCTGATCTCAGGTCAGAATGGGTTTAATCAGACCAGTGTGTGTCCAGTGGAAACCTCGTATGAATCTGATCTCAGGTCAGAATGGGTTAACCCTATGTCTCTCGCCCTCAGACCTCTCTCTCCTGTATTAACCCTATGTCTCTCGCCCTCAGACCTCTCTCTCCTGTATTAACTGTATGTCTCTCGCCCTCAGACCTCTCTCTCCTGTATTAACCCTATGTCTCTCGCCCACAGAGACCTCTCTCTCCTGTATTAACTCTATGTCTCTCGCCCTCAGAGACCTCTCTCTCCTGTATTAACACTTACAGCACGTAGGACGCCTGAGAACGTCATAGGATACCGAACGTAGAGTTCTAAGGACGTCTGAGGACGTCCTAGCGACATCCCAGCGATGCGGGGCGAGATATTAATATTCAGAATTTTTCCTATTTATTTTTTTGGCATTTCGCTTTTCGCTTGCCGTATGCTAACGCTCAGTGCAACTATTAGCTTATTATTGACTCCCATGTTAGCGAGACGGAAAGAATGACTCGTAGCTCCTAATCCAGGGCGCTCTCCGTGGTGATGAATAGAGCGATATGCTGGCGCTTATTTTCTGCTCCTCATCCGTCTCTCCCGCAAAATATGAACGCTTTTTGGAGCGTAAAACAACTGTATGTCTCTCGCCCTCAGAAACCTCTCTCTGATGTATTAACTCTATGTCTCTGGCCCTCAGAGACCTCTCTCTCCTGTATTAACTCTATGTCTCTCGCCCTCAGAGACCTCTCTCTCTTGTATTAACTGTATGTCTCTCGCCCTCAAGACCTCTCTCTCCTGTATTAACTGTATGTCTCTCGCCCTCAGAGACCTCTCTCTCCTGTATCAACTGTATGTCTCTCGCCCTCAGAGACCTCTCTCTCCTGTATTAACCCATTCTGACCTGGCACCCATTTTGGTGTTGGCATCATGTTATGCTTTAGCTATTGAAAAATAGCAGAGCTACAAGCTCATATCGTGCCACCGAGTGGCGCGATACGAGCTTGTAGGTCTGCTATTTTTTGAAAAATCGAAGAACGACTGACATTTTTTTAATCTGATCTCAGGTCAGAATGGGTTTAATCAGACCAGTGTGTGTCCAGTGGAAACCTCGTATGAATCTGATCTCAGGTCAGAATGGGTTAACCCTATGTCTCTCGCCCTCAGACCTCTCTCTCCTGTATTAACCCTATGTCTCTCGCCCTCAGACCTCTCTCTCCTGTATTAACTGTATGTCTCTCGCCCTCAGACCTCTCTCTCCTGTATTAACCCTATGTCTCTCGCCCACAGAGACCTCTCTCTCCTGTATTAACTCTATGTCTCTCGCCCTCAGAGACCTCTCTCTCCTGTATTAACACTTACAGCACGTAGGACGCCTGAGAACGTCATAGGATACCGAACGTAGAGTTCTAAGGACGTCTGAGGACGTCCTAGCGACATCCCAGCGATGCGGGGCGAGATATTAATATTCAGAATTTTTCCTATTTATTTTTTTGGCATTTCGCTTTTCGCTTGCCGTATGCTAACGCTCAGTGCAACTATTAGCTTATTATTGACTCCCATGTTAGCGAGACGGAAAGAATGACTCGTAGCTCCTAATCCAGGGCGCTCTCCGTGGTGATGAATAGAGCGATATGCTGGCGCTTATTTTCTGCTCCTCATCCGTCTCTCCCGCAAAATATGAACGCTTTTTGGAGCGTAAAACAATATATTAAGATGATCGGGGATGTTGAGGTCACTTTGTAAAGTCAACTTTTTTAGGAAAGTGTTTCCGGTTCATGGCTTTCAAAGTAAAAGCGATCAGACACCTCCGGTATTCTATAGCCTATATTTTGAAGGCAGTCGGCGTACTCAATGTGTTAACTGTATGTCTCTCGCCCTCAGAGACCTCTCTCTCTTGTATTAACTGTATGTCTCTCGCCCCCAAGACCTCTCTCTCTCTCCTGTATTAACTGTATGTCTCTCGCCCTCAGAGACCTCTCTCTCCTGTATCAACTGTATGTCTCTCGCCCTCAGACCTCTCTCTCCTGTATTAACTGTATGTCTCTCGCCCTCAGAGACCTCTCTCTCCTGTATTAACTCTATGTCTCTCGCCCTCAGAGACCTCTCTCTCCTGTATTAACTGTATGTCTCTCGCCCTCAGAGACCTCTCTCTCCTGTATCAACTGTATGTCTCTCGCCCTCAGAGACCTCTCTCTCCTGTATTAACCCATTCTGACCGGGCACCCATTTTGGTGTTGGCATCATGTTATGCTTTAGCTATTGAAAAATAGCAGATCTACAAGCTCATATCACGCCACCGAGTGTCGCGATACGAGCTTGTAGGTCTGCTATTTTTTGAAAAATCGAAGAACGACTGACATTTTTTTAATCTGATCTCAGGTCAGAATGGGTTTAATCAGACCAGTGGAAACCTCGTATGAATCTGATCTCAGGTCAGAATGGGTTAACTGTATGTCTCTCGCCCTCAGACCTCTCTCTCCTGTATTAACCCTATGTCTCTCGCCCTCAGAGACCTCTCTCTCCTGTATTAACCCTATGTCTCTCGCCCACAGAGACCTCTCTCTCCTGTATTAACTCTATGTCTCTCGCCCTCAGAGACCTCTCTCTCCTGTATCAACTGTATGTCTCTCGCCCTCAGAGACCTCTCTCTCCTGTATTAACTGTATGTCTCTCGCCCTCAGAGACCTCTCTCTGATGTATTAACTCTATGTCTCTCGCCCTCAGAGACCTCTCTCTCCTGTATTAACTCTATGTCTCTCGCCCTCAGAGACCTCTCTCTCCTGTATTAACCCTATGTCTCTCGCCCACAGAGACCTCTCTCCTGTATTAACTGTATGTCTCTCGCCCTCAGAGACCTCTCTCTCCTGTATTAACCCTATGTCTCTCGCCCTCAGACCTCTCTCTCCTGTATTAACTCTATGTCTCTCGCCCTCAGAGACCTCTCTCTCCTGTATTAACTGTATGTCTCTCGCCCTCAGAGACCTCTCTCTCCTGTATCAACTGTATGTCTCTCGCCCTCAGAGACCTCTCTCTCCTGTATTAACCCATTCTGACCGGGCACCCATTTTGGTGTTGGCATCATGTTATGCTTTAGCTATTGAAAAATAGCAGATCTACAAGCTCATATCACGCCACCGAGTGTCGCGATACGAGCTTGTAGGTCTGCTATTTTTTGAAAAATCGAAGAACGACTGACATTTTTTTAATCTGATCTCAGGTCAGAATGGGTTTAATCAGACCAGTGGAAACCTCGTATGAATCTGATCTCAGGTCAGAATGGGTTAACTGTATGTCTCTCGCCCTCAGACCTCTCTCTCCTGTATTAACCCTATGTCTCTCGCCCTCAGAGACCTCTCTCTCCTGTATTAACCCTATGTCTCTCGCCCACAGAGACCTCTCTCTCCTGTATTAACTCTATGTCTCTCGCCCTCAGAGACCTCTCTCTCCTGTATCAACTGTATGTCTCTCGCCCTCAGAGACCTCTCTCTCCTGTATTAACTGTATGTCTCTCACCCTCAGAGACCTCTCTCTGATGTATTAACTCTATGTCTCTCGCCCTCAGAGACCTCTCTCTCCTGTATTAACTCTATGTCTCTCACCGTCAGAGACCTCTCTCTCCTGTATTAACCCTATGTCTCTCGCCCACAGAGACCTCTCTCTCTTGTATTAACTGTATGTCTCTCGCCCCCAAGACCTCTCTCTCTCTCCTGTATTAACTGTATGTCTCTCGCCCTCAGAGACCTCTCTCTCCTGTATCAACTGTATGTCTCTCGCCCTCAGAGACCTCTCTCTCCTGTATTAACTGTATGTCTCTCGCCCTCAGAGACCTCTCTCTGATGTATTAACTCTATGTCTCTCGCTCTCAGAGACCTCTCTCTCCTGTATTAACTCTATGTCTCTCACCGTCAGAGACCTCTCTCTCCTGTATTAACCCTATGTCTCTCACCCACAGAGACCTCTCTCTCTTGTATTAACTGTATGTCTCTCGCCCCCAAGACCTCTCTCTCTCTCTCCTGTATTAACTGTATGTCTCTCGCCCTCAGAGACCTCTCTCTCCTGTATCAACTGTATGTCTCTCGCCCTCAGAGACCTCTCTCTCCTGTATTAACTGTATGTCTCTCGCCCTCAGAGACCTCTCTCTCCTGTATCAACTGTATGTCTCTCGCCCTCAGAGACCTCTCTCTCCTGTATTAACTCTATGTCTCTCGCCCTCAGACCTCTCTCTCCTGTATTAACCCTATGTCTCTCGCCCTCAGACCTCTCTCTCCTGTATTAACTGTATGTCTCTCGCCCTCAGAGACCTCTCTCTCCTGTATTAACTCTAAGTCTCTCGCCCTCAGAGACCTCTCTCTCCTGTATTAACCCTATGTCTCTCGCCCACAGAGACCTCTCTCTCCTGTATTAACTGTATGTCTCTCGCCCTCAGACCTCTCTCTCCTGTATTAACCCTATGTCTCTCGCCCACAGAGACCTCTCTCTCCTGTATTAACTCTATGTCTCTCGCCCTCAGAGACCTCTCTCTCCTGTATTAACTGTATGTCTCTCGCCCTCAGAGACCTCTCTCTCTTGTATTAACTGTATGTCTCTCGCCCCCAAGACCTCTCTCTCTCTCCTGTATTAACTGTATGTCTCTCGCCCTCAGAGACCTCTCTCTCCTGTATCAACTGTATGTCTCTCGCCCTCAGACCTCTCTCTCCTGTATTAACTGTATGTCTCTCGCCCTCAGAGACCTCTCTCTCCTGTATTAACTCTATGTCTCTCGCCCTCAGAGACCTCTCTCTCCTGTATTAACTGTATGTCTCTCGCCCTCAGAGACCTCTCTCTCCTGTATCAACTGTATGTCTCTCGCCCTCAGACCTCTCTCTCCTGTATTAACTGTATGTCTCTCGCCCTCAGAGACCTCTCTCTCCTGTATTAACTCTATGTCTCTCGCCCTCAGAGACCTCTCTCTCTTGTATTAACTGTATGTCTCTCGCCCTCAAGACCTCTCTCTCCTGTATTAACTGTATGTCTCTCGCCCTCAGAGACCTCTCTCTCCTGTATCAACTGTATGTCTCTCGCCCTCAGAGACCTCTCTCTCCTGTATTAACCCATTCTGACCGGGCACCCATTTTGGTGTTGGCATCATGTTATGCTTTAGCTATTGAAAAATAGCAGACCTACAAGCTCATATCGCGCCACCGAGTGGCACGATACGAGCTTGTAGGTCTGCTATTTTTTGAAAAATCGAAGAACGACTGACATTTTTTTAATCTGATCTCAGGTCAGAATGGGTTTAATCAGACCAGTGTGTGTCCAGTGGAAACCTCGTATGAATCTGATCTCAGGTCAGAATGGGTTAACTCTATGTCTCTCGCCCTCAGACCTCTCTCTCCTGTATTAACCCTATGTCTCTCGCCCTCAGACCTCTCTCTCCTGTATTAACTGTATGTCTCTCGCCCTCAGAGACCTCTCTCTCCTGTATTAACTCTATGTCTCTCACCGTCAGAGACCTCTCTCTCCTGTATTAACCCTATGTCTCTCGCCCACAGAGACCTCTCTCTCTTGTATTAACTGTATGTCTCTCGCCCCCAAGACCTCTCTCTCTCTCTCCTGTATTAACTGTATGTCTCTCGCCCTCAGAGACCTCTCTCTCCTGTATCAACTGTATGTCTCTCGCCCTCAGAGACCTCTCTCTCCTGTATTAACTGTATGTCTCTCGCCCTCAGAAACCTCTCTCTGATGTATTAACTCTATGTCTCTGGCCCTCAGAGACCTCTCTCTCCTGTATTAACTCTATGTCTCTCGCCCTCAGAGACCTCTCTCTCTTGTATTAACTGTATGTCTCTCGCCCTCAAGACCTCTCTCTCCTGTATTAACTGTATGTCTCTCGCCCTCAGAGACCTCTCTCTCCTGTATCAACTGTATGTCTCTCGCCCTCAGAGACCTCTCTCTCCTGTATTAACCCATTCTGACCTGGCACCCATTTTGGTGTTGGCATCATGTTATGCTTTAGCTATTGAAAAATAGCAGACCTACAAGCTCATATCGTGCCACCGAGTGGCGCGATACGAGCTTGTAGGTCTGCTATTTTTTGAAAAATCGAAGAACGACTGACATTTTTTAAATCTGATCTCAGGTCAGAATGGGTTTAATCAGACCAGTGTGTGTCCAGTGGAAACCTCGTATGAATCTGATCTCAGGTCAGAATGGGTTAACTCTATGTCTCTCGCCCTCAGACCTCTCTCTCCTGTATTAACCCTATGTCTCTCGCCCTCAGACCTCTCTCTCCTGTATTAACTGTATGTCTCTCGCCCTCAGACCTCTCTCTCCTGTATTAACCCTATGTCTCTCGCCCACAGAGACCTCTCTCTCCTGTATTAACTCTATGTCTCTCGCCCTCAGAGACCTCTCTCTCCTGTATTAACTGTATGTCTCTCGCCCTCAGAGACCTCTCTCTCTTGTATTAACTGTATGTCTCTCGCCCCCAAGACCTCTCTCTCTCTCTCCTGTATTAACTGTATGTCTCTCGCCCTCAGAGACCTCTCTCTCCTGTATCAACTGTATGTCTCTCGCCCTCAGACCTCTCTCTCCTGTATTAACTGTATGTCTCTCGCCCTCAGAGACCTCTCTCTCCTGTATTAACTCTATGTCTCTCGCCCTCAGAGACCTCTCTCTCCTGTATTAACTGTATGTCTCTCGCCCTCAGAGACCTCTCTCTCCTGTATCAACTGTATGTCTCTCGCCCTCAGAGACCTCTCTCTCCTGTATTAACCCATTCTGACCGGGCACCCATTTTGGTGTTGGCATCATGTTATGCTTTAGCTATTGAAAAATAGCAGATCTACAAGCTCATATCACGCCACCGAGTGTCGCGATACGAGCTTGTAGGTCTGCTATTTTTTGAAAAATCGAAGAACGACTGACATTTTTTAAATCTGATCTCAGGTCAGAATGGGTTTAATCAGACCAGTGGAAACCTCGTATGAATCTGATCTCAGGTCAGAATGGGTTAACTGTATGTCTCTCGCCCTCAGACCTCTCTCTCCTGTATTAACCCTATGTCTCTCGCCCTCAGAGACCTCTCTCTCCTGTATTAACCCTATGTCTCTCGCCCACAGAGACCTCTCTCTCCTGTATTAACTCTATGTCTCTCGCCCTCAGAGACCTCTCTCTCCTGTATCAACTGTATGTCTCTCGCCCTCAGAGACCTCTCTCTCCTGTATTAACTGTATGTCTCTCGCCCTCAGAGACCTCTCTCTGATGTATTAACTCTATGTCTCTCGCCCTCAGAGACCTTTCTCTCCTGTATTAACTCTATGTCTCTCACCGTCAGAGACCTCTCTCTCCTGTATTAACCCTATGTCTCTCGCCCACAGAGACCTCTCTCTCTTGTATTAACTGTATGTCTCTCGCCCCCAAGACCTCTCTCTCTCTCCTGTATTAACTGTATGTCTCTCGCCCTCAGAGACCTCTCTCTCCTGTATCAACTGTATGTCTCTCGCCCTCAGAGACCTCTCTCTCCTGTATTAACTGTATGTCTCTCGCCCTCAGAGACCTCTCTCTGATGTATTAACTCTATGTCTCTCGCTCTCAGAGACCTCTCTCTCCTGTATTAACTCTATGTCTCTCACCGTCAGAGACCTCTCTCTCCTGTATTAACCCTATGTCTCTCGCCCACAGAGACCTCTCTCTCTTGTATTAACTGTATGTCTCTCGCCCCCAAGACCTCTCTCTCTCTCTCCTGTATTAACTGTATGTCTCTCGCCCTCAGAGACCTCTCTCTCCTGTATCAACTGTATGTCTCTCGCCCTCAGAGACCTCTCTCTCCTGTATTAACTGTATGTCTCTCGCCCTCAGAGACCTCTCTCTGATGTATTAACTCTATGTCTCTCGCCCTCAGAGACCTCTCTCTCCTGTATTAACTCTATGTCTCTCGCCCTCAGAGACCTCTCTCTCTTGTATTAACTGTATGTCTCTCGCCCTCAAGACCTCTCTCTCCTGTATTAACTGTATGTCTCTCGCCCTCAGAGACCTCTCTCTCCTGTATCAACTGTATGTCTCTCGCCCTCAGAGACCTCTCTCTCCTGTATTAACCCATTCTGACCGGGCACCCATTTCGGTGTTGGCATCATGTTATGCTTTAGCTATTGAAAAATAGCAGACCTACAAGCTCATATCGCGCCACCGAGTGGCGCGATACGAGCTTGTAGGTCTGCTATTTTTTGAAAAATCGAAGAACGACTGACATTTTTTTAATCTGATCTCAGGTCAGAATGGGTTTAATCAGACCAGTGTGTGTCCAGTGGAAACCTCGTATGAATCTGATCTCAGGTCAGAATGGGTTAACTCTATGTCTCTCGCCCTCAGACCTCTCTCTCCTGTATTAACCCTATGTCTCTCGCCCTCAGACCTCTCTCTCCTGTATTAACTGTATGTCTCTCGCCCTCAGAGACCTCTCTCTCCTGTATTAACTCTAAGTCTCTCGCCCTCAGAGACCTCTCTCTCCTGTATTAACCCTATGTCTCTCGCCCACAGAGACCTCTCTCTCCTGTATTAACTCTATGTCTCTCGCCCTCAGAGACCTCTCTCTCCTGTATTAACTGTATGTCTCTCGCCCTCAGAGACCTCTCTCTCTTGTATTAACTGTATGTCTCTCGCCCCCAAGACCTCTCTCTCTCTCCTGTATTAACTGTATGTCTCTCGCCCTCAGAGACCTCTCTCTCCTGTATCAACTGTATGTCTCTCGCCCTCAGACCTCTCTGTCCTGTATTAACTGTATGTCTCTCGCCCTCAGAGACCTCTCTCTCCTGTATTAACTCTATGTCTCTCGCCCTCAGAGACCTCTCTCTCCTGTATTAACTGTATGTCTCTCGCCCTCAGAGACCTCTCTCTCCTGTATCAACTGTATGTCTCTCGCCCTCAGAGACCTCTCTCTCCTGTATTAACCCATTCTGACCGGGCACCCATTTTGGTGTTGGCATCATGTTATGCTTTAGCTATTGAAAAATAGCAGATCTACAAGCTCATATCACGCCACCGAGTGTAGCGATACGAGCTTGTAGGTCTGCTATTTTTTGAAAAATCGAAGAACGACTGACATTTTTTTAATCTGATCTCAGGTCAGAATGGGTTTAATCAGACCAGTGTGTGTCCAGTGGAAACCTCGTATGAATCTGATCTCAGGTCAGAATGGGTTAACTCTATGTCTCTCGCCCTCAGACCTCTCTCTCCTGTATTAACCCTATGTCTCTCGCCCTCAGACCTCTCTCTCCTGTATTAACTGTATGTCTCTCGCCCTCAGAGACCTCTCTCTCCTGTATTAACTCTATGTCTCTCACCGTCAGAGACCTCTCTCTCCTGTATTAACCCTATGTCTCTCGCCCACAGAGACCTCTCTCTCTTGTATTAACTGTATGTCTCTCGCCCCCAAGACCTCTCTCTCTCTCCTGTATTAACTGTATGTCTCTCGCCCTCAGAGACCTCTCTCTCCTGTATCAACTGTATGTCTCTCGCCCTCAGAGACCTCTCTCTCCTGTATTAACTGTATGTCTCTCGCCCTCAGAGACCTCTCTCTGATGTATTAACTCTATGTCTCTCGCTCTCAGAGACCTCTCTCTCCTGTATTAACTCTATGTCTCTCACCGTCAGAGACCTCTCTCTCCTGTATTAACCCTATGTCTCTCACCCACAGAGACCTCTCTCTCTTGTATTAACTGTATGTCTCTCGCCCCCAAGACCTCTCTCTCTCTCTCCTGTATTAACTGTATGTCTCTCGCCCTCAGAGACCTCTCTCTCCTGTATCAACTGTATGTCTCTCGCCCTCAGAGACCTCTCTCTCCTGTATTAACTGTATGTCTCTCGCCCTCAGAGACCTCTCTCTCCTGTATCAACTGTATGTCTCTCGCCCTCAGAGACCTCTCTCTCCTGTATTAACTCTATGTCTCTCGCCCTCAGACCTCTCTCTCCTGTATTAACCCTATGTCTCTCGCCCTCAGACCTCTCTCTCCTGTATTAACTGTATGTCTCTCGCCCTCAGAGACCTCTCTCTCCTGTATTAACTCTAAGTCTCTCGCCCTCAGAGACCTCTCTCTCCTGTATTAACCCTATGTCTCTCGCCCACAGAGACCTCTCTCTCCTGTATTAACTGTATGTCTCTCGCCCTCAGACCTCTCTCTCCTGTATTAACCCTATGTCTCTCGCCCACAGAGACCTCTCTCTCCTGTATTAACTCTATGTCTCTCGCCCTCAGAGACCTCTCTCTCCTGTATTAACTGTATGTCTCTCGCCCTCAGAGACCTCTCTCTCTTGTATTAACTGTATGTCTCTCGCCCCCAAGACCTCTCTCTCTCTCCTGTATTAACTGTATGTCTCTCGCCCTCAGAGACCTCTCTCTCCTGTATCAACTGTATGTCTCTCGCCCTCAGACCTCTCTCTCCTGTATTAACTGTATGTCTCTCGCCCTCAGAGACCTCTCTCTCCTGTATTAACTCTATGTCTCTCGCCCTCAGAGACCTCTCTCTCCTGTATTAACTGTATGTCTCTCGCCCTCAGAGACCTCTCTCTCCTGTATCAACTGTATGTCTCTCGCCCTCAGACCTCTCTCTCCTGTATTAACTGTATGTCTCTCGCCCTCAGAGACCTCTCTCTCCTGTATTAACTCTATGTCTCTCGCCCTCAGAGACCTCTCTCTCTTGTATTAACTGTATGTCTCTCGCCCTCAAGACCTCTCTCTCCTGTATTAACTGTATGTCTCTCGCCCTCAGAGACCTCTCTCTCCTGTATCAACTGTATGTCTCTCGCCCTCAGAGACCTCTCTCTCCTGTATTAACCCATTCTGACCGGGCACCCATTTTGGTGTTGGCATCATGTTATGCTTTAGCTATTGAAAAATAGCAGACCTACAAGCTCATATCGCGCCACCGAGTGGCACGATACGAGCTTGTAGGTCTGCTATTTTTTGAAAAATCGAAGAACGACTGACATTTTTTTAATCTGATCTCAGGTCAGAATGGGTTTAATCAGACCAGTGTGTGTCCAGTGGAAACCTCGTATGAATCTGATCTCAGGTCAGAATGGGTTAACTCTATGTCTCTCGCCCTCAGACCTCTCTCTCCTGTATTAACCCTATGTCTCTCGCCCTCAGACCTCTCTCTCCTGTATTAACTGTATGTCTCTCGCCCTCAGAGACCTCTCTCTCCTGTATTAACTCTATGTCTCTCACCGTCAGAGACCTCTCTCTCCTGTATTAACCCTATGTCTCTCGCCCACAGAGACCTCTCTCTCTTGTATTAACTGTATGTCTCTCGCCCCCAAGACCTCTCTCTCTCTCTCCTGTATTAACTGTATGTCTCTCGCCCTCAGAGACCTCTCTCTCCTGTATCAACTGTATGTCTCTCGCCCTCAGAGACCTCTCTCTCCTGTATTAACTGTATGTCTCTCGCCCTCAGAAACCTCTCTCTGATGTATTAACTCTATGTCTCTGGCCCTCAGAGACCTCTCTCTCCTGTATTAACTCTATGTCTCTCGCCCTCAGAGACCTCTCTCTCTTGTATTAACTGTATGTCTCTCGCCCTCAAGACCTCTCTCTCCTGTATTAACTGTATGTCTCTCGCCCTCAGAGACCTCTCTCTCCTGTATCAACTGTATGTCTCTCGCCCTCAGAGACCTCTCTCTCCTGTATTAACCCATTCTGACCTGGCACCCATTTTGGTGTTGGCATCATGTTATGCTTTAGCTATTGAAAAATAGCAGACCTACAAGCTCATATCGTGCCACCGAGTGGCGCGATACGAGCTTGTAGGTCTGCTATTTTTTGAAAAATCGAAGAACGACTGACATTTTTTAAATCTGATCTCAGGTCAGAATGGGTTTAATCAGACCAGTGTGTGTCCAGTGGAAACCTCGTATGAATCTGATCTCAGGTCAGAATGGGTTAACTCTATGTCTCTCGCCCTCAGACCTCTCTCTCCTGTATTAACCCTATGTCTCTCGCCCTCAGACCTCTCTCTCCTGTATTAACTGTATGTCTCTCGCCCTCAGACCTCTCTCTCCTGTATTAACCCTATGTCTCTCGCCCACAGAGACCTCTCTCTCCTGTATTAACTCTATGTCTCTCGCCCTCAGAGACCTCTCTCTCCTGTATTAACTGTATGTCTCTCGCCCTCAGAGACCTCTCTCTCTTGTATTAACTGTATGTCTCTCGCCCCCAAGACCTCTCTCTCTCTCTCCTGTATTAACTGTATGTCTCTCGCCCTCAGAGACCTCTCTCTCCTGTATCAACTGTATGTCTCTCGCCCTCAGACCTCTCTCTCCTGTATTAACTGTATGTCTCTCGCCCTCAGAGACCTCTCTCTCCTGTATTAACTCTATGTCTCTCGCCCTCAGAGACCTCTCTCTCCTGTATTAACTGTATGTCTCTCGCCCTCAGAGACCTCTCTCTCCTGTATCAACTGTATGTCTCTCGCCCTCAGAGACCTCTCTCTCCTGTATTAACCCATTCTGACCGGGCACCCATTTTGGTGTTGGCATCATGTTATGCTTTAGCTATTGAAAAATAGCAGATCTACAAGCTCATATCACGCCACCGAGTGTCGCGATACGAGCTTGTAGGTCTGCTATTTTTTGAAAAATCGAAGAACGACTGACATTTTTTAAATCTGATCTCAGGTCAGAATGGGTTTAATCAGACCAGTGGAAACCTCGTATGAATCTGATCTCAGGTCAGAATGGGTTAACTGTATGTCTCTCGCCCTCAGACCTCTCTCTCCTGTATTAACCCTATGTCTCTCGCCCTCAGAGACCTCTCTCTCCTGTATTAACCCTATGTCTCTCGCCCACAGAGACCTCTCTCTCCTGTATTAACTCTATGTCTCTCGCCCTCAGAGACCTCTCTCTCCTGTATCAACTGTATGTCTCTCGCCCTCAGAGACCTCTCTCTCCTGTATTAACTGTATGTCTCTCGCCCTCAGAGACCTCTCTCTGATGTATTAACTCTATGTCTCTCGCCCTCAGAGACCTTTCTCTCCTGTATTAACTCTATGTCTCTCACCGTCAGAGACCTCTCTCTCCTGTATTAACCCTATGTCTCTCGCCCACAGAGACCTCTCTCTCTTGTATTAACTGTATGTCTCTCGCCCCCAAGACCTCTCTCTCTCTCCTGTATTAACTGTATGTCTCTCGCCCTCAGAGACCTCTCTCTCCTGTATCAACTGTATGTCTCTCGCCCTCAGAGACCTCTCTCTCCTGTATTAACTGTATGTCTCTCGCCCTCAGAGACCTCTCTCTGATGTATTAACTCTATGTCTCTCGCTCTCAGAGACCTCTCTCTCCTGTATTAACTCTATGTCTCTCACCGTCAGAGACCTCTCTCTCCTGTATTAACCCTATGTCTCTCGCCCACAGAGACCTCTCTCTCTTGTATTAACTGTATGTCTCTCGCCCCCAAGACCTCTCTCTCTCTCTCCTGTATTAACTGTATGTCTCTCGCCCTCAGAGACCTCTCTCTCCTGTATCAACTGTATGTCTCTCGCCCTCAGAGACCTCTCTCTCCTGTATTAACTGTATGTCTCTCGCCCTCAGAGACCTCTCTCTGATGTATTAACTCTATGTCTCTCGCCCTCAGAGACCTCTCTCTCCTGTATTAACTCTATGTCTCTCGCCCTCAGAGACCTCTCTCTCTTGTATTAACTGTATGTCTCTCGCCCTCAAGACCTCTCTCTCCTGTATTAACTGTATGTCTCTCGCCCTCAGAGACCTCTCTCTCCTGTATCAACTGTATGTCTCTCGCCCTCAGAGACCTCTCTCTCCTGTATTAACCCATTCTGACCGGGCACCCATTTCGGTGTTGGCATCATGTTATGCTTTAGCTATTGAAAAATAGCAGACCTACAAGCTCATATCGCGCCACCGAGTGGCGCGATACGAGCTTGTAGGTCTGCTATTTTTTGAAAAATCGAAGAACGACTGACATTTTTTTAATCTGATCTCAGGTCAGAATGGGTTTAATCAGACCAGTGTGTGTCCAGTGGAAACCTCGTATGAATCTGATCTCAGGTCAGAATGGGTTAACTCTATGTCTCTCGCCCTCAGACCTCTCTCTCCTGTATTAACCCTATGTCTCTCGCCCTCAGACCTCTCTCTCCTGTATTAACTGTATGTCTCTCGCCCTCAGAGACCTCTCTCTCCTGTATTAACTCTAAGTCTCTCGCCCTCAGAGACCTCTCTCTCCTGTATTAACCCTATGTCTCTCGCCCACAGAGACCTCTCTCTCCTGTATTAACTCTATGTCTCTCGCCCTCAGAGACCTCTCTCTCCTGTATTAACTGTATGTCTCTCGCCCTCAGAGACCTCTCTCTCTTGTATTAACTGTATGTCTCTCGCCCCCAAGACCTCTCTCTCTCTCCTGTATTAACTGTATGTCTCTCGCCCTCAGAGACCTCTCTCTCCTGTATCAACTGTATGTCTCTCGCCCTCAGACCTCTCTGTCCTGTATTAACTGTATGTCTCTCGCCCTCAGAGACCTCTCTCTCCTGTATTAACTCTATGTCTCTCGCCCTCAGAGACCTCTCTCTCCTGTATTAACTGTATGTCTCTCGCCCTCAGAGACCTCTCTCTCCTGTATCAACTGTATGTCTCTCGCCCTCAGAGACCTCTCTCTCCTGTATTAACCCATTCTGACCGGGCACCCATTTTGGTGTTGGCATCATGTTATGCTTTAGCTATTGAAAAATAGCAGATCTACAAGCTCATATCACGCCACCGAGTGTAGCGATACGAGCTTGTAGGTCTGCTATTTTTTGAAAAATCGAAGAACGACTGACATTTTTTTAATCTGATCTCAGGTCAGAATGGGTTTAATCAGACCAGTGTGTGTCCAGTGGAAACCTCGTATGAATCTGATCTCAGGTCAGAATGGGTTAACTCTATGTCTCTCGCCCTCAGACCTCTCTCTCCTGTATTAACCCTATGTCTCTCGCCCTCAGACCTCTCTCTCCTGTATTAACTGTATGTCTCTCGCCCTCAGAGACCTCTCTCTCCTGTATTAACTCTATGTCTCTCACCGTCAGAGACCTCTCTCTCCTGTATTAACCCTATGTCTCTCGCCCACAGAGACCTCTCTCTCTTGTATTAACTGTATGTCTCTCGCCCCCAAGACCTCTCTCTCTCTCTCCTGTATTAACTGTATGTCTCTCGCCCTCAGAGACCTCTCTCTCCTGTATCAACTGTATGTCTCTCGCCCTCAGAGACCTCTCTCTCCTGTATTAACTGTATGTCTCTCGCCCTCAGAAACCTCTCTCTGATGTATTAACTCTATGTCTCTGGCCCTCAGAGACCTCTCTCTCCTGTATTAACTCTATGTCTCTCGCCCTCAGAGACCTCTCTCTCTTGTATTAACTGTATGTCTCTCGCCCTCAAGACCTCTCTCTCCTGTATTAACTGTATGTCTCTCGCCCTCAGAGACCTCTCTCTCCTGTATCAACTGTATGTCTCTCGCCCTCAGAGACCTCTCTCTCCTGTATTAACCCATTCTGACCTGGCACCCATTTTGGTGTTGGCATCATGTTATGCTTTAGCTATTGAAAAATAGCAGACCTACAAGCTCATATCGTGCCACCGAGTGGCGCGATACGAGCTTGTAGGTCTGCTATTTTTTGAAAAATCGAAGAACGACTGACATTTTTTTAATCTGATCTCAGGTCAGAATGGGTTTAATCAGACCAGTGTGTGTCCAGTGGAAACCTCGTATGAATCTGATCTCAGGTCAGAATGGGTTAACTCTATGTCTCTCGCCCTCAGACCTCTCTCTCCTGTATTAACCCTATGTCTCTCGCCCTCAGACCTCTCTCTCCTGTATTAACTGTATGTCTCTCGCCCTCAGACCTCTCTCTCCTGTATTAACCCTATGTCTCTCGCCCACAGAGACCTCTCTCTCCTGTATTAACTCTATGTCTCTCGCCCTCAGAGACCTCTCTCTCCTGTATTAACTGTATGTCTCTCGCCCTCAGAGACCTCTCTCTCTTGTATTAACTGTATGTCTCTCGCCCCCAAGACCTCTCTCTCCTGTATTAACTCTATGTCTCTCACCGTCAGAGACCTCTCTCTCCTGTATTAACCCTATGTCTCTCGCCCACAGAGACCTCTCTCTCTTGTATTAACTGTATGTCTCTCGCCCCCAAGACCTCTCTCTCTCTCCTGTATTAACTGTATGTCTCTCGCCCTCAGAGACCTCTCTCTCCTGTATCAACTGTATGTCTCTCGCCCTCAGAGACCTCTCTCTCCTGTATTAACTGTATGTCTCTCGCCCTCAGAGACCTCTCTCTGATGTATTAACTCTATGTCTCTCGCTCTCAGAGACCTCTCTCTCCTGTATTAACTCTATGTCTCTCACCGTCAGAGACCTCTCTCTCCTGTATTAACCCTATGTCTCTCGCCCACAGAGACCTCTCTCTCTTGTATTAACTGTATGTCTCTCGCCCCCAAGACCTCTCTCTCTCTCTCCTGTATTAACTGTATGTCTCTCGCCCTCAAGACCTCTCTCTCCTGTATTAACTGTATGTCTCTCGCCCTCAGAGACCTCTCTCTCCTGTATCAACTGTATGTCTCTCGCCCTCAGAGACCTCTCTCTCCTGTATTAACCCATTCTGACCTGGCACCCATTTTGGTGTTGGCATCATGTTATGCTTTAGCTATTGAAAAATAGCAGACCTACAAGCTCATATCGTGCCACCGAGTGGCGCGATACGAGCTTGTAGGTCTGCTATTTTTTGAAAAATCGAAGAACGACTGACATTTTTTTAATCTGATCTCAGGTCAGAATGGGTTTAATCAGACCAGTGTGTGTCCAGTGGAAACCTCGTATGAATCTGATCTCAGGTCAGAATGGGTTAACTCTATGTCTCTCGCCCTCAGACCTCTCTCTCCTGTATTAACCCTATGTCTCTCGCCCTCAGACCTCTCTCTCCTGTATTAACTGTATGTCTCTCGCCCTCAGACCTCTCTCTCCTGTATTAACCCTATGTCTCTCGCCCACAGAGACCTCTCTCTCCTGTATTAACTCTATGTCTCTCGCCCTCAGAGACCTCTCTCTCCTGTATTAACTGTATGTCTCTCGCCCTCAGAGACCTCTCTCTCTTGTATTAACTGTATGTCTCTCGCCCCCAAGACCTCTCTCTCTCTCTCCTGTATTAACTGTATGTCTCTCGCCCTCAGAGACCTCTCTCTCCTGTATCAACTGTATGTCTCTCGCCCTCAGACCTCTCTCTCCTGTATTAACTGTATGTCTCTCGCCCTCAGAGACCTCTCTCTCCTGTATTAACTCTATGTCTCTCGCCCTCAGAGACCTCTCTCTCCTGTATTAACTGTATGTCTCTCGCCCTCAGAGACCTCTCTCTCCTGTATCAACTGTATGTCTCTCGCCCTCAGAGACCTCTCTCTCCTGTATTAACCCATTCTGACCGGGCACCCATTTTGGTGTTGGCATCATGTTATGCTTTAGCTATTGAAAAATAGCAGATCTACAAGCTCATATCACGCCACCGAGTGTCGCGATACGAGCTTGTAGGTCTGCTATTTTTTGAAAAATCGAAGAACGACTGACATTTTTTAAATCTGATCTCAGGTCAGAATGGGTTTAATCAGACCAGTGGAAACCTCGTATGAATCTGATCTCAGGTCAGAATGGGTTAACTGTATGTCTCTCGCCCTCAGACCTCTCTCTCCTGTATTAACACTACGAAGTCTGAAAAAAAATCACTACTACTCAGTCGGCTGGGGGTCAGGGGGACCGTGTTTTTGGTGCGATTTGATTGGCCACTCTCTCCCCCACACGTCCCTCTCCAGCTGGAGAAGACATTGTTCAAGCCTGCATCCCATTTCCAACGAATTAAATCATAATATGTTTCTTAACACATGTTTTCACTCCTAAAATGTATAAAACTAATAATACATGTGAAAAATATATATTTTGCCGTTGCCCGTTAGTACTATATTGCAACATAGCCATGGAAGAGTGTCACGTTGCTGCCTTTTGTTATTTTTTTCCTTCCAAAAGAGCAAGATCACTTGTCTTTTCTTGTGTGTTATCGATGTAATTAATATATGTCACCCCACGCGATGTACAGACTGCTTGACTAGGCATGTAAACATGACATAATTGTATTAATGTTTAAGTGTAATGATGTTATTGACCGGATTGTCCGTAGTCCTCCAGCCGTTAGCTTACAGTTGCTAATATTATAAGCTAACAACATTACTAAAGCCAATGTATTGCATTAAATGCGGCCTGTCCGCGGTAAATTACTTATACAAGTGAGTCGCGTTATATTTACCTAAATTACCAGCCAAAGTACATTCCAAATAAACAATTATTAGCCACGTTATGTTGTTATATCAGTTTAATTAATAAAAAAACATCGTTCAGAATACGGCCGTTAGCACTGTGAATTCAACATCCGGTGAGGAGAGGATACGGTTCGTGTATGTGTTGTGTATGGAACTCAGCGCATACAGTGGCTTACCGGATGTAAGCCTTGCACACTAAATAGACACTAAATAGAAAGCCTGCAGCCTGGTGATACAAAAAATAAACTCCACACGTGAAATGCACTGCATGTTGAGGAGAAACACCAGCTCACCTGCTGTTTATAAAACATCGTGCAGTTATTGAATTCATGAACATTTGCATGCTTCCCTGAGAGGGAGAGAGAGAGAAAAAGTTTACAGATAAAGAAGGACGGACAGAGGCTGAACTCTTTTGACTGACAAAGAGCTGGCGATATTGAGCCTATATGCCAGAACAAATTAATCCACAGCAGCATGCCTACATAAGTTCCACGTCGCTTGCAGAAAGAACTGTTCTTTTGACTGACAAAACATTTAGCGGTTCGGGAGGTCTATCTGGTTGGAATTATTCAAACACTTTTTATTTTGTATCGCGCATCGGCAAGCGTTCTCGCTTCATGGAAAGTAAATGTCGGGTCGAGTCTAACCGAGCATTCAATAATAATAATAATAATAATAACAATGATAATAATCATTGTATTCATATTCCTATTATCTTATCAAAATAATAAACAAATTCCAAGTTAATTAACCAGCCAAACGTATATGATTTAATTCGTTGGACATGGAATGCAGGCTTGAACAACAACAATGCCGTCTCCAGCTGTCTTTTGTGTGTTCTTTTTTTTCCTCCACCCCTACCACCATAACCACCATAACTCGCTCATTTTTTGCTCATTTAAAAAAAATCAAAATACCATGTAAACTATGGAATTGGGGCTTTCATTTGGTATATAAATCGGTTGTGTAGGCGCTCTCTACGAAACGATATCAAGTGAAAAGTAAATGTCGGGGAATCACCATTAACACCATTATCAAGCAGCGCAAACAAAAGACGAGAGGGGGAGAAAGGGTGACGGCGGTCGATTGGGCCGATTATAGTCAGACTGAGTAAGAGATATATGCCTAAAATCATATTTACAAAATGTTTCAAATGGAAAAAAAAACAGAGATGATTTCAACCGAATATTTAGACAAAGTCATGCAAGGGGAACTTTCTCTGGACTCCATGGGCTAAGAAAATAAACGTTGAAATTTCAAATTCGGTCAGAACGGCTGCTCAGACTTCCTAGTGTTAACCCTATGTCTCTCGCCCTCAGAGACCTCTCTCTCCTGTATTAACCCTATGTCTCTCGCCCACAGAGACCTCTCTCTCCTGTATTAACTCTATGTCTCTCGCCCTCAGAGACCTCTCTCTCCTGTATCAACTGTATGTCTCTCGCCCTCAGAGACCTCTCTCTCCTGTATTAACTGTATGTCTCTCGCCCTCAGAGACCTCTCTCTGATGTATTAACTCTATGTCTCTCGCCCTCAGAGACCTCTCTCTCCTGTATTAACTCTATGTCTCTCACCGTCAGAGACCTCTCTCTCCTGTATTAACCCTATGTCTCTCGCCCACAGAGACCTCTCTCTCTTGTATTAACTGTATGTCTCTCGCCCCCAAGACCTCTCTCTCTCTCCTGTATTAACTGTATGTCTCTCGCCCTCAGAGACCTCTCTCTCCTGTATCAACTGTATGTCTCTCGCCCTCAGAGACCTCTCTCTCCTGTATTAACTGTATGTCTCTCGCCCTCAGAGACCTCTCTCTGATGTATTAACTCTATGTCTCTCGCTCTCAGAGACCTCTCTCTCCTGTATTAACTCTATGTCTCTCACCGTCAGAGACCTCTCTCTCCTGTATTAACCCTATGTCTCTCGCCCACAGAGACCTCTCTCTCTTGTATTAACTGTATGTCTCTCGCCCCCAAGACCTCTCTCTCTCTCTCCTGTATTAACTGTATGTCTCTCGCCCTCAGAGACCTCTCTCTCCTGTATCAACTGTATGTCTCTCGCCCTCAGAGACCTCTCTCTCCTGTATTAACTGTATGTCTCTCGCCCTCAGAGACCTCTCTCTGATGTATTAACTCTATGTCTCTCGCCCTCAGAGACCTCTCTCTCCTGTATTAACTCTATGTCTCTCGCCCTCAGAGACCTCTCTCTCTTGTATTAACTGTATGTCTCTCGCCCTCAAGACCTCTCTCTCCTGTATTAACTGTATGTCTCTCGCCCTCAGAGACCTCTCTCTCCTGTATCAACTGTATGTCTCTCGCCCTCAGAGACCTCTCTCTCCTGTATTAACCCATTCTGACCGGGCACCCATTTTGGTGTTGGCATCATGTTATGCTTTAGCTATTGAAAAATAGCAGACCTACAAGCTCATATCGCGCCACCGAGTGGCGCGATACGAGCTTGTAGGTCTGCTATTTTTTGAAAAATCGAAGAACGACTGACATTTTTTTAATCTGATCTCAGGTCAGAATGGGTTTAATCAGACCAGTGTGTGTCCAGTGGAAACCTCGTATGAATCTGATCTCAGGTCAGAATGGGTTAACTCTATGTCTCTCGCCCTCAGACCTCTCTCTCCTGTATTAACCCTATGTCTCTCGCCCTCAGACCTCTCTCTCCTGTATTAACTGTATGTCTCTCGCCCTCAGACCTCTCTCTCCTGTATTAACCCTATGTCTCTCGCCCACAGAGACCTCTCTCTCCTGTATTAACTCTATGTCTCTCGCCCTCAGAGACCTCTCTCTCCTGTATTAACTGTATGTCTCTCGCCCTCAGAGACCTCTCTCTCCTGTATCAACTGTATGTCTCTCGCCCTCAGAGACCTCTCTCTCCTGTATTAACTGTATGTCTCTCGCCCTCAGAGACCTCTCTCTCCTGTATCAACTGTATGTCTCTCGCCCTCAGAGACCTCTCTCTCCTGTATTAACTCTAAGTCTCTCGCCCTCAGAGACCTCTCTCTCCTGTATTAACCCTATGTCTCTCGCCCACAGAGACCTCTCTCTCCTGTATTAACTCTATGTCTCTCGCCCTCAGAGACCTCTCTCTCCTGTATTAACTGTATGTCTCTCGCCCTCAGAGACCTCTCTCTCTTGTATTAACTGTATGTCTCTCGCCCCCAAGACCTCTCTCTCTCTCCTGTATTAACTGTATGTCTCTCGCCCTCAGAGACCTCTCTCTCCTGTATCAACTGTATGTCTCTCGCCCTCAGACCTCTCTCTCCTGTATTAACTGTATGTCTCTCGCCCTCAGAGACCTCTCTCTCCTGTATTAACTCTATGTCTCTCGCCCTCAGAGACCTCTCTCTCCTGTATTAACTGTATGTCTCTCGCCCTCAGAGACCTCTCTCTCCTGTATCAACTGTATGTCTCTCGCCCTCAGAGACCTCTCTCTCCTGTATTAACCCATTCTGACCGGGCACCCATTTTGGTGTTGGCATCATGTTATGCTTTAGCTATTGAAAAATAGCAGATCTACAAGCTCATATCACGCCACCGAGTGTAGCGATACGAGCTTGTAGGTCTGCTATTTTTTGAAAAATCGAAGAACGACTGACATTTTTTTAATCTGATCTCAGGTCAGAATGGGTTTAATCAGACCAGTGGAAACCTCGTATGAATCTGATCTCAGGTCAGAATGGGTTAACTGTATGTCTCTCGCCCTCAGACCTCTCTCTCCTGTATTAACCCTATGTCTCTCGCCCTCAGAGACCTCTCTCTCCTGTATTAACCCTATGTCTCTCGCCCACAGAGACCTCTCTCTCCTGTATTAACTCTATGTCTCTCGCCCTCAGAGACCTCTCTCTCCTGTATCAACTGTATGTCTCTCGCCCTCAGAGACCTCTCTCTCCTGTATTAACTGTATGTCTCTCGCCCTCAGAGACCTCTCTCTGATGTATTAACTCTATGTCTCTCGCCCTCAGAGACCTCTCTCTCCTGTATTAACTCTATGTCTCTCACCGTCAGAGACCTCTCTCTCCTGTATTAACCCTATGTCTCTCGCCCACAGAGACCTCTCTCTCTTGTATTAACTGTATGTCTCTCGCCCCCAAGACCTCTCTCTCTCTCTCCTGTATTAACTGTATGTCTCTCGCCCTCAGAGACCTCTCTCTCCTGTATCAACTGTATGTCTCTCGCCCTCAGAGACCTCTCTCTCCTGTATTAACTGTATGTCTCTCGCCCTCAGAGACCTCTCTCTGATGTATTAACTCTATGTCTCTCGCCCTCAGAGACCTCTCTCTCCTGTATCAACTGTATGTCTCTCGCCCTCAGAGACCTCTCTCTCCTGTATTAACTGTATGTCTCTCGCCCTCAGAGACCTCTCTCTGATGTATTAACTCTATGTCTCTCGCCCTCAGAGACCTCTCTCTCCTGTATTAACTCTATGTCTCTCGCCCTCAGAGACCTCTCTCTCTTGTATTAACTGTATGTCTCTCGCCCTCAAGACCTCTCTCTCCTGTATTAACTGTATGTCTCTCGCCCTCAGAGACCTCTCTCTCCTGTATCAACTGTATGTCTCTCGCCCTCAGAGACCTCTCTCTCCTGTATTAACCCATTCTGACCGGGCACCCATTTTGGTGTTGGCATCATGTTATGCTTTAGCTATTGAAAAATAGCAGATCTACAAGCTCATATCACGCCACCGAGTGTCGCGATACGAGCTTGTAGGTCTGCTATTTTTTGAAAAATCGAAGAACGACTGACATTTTTTTAATCTGATCTCAGGTCAGAATGGGTTTAATCAGACCAGTGGAAACCTCGTATGAATCTGATCTCAGGTCAGAATGGGTTAACTGTATGTCTCTCGCCCTCAGACCTCTCTCTCCTGTATTAACCCTATGTCTCTCGCCCTCAGAGACCTCTCTCTCCTGTATTAACCCTATGTCTCTCGCCCACAGAGACCTCTCTCTCCTGTATTAACTCTATGTCTCTCGCCCTCAGAGACCTCTCTCTCCTGTATTAACCCTATGTCTCTCGCCCACAGAGACCTCTCTCTCTTGTATTAACTGTATGTCTCTCGCCCCCAAGACCTCTCTCTCTCTCTCCTGTATTAACTGTATGTCTCTCGCCCTCAGAGACCTCTCTCTCCTGTATCAACTGTATGTCTCTCGCCCTCAGAGACCTCTCTCTCCTGTATTAACTGTATGTCTCTCGCCCTCAGAGACCTCTCTCTGATGTATTAACTGTATGTCTCTCGCCCTCAGAGACCTCTCTCTGATGTATTAACTCTATGTCTCTGGCCCTCAGAGACCTCTCTCTCCTGTATTAACTCTATGTCTCTCGCCCTCAGAGACCTCTCTCTCTTGTATTAACTGTATGTCTCTCGCCCTCAAGACCTCTCTCTCCTGTATTAACTGTATGTCTCTCGCCCTCAGAGACCTCTCTCTCCTGTATTAACCCATTCTGACCGGGCACCCATTTTGGTGTTGGCATCATGTTATGCTTTAGCTATTGAAAAATAGCAGATCTACAAGCTCATATCACGCCACCGAGTGTAGCGATACGAGCTTGTAGGTCTGCTATTTTTTGAAAAATCGAAGAACGACTGACATTTTTTTAATCTGATCTCAGGTCAGAATGGGTTTAATCAGACCAGTGGAAACCTCGTATGAATCTGATCTCAGGTCAGAATGGGTTAACTGTATGTCTCTCGCCCTCAGACCTCTCTCTCCTGTATTAACCCTATGTCTCTCGCCCTCAGAGACCTCTCTCTCCTGTATTAACCCTATGTCTCTCGCCCACAGAGACCTCTCTCTCCTGTATTAACTCTATGTCTCTCGCCCTCAGAGACCTCTCTCTCCTGTATCAACTGTATGTCTCTCGCCCTCAGAGACCTCTCTCTCCTGTATTAACTGTATGTCTCTCGCCCTCAGAGACCTCTCTCTGATGTATTAACTCTATGTCTCTCGCCCTCAGAGACCTCTCTCTCCTGTATTAACTCTATGTCTCTCACCGTCAGAGACCTCTCTCTCCTGTATTAACCCTATGTCTCTCGCCCACAGAGACCTCTCTCTCTTGTATTAACTGTATGTCTCTCGCCCCCAAGACCTCTCTCTCTCTCTCCTGTATTAACTGTATGTCTCTCGCCCTCAGAGACCTCTCTCTCCTGTATCAACTGTATGTCTCTCGCCCTCAGAGACCTCTCTCTCCTGTATTAACTGTATGTCTCTCGCCCTCAGAGACCTCTCTCTGATGTATTAACTCTATGTCTCTCGCCCTCAGAGACCTCTCTCTCCTGTATCAACTGTATGTCTCTCGCCCTCAGAGACCTCTCTCTCCTGTATTAACTGTATGTCTCTCGCCCTCAGAGACCTCTCTCTGATGTATTAACTCTATGTCTCTCGCCCTCAGAGACCTCTCTCTCCTGTATTAACTCTATGTCTCTCGCCCTCAGAGACCTCTCTCTCTTGTATTAACTGTATGTCTCTCGCCCTCAAGACCTCTCTCTCCTGTATTAACTGTATGTCTCTCGCCCTCAGAGACCTCTCTCTCCTGTATCAACTGTATGTCTCTCGCCCTCAGAGACCTCTCTCTCCTGTATTAACCCATTCTGACCGGGCACCCATTTTGGTGTTGGCATCATGTTATGCTTTAGCTATTGAAAAATAGCAGATCTACAAGCTCATATCACGCCACCGAGTGTCGCGATACGAGCTTGTAGGTCTGCTATTTTTTGAAAAATCGAAGAACGACTGACATTTTTTTAATCTGATCTCAGGTCAGAATGGGTTTAATCAGACCAGTGGAAACCTCGTATGAATCTGATCTCAGGTCAGAATGGGTTAACTGTATGTCTCTCGCCCTCAGACCTCTCTCTCCTGTATTAACCCTATGTCTCTCGCCCACAGAGACCTCTCTCTCCTGTATTAACTCTATGTCTCTCGCCCTCAGAGACCTCTCTCTCCTGTATTAACCCTATGTCTCTCGCCCACAGAGACCTCTCTCTCTTGTATTAACTGTATGTCTCTCGCCCCCAAGACCTCTCTCTCTCTCTCCTGTATTAACTGTATGTCTCTCGCCCTCAGAGACCTCTCTCTCCTGTATCAACTGTATGTCTCTCGCCCTCAGAGACCTCTCTCTCCTGTATTAACTGTATGTCTCTCGCCCTCAGAGACCTCTCTCTGATGTATTAACTCTATGTCTCTCGCCCTCAGAGACCTCTCTCTCCTGTATTAACTCTATGTCTCTCGCCCTCAGAGACCTCTCTCTCTTGTATTAACTGTATGTCTCTCGCCCTCAAGACCTCTCTCTCCTGTATTAACTGTATGTCTCTCGCCCTCAGAGACCTCTCTCTCCTGTATCAACTGTATGTCTCTCGCCCTCAGAGACCTCTCTCTCCTGTATTAACCCATTCTGACCGGGCACCCATTTTGGTGTTGGCATCATGTTATGCTTTAGCTATTGAAAAATAGCAGACCTACAAGCTCATATCGCGCCACCGAGTGGCGCGATACGAGCTTGTAGGTCTGCTATTTTTTGAAAAATCGAAGAACGACTGACATTTTTTAAATCTGATCTCAGGTCAGAATGGGTTTAATCAGACCAGTGTGTGTCCAGTGGAAACCTCGTATGAATCTGATCTCAGGCCAGAATGGGTTAACTCTATGTCTCTCGCCCTCAGACCTCTCTCTCCTGTATTAACCCTATGTCTCTCGCCCTCAGACCTCTCTCTCCTGTATTAACTGTAAGTCTCTCGCCCTCAGAGACCTCTCTCTCCTGTATTAACTCTATGTCTCTCACCGTCAGAGACCTCTCTCTCCTGTATTAACCCTATGTCTCTCGCCCACAGAGACCTCTCTCTCTTGTATTAACTGTATGTCTCTCGCCCCCAAGACCTCTCTCTCTCTCTCCTGTATTAACTGTATGTCTCTCGCCCTCAGAGACCTCTCTCTCCTGTATCAACTGTATGTCTCTCGCCCTCAGAGACCTCTCTCTCCTGTATTAACTGTATGTCTCTCGCCCTCAGAGACCTCTCTCTGATGTATTAACTCTATGTCTCTGGCCCTCAGAGACCTCTCTCTCCTGTATTAACTCTATGTCTCTCGCCCTCAGAGACCTCTCTCTCTTGTATTAACTGTATGTCTCTCGCCCTCAAGACCTCTCTCTCCTGTATTAACTGTATGTCTCTCGCCCTCAGAGACCTCTCTCTCCTGTATCAACTGTATGTCTCTCGCCCTCAGAGACCTCTCTCTCCTGTATTAACCCATTCTGACCGGGCACCCATTTTGGTGTTGGCATCATGTTATGCTTTAGCTATTGAAAAATAGCAGACCTACAAGCTCATATCGCGCCACCGAGTGGCGCGATACGAGCTTGTAGGTCTGCTATTTTTTGAAAAATCGAAGAACGACTGACATTTTTTTAATCTGATCTCAGGTCAGAATGGGTTTAATCAGACCAGTGGAAACCTCGTATGAATCTGATCTCAGGTCAGAATGGGTTAACTGTATGTCTCTCGCCCTCAGACCTCTCTCTCCTGTATTAACCCTATGTCTCTCGCCCTCAGAGACCTCTCTCTCCTGTATTAACCCTATGTCTCTCGCCCACAGAGACCTCTCTCTCCTGTATTAACTGTATGTCTCTCGCCCTCAGAGATCTCTCTCTCTCTCCTGTATTAACTCTATGTCTCTCGCCCTCAGAGACCTCTCTCTCCTGTATTAACCCTATGTCTCTCGCCCTCAGACCTCTCTCTCTCCTGTATTAACCCTATGTCTCTCGCCCACAGAGACCTCTCTCTCCTGTATTAACTGTATGTCTCTCGCCCTCAGAGACCTCTCTCTCCTGTATTAACTCTATGTCTCTCGCCCTCAGAGACCTCTCTCTCCTGTATTAGCTGTATGTCTCTCGCCCTCAGAGACCTCTCTCTCTTGTATTAACTGTATGTCTCTCGCCCACAGAGACCTCTCTCTCCTGTATCAACTGTATGTCTCTCGCCCTCAGAGACCTCTCTCTCTTGTATTAACTGTATGTCTCTCGCCCACAGAGACCTCTCTCTCCTGTATCAACTGTATGTCTCTCGCCCTCAGAGACCTCTCTCTCCTGTATTAACTCTATGTCTCTCGCCCTCAGACCTCTCTCTCCTGTATTAACTGTATGTCTCTCGCCCTCAGAGACCTCTCTCTCCTGTATTAACTCTATGTCTCTCGCCCTCAGAGACCTCTCTCTCCTGTATTAACTCTATGTCTCTCGCCCTCAGAGACCTCTCTCTCCTGTATTAACTGTATGTCTCTCGCCCCCAGAGACCTCTCTCTCTTGTATTAACTGTATGTCTCTCGCCCTCAAGACCTCTCTCTCTCTCCTGTATTAACTGTATGTCTCTCACCCTCAGAGACCTCTCTCTCCTGTATCAACTGTATGTCTCTCGCCCTTAGAGACCTCTCTCTCCTGTATTAACCCATTCTGACCGTGCACCCATTTTGGTGTTGGCATCATGTTATGCTTTAGCTATTGAAAAATAGCAGATCTACAAGCTCATATCGCGCCACCGAGTGGCGCGATACGAGCTTGTAGGTCTGCTATTTTTTGAAAAATCGAAGAACGACTGACATTTTTTAATCTGATCTCAGGTCAGAATGGGTTTAATCAGACCAGTGTGTGTCCAGTGGAAACCTCGTATGAATCTGATCTCAGGTCAGAATGGGTTAACTGTATGTCTCTCGCCCTCAGACCTCTCTCTCCTGTATTAACCCTATGTCTCTCGCCCACAGAGACCTCTCTCTCCTGTATTAACTGTATGTCTCTCGCCCTCAGAGACCTCTCTCTCCTGTATTAACTCTATGTCTCTCGCCCTCAGAGACCTCTCTCTCCTGTATTAACTCTATGTCTCTCGCCCTCAGAGACCTCTCTCTCTCCTGTATTAACTGTATGTCTCTCGCCCTCAGAGACCTCTCTCTGATGTATTAACTCTATGTCTCTCGCCCTCAGAGACCTCTCTCTCCGTTATTAACTCTATGTCTCTCGCCCTCAGAGACCTATCTCTCTTGTATTAACTGTATGTCTCTCGCCCTTAAGACCTCTCTCTCTCTCCTGTATTAACTGTATGTCTCTCGCCCTCAGAGACCTCTCTCTCCTGTATCAACTGTATGTCTCTCGCCCTCAGACCTCTCTCTCCTGTATTAACCCTATGTCTCTCGCCCTCAGATATCTCTCTCTCTCTCTCCTGTATTAACCCTATGTCTCTCGCCCTCAGAGACCTCTCTCTCCAGTATTAACCCTATGTCTCTCGCCCACAGAGACCTCTCTCTCCTGTATTAACTGTATGTCTCTCGCCCTCAGAGATCTCTCTCTCTCCTGTATTAACTCTATGTCTCTCGCCCTCAGAGACCTCTCTCTCCTGTATTAACCCTATGTCTCTCGCCCTCAGACCTCTCTCTCCTGTATTAACTGTATGTCTCTCGCCCTCAGAGACCTCTCTCTCCTGTATTAACTCTATGTCTCCCGCCCTCAGAGACCTCTCTCTCCTGTATTAACAGTATGTCTCTCGCCCTCAGAGACCTCTCTCTCTTGTATTAACTGTATGTCTCTCGCCCTCAAGACCTCTCTCTCTCTCCTGTATTAACTGTATGTCTCTCGCCCTCAGAGACCTCTCTCTCCTTTATCAACTGTATGTCTCTCGCCCTCAGAGACCTCTCTCTCCTGTATTAACTGTATGTCTCTCGCCCTCAAGACCTCTCTCTCTCTCCTGTATTAACTGTATGTCTCTCGCCCTCAGAGACCTCTCTCTCCTGTATTAACCCTATGTCTCTCGCCCACAGGGACCTCTCTCTCCTGTATTAACTGTATGTCTCTCGCCCTCAGAGATCTCTCTCTCTCTCCTGTATTAACTCTATGTCTCTCGCCCTCAGAGACCTCTCTCTCCTGTATTAACTGTATGTCTCTCGCCCTCAGAGTCCTCTCTCTCCTGTACTACGGTAACTGTATGTCTCTCGCCTTCAGAGACCTCTCTCTCTCCTGCATTAACTGTATGTCTCTCGCCCTCACTGGACAATGCTCCACACGTCCTAGACAATTTTTCCTTCTCTAAAACACACTGGACAATGCTCCACACGTCTTAGTCTCATCTCCCTTCCCTTAAACACACTGGACAACGCTCCACACGTCTTAGTCTCATCTTCCTTTTCTAAAACACCCTGGAAAACGCTCCACATATCCTACTCTCTTTTCCCTTCTCTGAAACACCCTGGACAACGCTCCACACGTCCCAGACTCTTCTCCATTCTCTAAAAAACCCTGGATAACTCTCCACACATCCCAGACTCTTGTCGCTTCTCTAAAACACCCTGGATAATGCTCCACGCATCCTAGTCTCATCTTCCTTTTCTAAAACACACTAGACAATGCTCCACACGTCCTAGACTCTTTTTCCTCCTCTAAAACACCCTGGACAATGCTCCAGAGTTATACTGGTAGAACACTCGGTAGCGCGCCTACGAGCTTGTAGATCTGCTATTTTTGAAAAATCGAAGAACGACTGACATAGAAACATAGCTTTTTCAGAAAACTGTCAGGATGTAGAAGACATTTTTAGAATCTGATCTCAGGTCAAAATGGGTTGATGTAGAGCGAAAACAGACAAGACACTATCCCTGAGGGACTTCGCCGAGTCTGCTCCAATGAGAGGCTTACTTGTCGGGGGTGGAGGCGCCTGGCGACAGCGCCCGGTGGGCGGGGCTGAGCAGGTTCTGGTTGCTCTGGCTTTTTTTTTAATCTGATCTCAGGTCAGAATGGGTTTAATCAGACCAGTGTGTGTCCAGTGGAAACCTCGTATGAATCTGATCTCAGGTCAAAATGGGTTAACTGTATGTCTCTCGCCCTCAGACCTCTCTCTCCTGTATTAACCCTATGTCTCTCGCCCACAGAGACCTCTCTCTCCTGTATTAACTGTATGTCTCTCGCCCTCAGAGACCTCTCTCTCCTGTATTTACTGTTTGTCTCTCTCCCTCAGAGACCTCTCTCTGATGTATTAACTCTATGTCTCTCACCCTCAGAGACCTCTCTCTCCTGTATTAACTCTATGTCTCTCGCCCTCAGAGACCTCTCTCTCCTGTATTAACTCTATGTCTCTCGCCCTCAGAGACCTCTCTCTCTTGTAGTAACTGTATGTCTCTCGCCCTCAAGACCTCTCTCTCTCTGCTGTATTAAGTGTATGTCTCTCGCCCTCAGAGACCTCTCTCTCCTGTATCAACTGTATGTCTCTCGCCCACAGAAACCTCTCTCTCCTGTATTAACTCTATGTCTCTCGCCCTCAGAGACCTCTCTCTCCTGTATTAACTGTATGTCTCTCGCCCCCAGAGACCTCTCTCTCTTGTATTAACTGTATGTCTCTCGCCCTCAGAGACCTCTCCCTCCTTTATCAACTGTATGTCTCTCGCCCTCAGAGACCTCTCTCTCCTGTATTAACCCATTCTGACCGGGCACCCATTGTGGTGTTGGCATCATGTTATGCTTTAGCTATTGAAAAATAGCAGATCTACAAGCTCATATCGCGTGGCGCGATACGAGCTTGTAGGTCTGCTATTTTTTGAAAAATCGAAGAACGACTGACATTTTTTTAATCTGATCTCAGGTCAGAATGGGTTTAATCAGACCAGTGTGTGTCCAGTGGAAACCTCGTATGAATCTGATCTCAGGTCAGAATGGGTTAACTGTATGTCTCTCGCCTTCAGACCTCTCTCTCTTGTATTAACTGTATGTCTCTCGCCCTCAAGACCTCTCTCTCTATCCTGTATTAACTGTATGTCTCTCGCCCTCAGAGACCTCTCTCTCCTGTATCAACTGTATGTCTCTCGCCCTCAGAGACCTCTCTCTCTTGTATTAACTGTATGTCTCTCGCCCTCAAGACCTCTCTCTCTCTCCTGTATTAACTGTATGTCTCTCGCCCTCAGAGACCTCTCTCTCCTGTATCAACTGTATGTCTCTCGCCCTCAGAGACCTCTCTCTCTTGTATTAACTGTATGTCTCTCGCCCTCAAGACCTCTCTCTCTCTCCTGTATTAACCCTATGTCTCTCGCCCACAGAGACCTCTCTCTCCTGTATTAACTCTATGTCTCTCGCCCTCAGACCTCTCTCTCCTGTATTAACTGTATGTCTCTCGCCCTCAGAGACCTCTCTCTCCTGTATCAACTGTATGTCTCTCGCCCTCAGAGACCTCTCTCTCTTGTATTAACTGTATGTCTCTCGCCCTCAAGACCTCTCTCTCTCTCCTGTATTAACCCTATGTCTCTCGCCCACAGAGACCTCTCTCTCCTGTATCAACTGTATGTCTCTCGCCCTCAGAGACCTCTCTCTCCTGTATTAACTGTATGTCTCTCGCCCTCAGAGACCTCTCTCTGATGTATTAACTCTATGTCTCTCGCCCTCAGAGACCTCTCTCTCCTGTATTAACTCTATGTCTCTCGCCCTCAGACCTCTCTCTCCTGTATTAACTGTATGTCTCTCGCCCTCAGAGACCTCTCTCTCCTGTATTAACTCTATGTCTCTCGCCCTCAGAGACCTCTCGCTCCTGTATTAACTCAATGTCTCTCGCCCTCAGAGACCTCTCTCTCCGTTATTAACTCTATGTCTCTCGCCCTCAGAGACCTATCTCTCTTGTATTAACTGTATGTCTCTCGCCCTTAAGACCTCTCTCTCTCTCCTTTATTAACTGTATGTCTCTCGCCCTCAGAGACCTCTCTCTCCTGTATCAACTGTATGTCTCTCGCCCTCAGACCTCTCTCTCCTGTATTAACCCTATGTCTCTCGCCCACAGAGACCTCTCTCTCCTGTATTAACTGTATGTCTCTCGCCCTCAGATATCTCTCTCTCTCTCCTGTATTAACCCTATGTCTCTCGCCCTCAGAGACCTCTCTCTGATGTATTAACTCTATGTCTCTCACCCTCAGAGACCTCTCTCTCCTGTATTAACTCTATGTCTCTCGCCCTCAGAGACCTCTCTCTCCTGTATTAACTCTATGTCTCTCGCCCTCAGAGACCTCTCTCTCTTGTATTAACTGTATGTCTCTCGCCCTCAAGACCTCTCTCTCTCTGCTGTATTAACTGTATGTCTCTCGCCCTCAGAGACCTCTCTCTCCTGTATCAACTGTAAGTCTCTCGCCCTCAGACCTCTCTCTCCTGTATTAACCCTATGTCTCTCGCCCACAGAAACCTCTCTCTCCTGTATTAACTCTATGTCTCTCGCCCTCAGAGACCTCTCTCTCCTGTATTAACTGTATGTCTCTCGCCCTCAGAGACCTCTCTCTCTTGTATTAACTGTATGTCTCTCGCCCTCAAGACCTCTCTCTCTCTCCTGTATTAACTGTATGTCTCTCGCCCTCAGAGACCTCTCTCTCCTGTATCAACTGTATGTCTCTCGCCCTCAGAGACCTCTCTCTCCTGTATTAACCCATTCTGACCGGGCACCCATTTTGGTGTTGGCATCATGTTATGCTTTAGCTATTGAAAAATAGCAGATCTACAAGCTCATATCGCGCCACCGAGTGGCGCGATACGAGCTTGTAGGTCTGCTATTTTTTGAAAAATCGAAGAACGACTGATATTTTTTTAATCTGATCTCAGGTCAGAATGGGTTTAATCAGACCAGTGTGTGTCCAGTGGAAACCTCGTATGAATCTGATCTCAGGTCAGAATGGGTTAACTGTATGTCTCCCGCCCTCAGACCTCTCTCTCCTGTATTAACCCTATGTCTCTCGCCCACAGAGACCTCTCTCTTCTGTATTAACTGTATGTCTCTCGCCCTCAGAGACCTCTCTCTCCTGTATTAACTCTATGTCTCTTGCCCTCAGAGACCTCTCTCTCCTGTATTAACTCTATGTCTCTCGCCCTCAGAGACCTCTCTCTCTCCTGTATTAACTGTATGTCTCTCGCCCTCAGAGACCTCTCTCTGATGTATTAACTCTATGTCTCTCGCCCTCAGAGACCTCTCTCTCCTGTATTAACACTATGTCTCTCGCCCTCAGAGACCTCTCTCTCCGTTATTAACTCTATGTCTCTCGCCCTCAGAGACCTATCTCTCTTGTATTAACTGTATGTCTCTCGCCCTCAGAGACCTCTCTCTCCTGTATTAACCCTATGTCTCTCGCCCACAGAGACCTCTCTCTCCTGTATTAACTGTATGTCTCTCGCCCTCAGATATCTCTCTCTCTCTCCTGTATTAACCCTATGTCTCCCGCCCTCAGACCTCTCTCTCCTGTATTAACTGTATGTCTCTCGCCCTCAGAGATCTCTCTCTCTCCTGTATTAACTCTATGTCTCTCGCCCTCAGAGACCTCTCTCTCCTGTATTAACCCTATGTCTCTCGCCCTCAGACCTCTCTCTCCTGTATTAACTGTATGTCTCTCGCCCTCAGAGACCTCTCTCTCCTGTATTAACTCTATGTCTCTCGCCCTCAGAGACCTCTCTCTCCTGTATTAACAGTATGTCTCTCGCCCTCAGAGACCTCTCCCTCCTTTATCAACTGTATGTCTCTCGCCCTCAGAGACCTCTCTCTCCTGTATTAACCCATTCTGACCGGGCACCCATTGTGGTGTTGGCATCATGTTATGCTTTAGCTATTGAAAAATAGCAGATCTACAAGCTCATATCGCGTGGCGCGATACGAGCTTGTAGGTCTGCTATTTTTTGAAAAATCGAAGAACGACTGACATTTTTTTAATCTGATCTCAGGTCAGAATGGGTTTAATCAGACCAGTGTGTGTCCAGTGGAAACCTCGTATGAATCTGATCTCAGGTCAGAATGGGTTAACTGTATGTCTCTCGCCTTCAGACCTCTCTCTCTTGTATTAACTGTATGTCTCTCGCCCTCAAGACCTCTCTCTCTCTCCTGTATTAACTGTATGTCTCTCGCCCTCAGAGACCTCTCTCTCCTGTATCAACTGTATGTCTCTCGCCCTCAGAGACCTCTCTCTCTTGTATTAACTGTATGTCTCTCGCCCTCAAGACCTCTCTCTCTCTCCTGTATTAACTGTATGTCTCTCGCCCTCAGAGACCTCTCTCTCCTGTATCAACTGTATGTCTCTCGCCCTCAGAGACCTCTCTCTCTCTTGTATTAACTGTATGTCTCTCGCCCTCAAGACCTCTCTCTCTCTCCTGTATTAACTGTATGTCTCTCGCCCTCAGAGACCTCTCTCTCCTGTATCAACTGTATGTCTCTCGCCCTCAGAGACCTCTCTCTCTTGTATTAACTGTATGTCTCTCGCCCTCAAGACCTCTCTCTCTCTCCTGTATTAACCCTATGTCTCTCGCCCACAGAGACCTCTCTCTCCTGTATTAACTCTATGTCTCTCGCCCTCAGACCTCTCTCTCCTGTATTAACTGTATGTCTCTCGCCCTCAGAGACCTCTCTCTCCTGTATCAACTGTATGTCTCTCGCCCTCAGAGACCTCTCTCTCTTGTATTAACTGTATGTCTCTCGCCCTCAAGACCTCTCTCTCTCTCCTGTATTAACCCTATGTCTCTCGCCCACAGAGACCTCTCTCTCCTGTATCAACTGTATGTCTCTCGCCCTCAGATACCTCTCTCTCCTGTATTAACTGTATGTCTCTCGCCCTCAGAGACCTCTCTCTGATGTATTAACTCTATGTCTCTCGCCCTCAGAGACCTCTCTCTCCTGTATTAACTCTATGTCTCTCGCCCTCAGACCTCTCTCTCCTGTATTAACTGTATGTCTCTCGCCCTCAGAGACCTCTCTCCTGTATTAACTCTATGTCTCTCGCCCTCAGAGACCTCTCTCTCCTGTATTAACTCTATGTCTCTCGCCCTCAGAGACCTCTCTCTCCTGTATTAACTGTATGTCTCTCGCCCCCAGAGACCTCTCTCTCTTGTATTAACTGTATGTCTCTCGCCCTCAAGACCTCTCTCTCTCTCTCCTGTATTAACTGTATGTCTCTCGCCCTCAGAGACCTCTCTCTCCTGTATCAACTGTATGTCTCTCGCCCTCAGAGACCTCTCTCTCCTGTATTAACCCATTCTGACCGTGCACCCATTTTGGTGTTGGCATCATGTTATGCTTTAGCTATTGAAAAATAGCAGATCTACAAGCTCATATTGCACCACCGAGTGGCGCGATACGAGCTTGTAGGTCTGCTATTTTTTGAAAAATCGAAGAACGACTGACATTTATTTAATCTGATCTCAGGTCAGAATGGGTTTAATCAGACCAGTGTGTGTCCAGTGGAAACCTCGTATGAATCTGATCTCAGGTCAGAATGGGTTAACTGTATGTCTCTCGCCCTCAGACCTCTCTCTCCTGTATTAACCCTATGTCTCTCGCCCACAGAGACCTCTCTCTCCTGTATTAACTGTATGTCTCTCGCCCTCAGAGACCTCTCTCTCCTGTATTAACTCTATGTCTCTCGCCCTCAGAGACCTCTCTCTCCTGTATTAACTCTATGTCTCTCGCCCTCAGAGACCTCTCGCTCCTGTATTAACTCAATGTCTCTCGCCCTCAGAGACCTCTCTCTCCGTTATTAACTCTATGTCTCTCGCCCTCAGAGACCTATCTCTCTTGTATTAACTGTATGTCTCTCGCCCTTAAGACCTCTCTCTCTCTCCTTTATTAACTGTATGTCTCTCGCCCTCAGAGACCTCTCTCTCCTGTATCAACTGTATGTCTCTCGCCCTCAGACCTCTCTCTCCTGTATTAACCCTATGTCTCTCGCCCACAGAGACCTCTCTCTCCTGTATTAACTGTATGTCTCTCGCCCTCAGATATCTCTCTCTCTCTCCTGTATTAACCCTATGTCTCTCGCCCTCAGAGACCTCTCTCTGATGTATTAACTCTATGTCTCTCACCCTCAGAGACCTCTCTCTCCTGTATTAACTCTATGTCTCTCGCCCTCAGAGACCTCTCTCTCCTGTATTAACTCTATGTCTCTCGCCCTCAGAGACCTCTCTCTCTTGTATTAACTGTATGTCTCTCGCCCTCAAGACCTCTCTCTCTCTCCTGTATCAACTGTATGTCTCTCGCCCTCAGACCTCTCTCTCCTGTATTAACCCTATGTCTCTCGCCCACAGAAACCTCTCTCTCCTGTATTAACTCTATGTCTCTCGCCCTCAGAGACCTCTCTCTCCTGTATTAACTGTATGTCTCTCGCCCTCAGAGACCTCTCTCTCTTGTATTAACTGTATGTCTCTCGCCCTCAAGACCTCTCTCTCTCTCCTGTATTAACTGTATGTCTCTCGCCCTCAGAAACCTCTCTCTCCTGTATCAACTGTATGTCTCTCGCCCTCAGAGACCTCTCTCTCCTGTATTAACTGTATGTCTCTCGCCCTCAGACCTCTCTCTCCTGTATTAACCCTATGTCTCTCGCCCACAGAGACCTCTCTCTCCTGTATTAACTGTATGTCTCTCGCCCTCAGATATCTCTCTCTCTCTCTCTCCTGTATTAACCCTATGTCTCTCGCCCTCAGACCTCTCTCTCCTGTATTAACTGTATGTCTCTCGCCCTCAGAGATCTCTCTCTCTCCTGTATTAACTCTATGTCTCTCGCCCTCAGAGACCTCTCTCTCCTGTATTAACTCTATGTCTCTCGCCCTCAGAGACCTCTCTCTCCTGTATTAACAGTATGTCTCTCGCCCTCAGAGACCTCTCTCTCCTTTATCAACTGTATGTCTCTCGCCCTCAGAGACCTCTCTCTCCTGTATTAACTCTATGTCTCTCGCCCTCAGAGACCTCTCTCTCTTGTATTAACTGTATGTCTCTCGCCCTCAAGACCTCTCTCTCCTGTATTAACTGTATGTCTCTCGCCCTCAGAGACCTCTCTCTCCTGTATCAACTGTATGTCTCTCGCCCTCAGAGACCTCTCTCTCCTGTATTAACCCATTCTGACCGGGCACCCATTTTGGTGTTGGCATCATGTTATGCTTTAGCTATTGAAAAATAGCAGATCTACAAGCTCATATCACGCCACCGAGTGTCGCGATACGAGCTTGTAGGTCTGCTATTTTTTGAAAAATCGAAGAACGACTGACATTTTTTTAATCTGATCTCAGGTCAGAATGGGTTTAATCAGACCAGTGGAAACCTCGTATGAATCTGATCTCAGGTCAGAATGGGTTAACTGTATGTCTCTCGCCCTCAGACCTCTCTCTCCTGTATTAACCCTATGTCTCTCGCCCTCAGAGACCTCTCTCTCCTGTATTAACCCTATGTCTCTCGCCCACAGAGACCTCTCTCTCCTGTATTAACTCTATGTCTCTCGCCCTCAGAGACCTCTCTCTCCTGTATTAACCCTATGTCTCTCGCCCACAGAGACCTCTCTCTCTTGTATTAACTGTATGTCTCTCGCCCCCAAGACCTCTCTCTCTCTCTCCTGTATTAACTGTATGTCTCTCGCCCTCAGAGACCTCTCTCTCCTGTATCAACTGTATGTCTCTCGCCCTCAGAGACCTCTCTCTCCTGTATTAACTGTATGTCTCTCGCCCTCAGAGACCTCTCTCTGATGTATTAACTGTATGTCTCTCGCCCTCAGAGACCTCTCTCTGATGTATTAACTCTATGTCTCTGGCCCTCAGAGACCTCTCTCTCCTGTATTAACTCTATGTCTCTCGCCCTCAGAGACCTCTCTCTCTTGTATTAACTGTATGTCTCTCGCCCTCAAGACCTCTCTCTCCTGTATTAACTGTATGTCTCTCGCCCTCAGAGACCTCTCTCTCCTGTATTAACCCATTCTGACCGGGCACCCATTTTGGTGTTGGCATCATGTTATGCTTTAGCTATTGAAAAATAGCAGATCTACAAGCTCATATCACGCCACCGAGTGTAGCGATACGAGCTTGTAGGTCTGCTATTTTTTGAAAAATCGAAGAACGACTGACATTTTTTTAATCTGATCTCAGGTCAGAATGGGTTTAATCAGACCAGTGGAAACCTCGTATGAATCTGATCTCAGGTCAGAATGGGTTAACTGTATGTCTCTCGCCCTCAGACCTCTCTCTCCTGTATTAACCCTATGTCTCTCGCCCTCAGAGACCTCTCTCTCCTGTATTAACCCTATGTCTCTCGCCCACAGAGACCTCTCTCTCCTGTATTAACTCTATGTCTCTCGCCCTCAGAGACCTCTCTCTCCTGTATCAACTGTATGTCTCTCGCCCTCAGAGACCTCTCTCTCCTGTATTAACTGTATGTCTCTCGCCCTCAGAGACCTCTCTCTGATGTATTAACTCTATGTCTCTCGCCCTCAGAGACCTCTCTCTCCTGTATTAACTCTATGTCTCTCACCGTCAGAGACCTCTCTCTCCTGTATTAACCCTATGTCTCTCGCCCACAGAGACCTCTCTCTCTTGTATTAACTGTATGTCTCTCGCCCCCAAGACCTCTCTCTCTCTCTCCTGTATTAACTGTATGTCTCTCGCCCTCAGAGACCTCTCTCTCCTGTATCAACTGTATGTCTCTCGCCCTCAGAGACCTCTCTCTCCTGTATTAACTGTATGTCTCTCGCCCTCAGAGACCTCTCTCTGATGTATTAACTCTATGTCTCTCGCCCTCAGAGACCTCTCTCTCCTGTATCAACTGTATGTCTCTCGCCCTCAGAGACCTCTCTCTCCTGTATTAACTGTATGTCTCTCGCCCTCAGAGACCTCTCTCTGATGTATTAACTCTATGTCTCTCGCCCTCAGAGACCTCTCTCTCCTGTATTAACTCTATGTCTCTCGCCCTCAGAGACCTCTCTCTCTTGTATTAACTGTATGTCTCTCGCCCTCAAGACCTCTCTCTCCTGTATTAACTGTATGTCTCTCGCCCTCAGAGACCTCTCTCTCCTGTATCAACTGTATGTCTCTCGCCCTCAGAGACCTCTCTCTCCTGTATTAACCCATTCTGACCGGGCACCCATTTTGGTGTTGGCATCATGTTATGCTTTAGCTATTGAAAAATAGCAGATCTACAAGCTCATATCACGCCACCGAGTGTCGCGATACGAGCTTGTAGGTCTGCTATTTTTTGAAAAATCGAAGAACGACTGACATTTTTTTAATCTGATCTCAGGTCAGAATGGGTTTAATCAGACCAGTGGAAACCTCGTATGAATCTGATCTCAGGTCAGAATGGGTTAACTGTATGTCTCTCGCCCTCAGACCTCTCTCTCCTGTATTAACCCTATGTCTCTCGCCCACAGAGACCTCTCTCTCCTGTATTAACTCTATGTCTCTCGCCCTCAGAGACCTCTCTCTCCTGTATTAACCCTATGTCTCTCGCCCACAGAGACCTCTCTCTCTTGTATTAACTGTATGTCTCTCGCCCCCAAGACCTCTCTCTCTCTCTCCTGTATTAACTGTATGTCTCTCGCCCTCAGAGACCTCTCTCTCCTGTATCAACTGTATGTCTCTCGCCCTCAGAGACCTCTCTCTCCTGTATTAACTGTATGTCTCTCGCCCTCAGAGACCTCTCTCTGATGTATTAACTCTATGTCTCTCGCCCTCAGAGACCTCTCTCTCCTGTATTAACTCTATGTCTCTCGCCCTCAGAGACCTCTCTCTCTTGTATTAACTGTATGTCTCTCGCCCTCAAGACCTCTCTCTCCTGTATTAACTGTATGTCTCTCGCCCTCAGAGACCTCTCTCTCCTGTATCAACTGTATGTCTCTCGCCCTCAGAGACCTCTCTCTCCTGTATTAACCCATTCTGACCGGGCACCCATTTTGGTGTTGGCATCATGTTATGCTTTAGCTATTGAAAAATAGCAGACCTACAAGCTCATATCGCGCCACCGAGTGGCGCGATACGAGCTTGTAGGTCTGCTATTTTTTGAAAAATCGAAGAACGACTGACATTTTTTAAATCTGATCTCAGGTCAGAATGGGTTTAATCAGACCAGTGTGTGTCCAGTGGAAACCTCGTATGAATCTGATCTCAGGCCAGAATGGGTTAACTCTATGTCTCTCGCCCTCAGACCTCTCTCTCCTGTATTAACCCTATGTCTCTCGCCCTCAGACCTCTCTCTCCTGTATTAACTGTAAGTCTCTCGCCCTCAGAGACCTCTCTCTCCTGTATTAACTCTATGTCTCTCACCGTCAGAGACCTCTCTCTCCTGTATTAACCCTATGTCTCTCGCCCACAGAGACCTCTCTCTCTTGTATTAACTGTATGTCTCTCGCCCCCAAGACCTCTCTCTCTCTCTCCTGTATTAACTGTATGTCTCTCGCCCTCAGAGACCTCTCTCTCCTGTATCAACTGTATGTCTCTCGCCCTCAGAGACCTCTCTCTCCTGTATTAACTGTATGTCTCTCGCCCTCAGAGACCTCTCTCTGATGTATTAACTCTATGTCTCTGGCCCTCAGAGACCTCTCTCTCCTGTATTAACTCTATGTCTCTCGCCCTCAGAGACCTCTCTCTCTTGTATTAACTGTATGTCTCTCGCCCTCAAGACCTCTCTCTCCTGTATTAACTGTATGTCTCTCGCCCTCAGAGACCTCTCTCTCCTGTATCAACTGTATGTCTCTCGCCCTCAGAGACCTCTCTCTCCTGTATTAACCCATTCTGACCGGGCACCCATTTTGGTGTTGGCATCATGTTATGCTTTAGCTATTGAAAAATAGCAGACCTACAAGCTCATATCGCGCCACCGAGTGGCGCGATACGAGCTTGTAGGTCTGCTATTTTTTGAAAAATCGAAGAACGACTGACATTTTTTTAATCTGATCTCAGGTCAGAATGGGTTTAATCAGACCAGTGGAAACCTCGTATGAATCTGATCTCAGGTCAGAATGGGTTAACTGTATGTCTCTCGCCCTCAGACCTCTCTCTCCTGTATTAACCCTATGTCTCTCGCCCTCAGAGACCTCTCTCTCCTGTATTAACCCTATGTCTCTCGCCCACAGAGACCTCTCTCTCCTGTATTAACTGTATGTCTCTCGCCCTCAGAGATCTCTCTCTCTCTCCTGTATTAACTCTATGTCTCTCGCCCTCAGAGACCTCTCTCTCCTGTATTAACCCTATGTCTCTCGCCCTCAGACCTCTCTCTCTCCTGTATTAACCCTATGTCTCTCGCCCACAGAGACCTCTCTCTCCTGTATTAACTGTATGTCTCTCGCCCTCAGAGACCTCTCTCTCCTGTATTAACTCTATGTCTCTCGCCCTCAGAGACCTCTCTCTCCTGTATTAGCTGTATGTCTCTCGCCCTCAGAGACCTCTCTCTCTTGTATTAACTGTATGTCTCTCGCCCACAGAGACCTCTCTCTCCTGTATCAACTGTATGTCTCTCGCCCTCAGAGACCTCTCTCTCTTGTATTAACTGTATGTCTCTCGCCCACAGAGACCTCTCTCTCCTGTATCAACTGTATGTCTCTCGCCCTCAGAGACCTCTCTCTCCTGTATTAACTCTATGTCTCTCGCCCTCAGACCTCTCTCTCCTGTATTAACTGTATGTCTCTCGCCCTCAGAGACCTCTCTCTCCTGTATTAACTCTATGTCTCTCGCCCTCAGAGACCTCTCTCTCCTGTATTAACTCTATGTCTCTCGCCCTCAGAGACCTCTCTCTCCTGTATTAACTGTATGTCTCTCGCCCCCAGAGACCTCTCTCTCTTGTATTAACTGTATGTCTCTCGCCCTCAAGACCTCTCTCTCTCTCCTGTATTAACTGTATGTCTCTCACCCTCAGAGACCTCTCTCTCCTGTATCAACTGTATGTCTCTCGCCCTTAGAGACCTCTCTCTCCTGTATTAACCCATTCTGACCGTGCACCCATTTTGGTGTTGGCATCATGTTATGCTTTAGCTATTGAAAAATAGCAGATCTACAAGCTCATATCGCGCCACCGAGTGGCGCGATACGAGCTTGTAGTTCTGCTATTTTTTGAAAAATCGAAGAACGACTGACATTTTTTAATCTGATCTCAGGTCAGAATGGGTTTAATCAGACCAGTGTGTGTCCAGTGGAAACCTCGTATGAATCTGATCTCAGGTCAGAATGGGTTAACTGTATGTCTCTCGCCCTCAGACCTCTCTCTCCTGTATTAACCCTATGTCTCTCGCCCACAGAGACCTCTCTCTCCTGTATTAACTGTATGTCTCTCGCCCTCAGAGACCTCTCTCTCCTGTATTAACTCTATGTCTCTCGCCCTCAGAGACCTCTCTCTCCTGTATTAACTCTATGTCTCTCGCCCTCAGAGACCTCTCTCTCTCCTGTATTAACTGTATGTCTCTCGCCCTCAGAGACCTCTCTCTGATGTATTAACTCTATGTCTCTCGCCCTCAGAGACCTCTCTCTCCGTTATTAACTCTATGTCTCTCGCCCTCAGAGACCTATCTCTCTTGTATTAACTGTATGTCTCTCGCCCTTAAGACCTCTCTCTCTCTCCTGTATTAACTGTATGTCTCTCGCCCTCAGAGACCTCTCTCTCCTGTATCAACTGTATGTCTCTCGCCCTCAGACCTCTCTCTCCTGTATTAACCCTATGTCTCTCGCCCTCAGATATCTCTCTCTCTCTCTCCTGTATTAACCCTATGTCTCTCGCCCTCAGAGACCTCTCTCTCCAGTATTAACCCTATGTCTCTCGCCCACAGAGACCTCTCTCTCCTGTATTAACTGTATGTCTCTCGCCCTCAGAGATCTCTCTCTCTCCTGTATTAACTCTATGTCTCTCGCCCTCAGAGACCTCTCTCTCCTGTATTAACCCTATGTCTCTCGCCCTCAGACCTCTCTCTCCTGTATTAACTGTATGTCTCTCGCCCTCAGAGACCTCTCTCTCCTGTATTAACTCTATGTCTCCCGCCCTCAGAGACCTCTCTCTCCTGTATTAACAGTATGTCTCTCGCCCTCAGAGACCTCTCTCTCTTGTATTAACTGTATGTCTCTCGCCCTCAAGACCTCTCTCTCTCTCCTGTATTAACTGTATGTCTCTCGCCCTCAGAGACCTCTCTCTCCTTTATCAACTGTATGTCTCTCGCCCTCAGAGACCTCTCTCTCCTGTATTAACTGTATGTCTCTCGCCCTCAAGACCTCTCTCTCTCTCCTGTATTAACTGTATGTCTCTCGCCCTCAGAGACCTCTCTCTCCTGTATTAACCCTATGTCTCTCGCCCACAGGGACCTCTCTCTCCTGTATTAACTGTATGTCTCTCGCCCTCAGAGATCTCTCTCTCTCTCCTGTATTAACTCTATGTCTCTCGCCCTCAGAGACCTCTCTCTCCTGTATTAACTGTATGTCTCTCGCCCTCAGAGTCCTCTCTCTCCTGTACTACGGTAACTGTATGTCTCTCGCCTTCAGAGACCTCTCTCTCTCCTGCATTAACTGTATGTCTCTCGCCCTCACTGGACAATGCTCCACACGTCCTAGACAATTTTTCCTTCTCTAAAACACACTGGACAATGCTCCACACGTCTTAGTCTCATCTCCCTTCCCTTAAACACACTGGACAACGCTCCACACGTCTTAGTCTCATCTTCCTTTTCTAAAACACCCTGGAAAACGCTCCACATATCCTACTCTCTTTTCCCTTCTCTGAAACACCCTGGACAACGCTCCACACGTCCCAGACTCTTCTCCATTCTCTAAAAAACCCTGGATAACTCTCCACACATCCCAGACTCTTGTCGCTTCTCTAAAACACCCTGGATAATGCTCCACGCATCCTAGTCTCATCTTCCTTTTCTAAAACACACTAGACAATGCTCCACACGTCCTAGACTCTTTTTCCTCCTCTAAAACACCCTGGACAATGCTCCAGAGTTATACTGGTAGAACACTCGGTAGCGCGCCTACGAGCTTGTAGATCTGCTATTTTTGAAAAATCGAAGAACGACTGACATAGAAACATAGCTTTTTCAGAAAACTGTCAGGATGTAGAAGACATTTTTAGAATCTGATCTCAGGTCAAAATGGGTTGATGTAGAGCGAAAACAGACAAGACACTATCCCTGAGGGACTTCGCCGAGTCTGCTCCAATGAGAGGCTTACTGTATAGCATTTGATACAGACTTATAGCATGTTATGTAGACAGCACTGTAATTGTATTGTATGTAGTCATAGCACGCCATAGTACACATATATAGCATAGTAGTAAAGATGTATAGTTTATATGTATAGTGTATGTATAGTTTCACTATATAAATATTCCACTGTTACTTTCTTAGCTTACGCATGTTTCATGATAAATGCTTTTTATGTGATGTATTCCCATGCTTTGTTCTTGCTTAAATGTAAGTCGCTCTGGATTAAGAGCGTCTGCTAAATGCCTAAATTGTAATTGTAAATTGTCGGGGGTGGAGGCGCCTGGCGACAGCGCCCGGTGGGCGGGGCTGAGCAGGTTCTGGTTGCTCTGGCTTTTTTTTTAATCTGATCTCAGGTCAGAATGGGTTTAATCAGACCAGTGTGTGTCCAGTGGAAACCTCGTATGAATCTGATCTCAGGTCAAAATGGGTTAACTGTATGTCTCTCGCCCTCAGACCTCTCTCTCCTGTATTAACCCTATGTCTCTCGCCCACAGAGACCTCTCTCTCCTGTATTAACTGTATGTCTCTCGCCCTCAGAGACCTCTCTCTCCTGTATTTACTGTTTGTCTCTCTCCCTCAGAGACCTCTCTCTGATGTATTAACTCTATGTCTCTCACCCTCAGAGACCTCTCTCTCCTGTATTAACTCTATGTCTCTCGCCCTCAGAGACCTCTCTCTCCTGTATTAACTCTATGTCTCTCGCCCTCAGAGACCTCTCTCTCTTGTAGTAACTGTATGTCTCTCGCCCTCAAGACCTCTCTCTCTCTGCTGTATTAAGTGTATGTCTCTCGCCCTCAGAGACCTCTCTCTCCTGTATCAACTGTATGTCTCTCGCCCACAGAAACCTCTCTCTCCTGTATTAACTCTATGTCTCTCGCCCTCAGAGACCTCTCTCTCCTGTATTAACTGTATGTCTCTCGCCCCCAGAGACCTCTCTCTCTTGTATTAACTGTATGTCTCTCGCCCTCAGAGACCTCTCCCTCCTTTATCAACTGTATGTCTCTCGCCCTCAGAGACCTCTCTCTCCTGTATTAACCCATTCTGACCGGGCACCCATTGTGGTGTTGGCATCATGTTATGCTTTAGCTATTGAAAAATAGCAGATCTACAAGCTCATATCGCATGGCGCGATACGAGCTTGTAGGTCTGCTATTTTTTGAAAAATCGAAGAACGACTGACATTTTTTTAATCTGATCTCAGGTCAGAATGGGTTTAATCAGACCAGTGTGTGTCCAGTGGAAACCTCGTATGAATCTGATCTCAGGTCAGAATGGGTTAACTGTATGTCTCTCGCCTTCAGACCTCTCTCTCTTGTATTAACTGTATGTCTCTCGCCCTCAAGACCTCTCTCTCTATCCTGTATTAACTGTATGTCTCTCGCCCTCAGAGACCTCTCTCTCCTGTATCAACTGTATGTCTCTCGCCCTCAGAGACCTCTCTCTCTTGTATTAACTGTATGTCTCTCGCCCTCAAGACCTCTCTCTCTCTCCTGTATTAACTGTATGTCTCTCGCCCTCAGAGACCTCTCTCTCCTGTATCAACTGTATGTCTCTCGCCCTCAGAGACCTCTCTCTCTTGTATTAACTGTATGTCTCTCGCCCTCAAGACCTCTCTCTCTCTCCTGTATTAACCCTATGTCTCTCGCCCACAGAGACCTCTCTCTCCTGTATTAACTCTATGTCTCTCGCCCTCAGACCTCTCTCTCCTGTATTAACTGTATGTCTCTCGCCCTCAGAGACCTCTCTCTCCTGTATCAACTGTATGTCTCTCGCCCTCAGAGACCTCTCTCTCTTGTATTAACTGTATGTCTCTCGCCCTCAAGACCTCTCTCTCTCTCCTGTATTAACCCTATGTCTCTCGCCCACAGAGACCTCTCTCTCCTGTATCAACTGTATGTCTCTCGCCCTCAGAGACCTCTCTCTCCTGTATTAACTGTATGTCTCTCGCCCTCAGAGACCTCTCTCTGATGTATTAACTCTATGTCTCTCGCCCTCAGAGACCTCTCTCTCCTGTATCAACTGTAAGTCTCTCGCCCTCAGACCTCTCTCTCCTGTATTAACCCTATGTCTCTCGCCCACAGAAACCTCTCTCTCCTGTATTAACTCTATGTCTCTCGCCCTCAGAGACCTCTCTCTCCTGTATTAACTGTATGTCTCTCGCCCCCAGAGACCTCTCTCTCTTGTATTAACTGTATGTCTCTCGCCCTCAAGACCTCTCTCTCTCTCTCCTGTATTAACTGTATGTCTCTCGCCCTCAGAGACCTCTCTCTCCTGTATCAACTGTATGTCTCTCGCCCTCAGAGACCTCTCTCTCCTGTATTAACCCATTCTGACCGTGCACCCATTTTGGTGTTGGCATCATGTTATGCTTTAGCTATTGAAAAATAGCAGATCTACAAGCTCATATTGCACCACCGAGTGGCGCGATACGAGCTTGTAGGTCTGCTATTTTTTGAAAAATCGAAGAACGACTGACATTTATTTAATCTGATCTCAGGTCAGAATGGGTTTAATCAGACCAGTGTGTGTCCAGTGGAAACCTCGTATGAATCTGATCTCAGGTCAGAATGGGTTAACTGTATGTCTCTCGCCCTCAGACCTCTCTCTCCTGTATTAACCCTATGTCTCTCGCCCACAGAGACCTCTCTCTCCTGTATTAACTGTATGTCTCTCGCCCTCAGAGACCTCTCTCTCCTGTATTAACTCTATGTCTCTCGCCCTCAGAGACCTCTCTCTCCTGTATTAACTCTATGTCTCTCGCCCTCAGAGACCTCTCGCTCCTGTATTAACTCAATGTCTCTCGCCCTCAGAGACCTCTCTCTCCGTTATTAACTCTATGTCTCTCGCCCTCAGAGACCTATCTCTCTTGTATTAACTGTATGTCTCTCGCCCTTAAGACCTCTCTCTCTCTCCTTTATTAACTGTATGTCTCTCGCCCTCAGAGACCTCTCTCTCCTGTATCAACTGTATGTCTCTCGCCCTCAGACCTCTCTCTCCTGTATTAACCCTATGTCTCTCGCCCACAGAGACCTCTCTCTCCTGTATTAACTGTATGTCTCTCGCCCTCAGATATCTCTCTCTCTCTCCTGTATTAACCCTATGTCTCTCGCCCTCAGAGACCTCTCTCTGATGTATTAACTCTATGTCTCTCACCCTCAGAGACCTCTCTCTCCTGTATTAACTCTATGTCTCTCGCCCTCAGAGACCTCTCTCTCCTGTATTAACTCTATGTCTCTCGCCCTCAGAGACCTCTCTCTCTTGTATTAACTGTATGTCTCTCGCCCTCAAGACCTCTCTCTCTCTCCTGTATCAACTGTATGTCTCTCGCCCTCAGACCTCTCTCTCCTGTATTAACCCTATGTCTCTCGCCCACAGAAACCTCTCTCTCCTGTATTAACTCTATGTCTCTCGCCCTCAGAGACCTCTCTCTCCTGTATTAACTGTATGTCTCTCGCCCTCAGAGACCTCTCTCTCTTGTATTAACTGTATGTCTCTCGCCCTCAAGACCTCTCTCTCTCTCCTGTATTAACTGTATGTCTCTCGCCCTCAGAAACCTCTCTCTCCTGTATCAACTGTATGTCTCTCGCCCTCAGAGACCTCTCTCTCCTGTATTAACTGTATGTCTCTCGCCCTCAGACCTCTCTCTCCTGTATTAACCCTATGTCTCTCGCCCACAGAGACCTCTCTCTCCTGTATTAACTGTATGTCTCTCGCCCTCAGATATCTCTCTCTCTCTCTCTCCTGTATTAACCCTATGTCTCTCGCCCTCAGACCTCTCTCTCCTGTATTAACTGTATGTCTCTCGCCCTCAGAGATCTCTCTCTCTCCTGTATTAACTCTATGTCTCTCGCCCTCAGAGACCTCTCTCTCCTGTATTAACTCTATGTCTCTCGCCCTCAGAGACCTCTCTCTCCTGTATTAACAGTATGTCTCTCGCCCTCAGAGACCTCTCTCTCCTTTATCAACTGTATGTCTCTCGCCCTCAGAGACCTCTCTCTCCTGTATTAACCCATTCTGACCGGGCACCCATTGTGGTGTTGGCATCATGTTATGCTTTAGCTATTGAAAAATAGCAGATCTACAAGCTCATATCGCGTGGCGCGATACGAGCTTGTAGGTCTGCTCTTTTTTGAAAAATCGAAGAACGACTGACATTTTTTTAATCTGATCTCAGGTCAGAATGGGTTTAATCAAACCAGTGTGTGTCCAGTGGAAACCTCGTATGAATCTGATCTCAGGTCAGAATGGGTTAACTGTATGTCTCTCGCCTTCAGACCTCTCTCTCTTGTATTAACTGTATGTCTCTCGCCCTCAAGACCTCTCTCTCTCTCCTGTATTAACTGTATGTCTCTCGCCCTCAGAGAACTCTCTCTCCTGTATCAACTGTATGTCTCTCGCCCTCAGAGACCTCTCTCTCTTGTATTAACTGTATGTCTCTCGCCCTCAAGACCTCTCTCTCTCTCCTGTATTAACTGTATGTCTCTCGCCCTCAGAGACCTCTCTCTCTTGTATTAACTGTATGTCTCTCGCCCTCAAGACCTCTCTCTCTCTGCTGTATTAACTGTATGTCTCTCGCCCTCAGAGACCTCTCTCTCCTGTATCAACTGTATGTCTCTCGCCCTCAGACCTCTCTCTCCTGTATTAACCCTATGTCTCTCGCCCACAGAAACCTCTCTCTCCTGTATTAACTCTATGTCTCTCGCCCTCAGAGACCTCTCTCTCCTGTATTAACTGTATGTCTCTCGCCCTCAGAGACCTCTCTCTCTTGTATTAACTGTATGTCTCTCGCCCTCAAGACCACTCTCTCTCTCCTGTATTAACTGTATGTCTCTCGCCCTCAGAGACCTCTCTCTCCTGTATCAACTGTATGTCTCTCGCCCTCAGAGACCTCTCTCTCCTGTATTAACTGTATGTCTCTCGCCCTCAGAGACCTCTCTCTCTTGTATTAACTGTATGTCTCTCGCCCTCAAGACCACTCTCTCTCTCCTGTATTAACTGTATGTCTCTCGCCCTCAGAGACCTCTCTCTCCTGTATCAACTGTATGTCTCTCGCCCTCAGAGACCTCTCTCTCCTGTATTAACCCATTCTGACCGGGCACCCATTTTGGTGTTGGCATCATGTTATGCTTTAGCTATTGAAAAATAGCAGATCTACAAGCTCATATCGCGCCACCGAGTGGCGCGATACGAGCTTGTAGGTCTGCTATTTTTTGAAAAATCGAAGAACGACTGATATTTTTTTAATCTGATCTCAGGTCAGAATGGGTTTAATCAGACCAGTGTGTGTCCAGTGGAAACCTCGTATGAATCTGATCTCAGGTCAGAATGGGTTAACTGTATGTCTCCCGCCCTCAGACCTCTCTCTCCTGTATTAACCCTATGTCTCTCGCCCACAGAGACCTCTCTCTTCTGTATTAACTGTATGTCTCTCGCCCTCAGAGACCTCTCTCTCCTGTATTAACTCTATGTCTCTTGCCCTCAGAGACCTCTCTCTCCTGTATTAACTCTATGTCTCTCGCCCTCAGAGACCTCTCTCTCTCCTGTATTAACTGTATGTCTCTCGCCCTCAGAGACCTCTCTCTGATGTATTAACTCTATGTCTCTCGCCCTCAGAGACCTCTCTCTCCTGTATTAACACTATGTCTCTCGCCCTCAGAGACCTCTCTCTCCGTTATTAACTCTATGTCTCTCGCCCTCAGAGACCTATCTCTCTTGTATTAACTGTATGTCTCTCGCCCTCAGAGACCTCTCTCTCCTGTATTAACCCTATGTCTCTCGCCCACAGAGACCTCTCTCTCCTGTATTAACTGTATGTCTCTCGCCCTCAGATATCTCTCTCTCTCTCCTGTATTAACCCTATGTCTCTCGCCCTCAGACCTCTCTCTCCTGTATTAACTGTATGTCTCTCGCCCTCAGAGATCTCTCTCTCTCCTGTATTAACTCTATGTCTCTCGCCCTCAGAGACCTCTCTCTCCTGTATTAACCCTATGTCTCTCGCCCTCAGACCTCTCTCTCCTGTATTAACTGTATGTCTCTCGCCCTCAGAGACCTCTCTCTCCTGTATTAACTCTATGTCTCTCGCCCTCAGAGACCTCTCTCTCCTGTATCAACTGTATGTCTCTCGCCCTCAGAGACCTCTCTCTCCTGTATTAACCCATTCTGACCGGGCACCCATTGTGGTGTTGGCATCATGTTATGCTTTAGCTATTGAAAAATAGCAGATCTACAAGCTCATATCTATCGCGTGGCGCGATACGAGCTTGTAGGTCTGCTATTTTTTGAAAAATCGAAGAACGACTGACATTTTTTTAATCTGATCTCAGGTCAGAATGGGTTTAATCAGACCAGTGTGTGTCCAGTGGAAACCTCGTATGAATCTGATCTCAGGTCAGAATGGGTTAACTGTATGTCTCTCGCCTTCAGACCTCTCTCTCTTGTATTAACTGTATGTCTCTCGCCCTCAAGACCTCTCTCTCTCTCCTGTATTAACTGTATGTCTCTCGCCCTCAGAGACCTCTCTCTCCTGTATCAACTGTATGTCTCTCGCCCTCAGAGACCTCTCTCTCTTGTATTAACTGTATGTCTCTCGCCCTCAAGACCTCTCTCTCTCTCCTGTATTAACTGTATGTCTCTCGCCCTCAGAGACCTCTCTCTCCTGTATCAACTGTATGTCTCTCGCCCTCAGAGACCTCTCTCTCTCTTGTATTAACTGTATGTCTCTCGCCCTCAAGACCTCTCTCTCTCTCCTGTATTAACTGTATGTCTCTCGCCCTCAGAGACCTCTCTCTCCTGTATCAACTGTATGTCTCTCGCCCTCAGAGACCTCTCTCTCTTGTATTAACTGTATGTCTCTCGCCCTCAAGACCTCTCTCTCTCTCCTGTATTAACCCTATGTCTCTCGCCCACAGAGACCTCTCTCTCCTGTATTAACTCTATGTCTCTCGCCCTCAGACCTCTCTCTCCTGTATTAACTGTATGTCTCTCGCCCTCAGAGACCTCTCTCTCCTGTATCAACTGTATGTCTCTCGCCCTCAGAGACCTCTCTCTCTTGTATTAACTGTATGTCTCTCGCCCTCAAGACCTCTCTCTCTCTCCTGTATTAACCCTATGTCTCTCGCCCACAGAGACCTCTCTCTCCTGTATCAACTGTATGTCTCTCGCCCTCAGATACCTCTCTCTCCTGTATTAACTGTATGTCTCTCGCCCTCAGAGACCTCTCTCTGATGTATTAACTCTATGTCTCTCGCCCTCAGAGACCTCTCTCTCCTGTATTAACTCTATGTCTCTCGCCCTCAGACCTCTCTCTCCTGTATTAACTGTATGTCTCTCGCCCTCAGAGACCTCTCTCTCCTGTATTAACTCTATGTCTCTCGCCCTCAGAGACCTCTCTCTCCTGTATTAACTCTATGTCTCTCGCCCTCAGAGACCTCTCTCTCCTGTATTAACTGTATGTCTCTCGCCCCCAGAGACCTCTCTCTCTTGTATTAACTGTATGTCTCTCGCCCTCAAGACCTCTCTCTCCTGTATTAACTGTATGTCTCTCGCCCTCAGAGACCTCTCTCTCCTGTATCAACTGTATGTCTCTCGCCCTCAGAGACCTCTCTCTCCTGTATTAACCCATTCTGACCGTGCACCCATTTTGGTGTTGGCATCATGTTATGCTTTAGCTATTGAAAAATAGCAGATCTACAAGCTCATATTGCACCACCGAGTGGCGCGATACGAGCTTGTAGGTCTGCTATTTTTTGAAAAATCGAAGAACGACTGACATTTATTTAATCTGATCTCAGGTCAGAATGGGTTTAATCAGACCAGTGTGTGTCCAGTGGAAACCTCGTATGAATCTGATCTCAGGTCAGAATGGGTTAACTGTATGTCTCTCGCCCTCAGACCTCTCTCTCCTGTATTAACCCTATGTCTCTCGCCCACAGAGACCTCTCTCTCCTGTATTAACTGTATGTCTCTCGCCCTCAGAGACCTCTCTCTCCTGTATTAACTCTATGTCTCTCGCCCTCAGAGACCTCTCTCTCCTGTATTAACTCTATGTCTCTCGCCCTCAGAGACCTCTCGCTCCTGTATTAACTCAATGTCTCTCGCCCTCAGAGACCTCTCTCTCCGTTATTAACTCTATGTCTCTCGCCCTCAGAGACCTATCTCTCTTGTATTAACTGTATGTCTCTCGCCCTTAAGACCTCTCTCTCTCTCCTTTATTAACTGTATGTCTCTCGCCCTCAGAGACCTCTCTCTCCTGTATCAACTGTATGTCTCTCGCCCTCAGACCTCTCTCTCCTGTATTAACCCTATGTCTCTCGCCCACAGAGACCTCTCTCTCCTGTATTAACTGTATGTCTCTCGCCCTCAGATATCTCTCTCTCTCTCCTGTATTAACCCTATGTCTCTCGCCCTCAGAGACCTCTCTCTGATGTATTAACTCTATGTCTCTCACCCTCAGAGACCTCTCTCTCCTGTATTAACTCTATGTCTCTCGCCCTCAGAGACCTCTCTCTCCTGTATTAACTCTATGTCTCTCGCCCTCAGAGACCTCTCTCTCTTGTATTAACTGTATGTCTCTCGCCCTCAAGACCTCTCTCTCTCTCCTGTATCAACTGTATGTCTCTCGCCCTCAGACCTCTCTCTCCTGTATTAACCCTATGTCTCTCGCCCACAGAAACCTCTCTCTCCTGTATTAACTCTATGTCTCTCGCCCTCAGAGACCTCTCTCTCCTGTATTAACTGTATGTCTCTCGCCCTCAGAGACCTCTCTCTCTTGTATTAACTGTATGTCTCTCGCCCTCAAGACCTCTCTCTCTCTCCTGTATTAACTGTATGTCTCTCGCCCTCAGAGACCTCTCTCTCCTGTATCAACTGTATGTCTCTCGCCCTCAGAGACCTCTCTCTCCTGTATTAACCCATTCTGACCGGGCACCCATTTTGGTGTTGGCATCATGTTATGCTTTAGCTATTGAAAAATAGCAGACCTACAAGCTCATATCGCGCCACCGAGTGGCGCGATACGAGCTTGTAGGTCTGCTATTTTTTGAAAAATCGAAGAACGACTGATATTTTTTTAATCTGATCTCAGGTAAGAATGGGTTTAATCAGACCAGTGTGTGTCCAGTGGAAACCTCGTATGAATCTGATCTCAGGTCAGAATGGGTTAACTGTATGTCTCTCGCCCTCAGACCTCTCTCTCCTGTATTAACCCTATGTCTCTCGCCCACAGAGACCTCTCTCTCCTGTATTAACTGTATGTCTCTCGCCCTCAGATATCTCTCTCTCTCTCTCTCCTGTATTAACCCTATGTCTCTCGCCCTCAGACCTCTCTCTCCTGTATTAACTGTATGTCTCTCGCCCTCAGAGATCTCTCTCTCTCCTGTATTAACTCTATGTCTCTCGCCCTCAGAGACCTCTCTCTCCTGTATTAACTCTATGTCTCTCGCCCTCAGAGACCTCTCTCTCCTGTATTAACAGTATGTCTCTCGCCCTCAGAGACCTCTCTCTCCTTTATCAACTGTATGTCTCTCGCCCTCAGAGACCTCTCTCTCCTGTATCAACTGTATGTCTCTCGCCCTCAGAGACCTCTCTCTCCTGTATTAACCCATTCTGACCGGGCACCCATTGTGGTGTTGGCATCATGTTATGCTTTAGCTATTGAAAAATAGCAGATCTACAAGCTCATATCGCGTGGCGCGATACGAGCTTGTAGGTCTGCTCTTTTTTGAAAAATCGAAGAACGACTGACATTTTTTTAATCTGATCTCAGGTCAGAATGGGTTTAATCAAACCAGTGTATGTCCAGTGGAAACCTCGTATGAATCTGATCTCAGGTCAGAATGGGTTAACTGTATGTCTCTCGCCTTCAGACCTCTCTCTCTTGTATTAACTGTATGTCTCTCGCCCTCAAGACCTCTCTCTCTCTCCTGTATTAACTGTATGTCTCTCGCCCTCAGAGAACTCTCTCTCCTGTATCAACTGTATGTCTCTCGCCCTCAGAGACCTCTCTCTCTTGTATTAACTGTATGTCTCTCGCCCTCAAGACCTCTCTCTCTCTCCTGTATTAACTGTATGTCTCTCGCCCTCAGAGACCTCTCTCTCCTGTATCAACTGTATGTCTCTCGCCCTCAGAGACCTCTCTCTCTTGTATTAACTGTATGTCTCTCGCCCTCAAGACCTCTCTCTCTCTCCTGTATTAACCCTATGTCTCTCGCCCACAGAGACCTCTCTCTCCTGTATTAACTCTATGTCTCTCGCCCTCAGACCTCTCTCTCCTGTATTAACTGTATGTCTCTCGCCCTCAGAGACCTCTCTCTCCTGTATCAAATGTATGTCTCTCGCCCTCAGAGACCTCTCTCTCTTGTATTAACTGTATGTCTCTCGCCCTCAAGACCTCTCTCTCTCTCCTGTATTAACCCTATGTCTCTCGCCCACAGAGACCTCTCTCTCCTGTATCAACTGTATGTCTCTCGCCCTCAGAGACCTCTCTCTCCTGTATTAACTGTATGTCTCTCGCCCTCAGAGACCTCTCTCTGATGTATTAACTCTATGTCTCTCGCCCTCAGAGACCTCTCTCTCCTGTATTAACTCTATGTCTCTCGCCCTCAGACCTCTCTCTCCTGTATTAACTGTATGTCTCTCGCCCTCAGAGACCTCTCTCTCCTGTATTAACTCTATGTCTCTCGCCCTCAGAGACCTCTCTCTCCTGTATTAACTCTATGTCTCTCGCCCTCAGAGACCTCTCTCTCCTGTATTAACTGTATGTCTCTCGCCCCCAGAGACCTCTCTCTCTTGTATTAACTGTATGTCTCTCGCCCTCAAGACCTCTCTCTCTCTCCTGTATTAACTGTATGTCTCTCGCCCTCAGAGACCTCTCTCTCCTGTATCAACTGTATGTCTCTCGCCCTCAGAGACCTCTCTCTCCTGTATTAACCCATTCTGACCGTGCACCCATTTTGGTGTTGGCATCATGTTATGCTTTAGCTATTGAAAAATAGCAGATCTACAAGCTCATATTGCGCCACCGAGTGGCGCGATACGAGCTTGTAGGTCTGCTATTTTTTGAAAAATCGAAGAACGACTGACATTTTTTTAATCTGATCTCAGGTCAGAATGGGTTTAATCAGACCAGTGTGTGTCCAGTGGAAACCTCGTATGAATCTGATCTCAGGTCAGAATGGGTTAACTGTATGTCTCTCGCCCTCAGACCTCTCTCTCCTGTATTAACCCTATGTCTCTCGCCCACAGAGACCTCTCTCCTGTATTAACTGTATGTCTCTCGCCCTCAGAGACCTCTCTCTCCTGTATTAACTCTATGTCTCTCGCCCTCAGAGACCTCTCTCTCCTGTATTAACTCTATGTCTCTCGCCCTCAGAGACCTCTCTCTCCTGTATTAACTCTATGTCTCTCGCCCTCAGAGACCTCTCTCTCCGTTATTAACTCTATGTCTCTCGCCCTCAGAGACCTATCTCTCTTGTATTAACTGTATGTCTCTCGCCCTTAAGACCTCTCTCTCTCTCCTGTATTAACTGTATGTCTCTCGCCCTCAGAGACCTCTCTCTCCTGTATCAACTGTATGTCTCTCGCCCTCAGACCTCTCTCTCCTGTATTAACCCTATGTCTCTCGCCCAAAGAGACCTCTCTCTCCTGTATTAACTGTATGTCTCTCGCCCTCAGATATCTCTCTCCTGTATTAACCCTATGTCTCTCGCCCTCAGAGACCTCTCTCTGATGTATTAACTCTATGTCTCTCACCCTCAGAGACCTCTCTCTCCTGTATTAACTCTATGTCTCTCGCCCTCAGAGACCTCTCTCTCCTGTATTAACTCTATGTCTCTCGCCCTCAGAGACCTCTCTCTCTTGTATTAACTGTATGTCTCTCGCCCTCAAGACCTCTCTCTCTCTGCTGTATTAACTGTATGTCTCTCGCCCTCAGAGACCTCTCTCTCCTGTATCAACTGTATGTCTCTCGCCCTCAGACCTCTCTCTCCTGTATTAACCCTATGTCTCTCGCCCACAGAAACCTCTCTCTCCTGTATTAACTCTATGTCTCTCGCCCTCAGAGACCTCTCTCTCTTGTATTAACTGTATGTCTCTCGCCCTCAAGACCTCTCTCTCTCTCCTGTATTAACTGTATGTCTCTCGCCCTCAGAGACCTCTCTCTCCTGTATCAACTGTATGTCTCTCGCCCTCAGAGACCTCTCTCTCCTGTATTAACCCATTCTGACCGGGCACCCATTTTGGTGTTGGCATCATGTTATGCTTTAGCTATTGAAAAATAGCAGATCTACAAGCTCATATCGCGCCACCGAGTGGCGCGATACGAGCTTGTAGGTCTGCTATTTTTTGAAAAATCGAAGAACGACTGATATTTTTTTAATCTGATCTCAGGTAAGAATGGGTTTAATCAGACCAGTGTGTGTCCAGTGGAAACCTCGTATGAATCTGATCTCAGGTCAGAATGGGTTAACTGTATGTCTCTCGCCCTCAGACCTCTCTCTCCTGTATTAACCCTATGTCTCTCGCCCACAGAGACCTCTCTCTCCTGTATTAACTGTATGTCTCTCGCCCTCAGAGACCTCTCTCTCCTGTATTAACTCTATGTCTCTCGCCCTCAGAGACCTCTCTCTCCTGTATTAACTCTATGTATCTCGCCCTCAGAGACCTCTCTCTCTCCTGTATTAACTGTATGTCTCTCGCCCTCAGAGACCTCTCTCTGATGTATTAACTCTATGTCTCTCGCCCTCAGAGACCTCTCTCTCCTGTATTAACACTATGTCTCTCGCCCTCAGAGACCTCTCTCTCCGTTATTAACTCTATGTCTCTCGCCCTCAGAGACCTATCTCTCTTGTATTAACTCTATGTCTCTCGCCCTCAGAGACCTCTCTCTCCTGTATTAACTCTATGTCTCTCGCCCTCAGAGACCTCTCTCTCCTGTATTAACTCTATGTCTCTCGCCCTCAGAGACCTCTCTCTCCGTTATTAACTCTATGTCTCTCGCCCTCAGAGACCTATCTCTCTTGTATTAACTGTATGTCTCTCGCCCTTAAGACCTCTCTCTCTCTCCTGTATTAACTGTATGTCTCTCGCCCTCAGAGACCTCTCTCTCCTGTATCAACTGTATGTCTCTCGCCCTCAGACCTCTCTCTCCTGTATTAACCCTATGTCTCTCGCCCACAGAGACCTCTCTCTCCTGTATTAACTGTATGTCTCTCGCCCTCAGATATCTCTCTCTCTCTCCTGTATTAACCCTATGTCTCTCGCCCTCAGAGACCTCTCTCTGATGTATTAACTCTATGTCTCTCACCCTCAGAGACCTCTCTCTCCTGTATTAACTCTATGTCTCTCGCCCTCAGAGACCTCTCTCTCCTGTATTAACTCTATGTCTCTCACCCTCAGAGACCTCTCTCTCTTGTATTAACTGTATGTCTCTCGCCCTCAAGACCTCTCTCTCTCTCTGCTGTATTAACTGTATGTCTCTCGCCCTCAGACCTCTCTCTCCTGTATTAACCCTATGTCTCTCGCCCACAGAAACCTCTCTCTCCTGTATTAACTCTATGTCTCTCGCCCTCAGAGACCTCTCTCTCCTGTATTAACTGTATGTCTCTCGCCCTCAGAGACCTCTCTCTCTTGTATTAACTGTATGTCTCTCGCCCTCAAGACCTCTCTCTCTCTCCTGTATTAACTGTATGTCTCTCGCCCTCAGAGACCTCTCTCTCCTGTATCAACTGTATGTCTCTCGCCCTCAGAGACCTCTCTCTCCTGTATTAACTGTATGTCTCTCGCCCTCAGACCTCTCTCTCCTGTATTAACCCTATGTCTCTCGCCCACAGAGACCTCTCTCTCCTGTATTAACTGTATGTCTCTCGCCCTCAGAGACCTCTCTCTCCTGTATTAACTCTATGTCTCTCGCCCTCAGAGACCTCTCTCTCCTGTATTAACTCTATGTCTCTCGCCCTCAGAGACCTCTCTCTCTCCTGTATTAACTGTATGTCTCTCGCCCTCAGAGACCTCTCTCTGATGTATTAACTCTATGTCTCTCGCCCTCAGAGACCTCTCTCTCCTGTATTAACACTATGTCTCTCGCCCTCAGAGACCTCTCTCTCCGTTATTAACTCTATGTCTCTCGCCCTCAGAGACCTCTCTCTTGTATTAACTGTATGTCTCTCGCCCACAGAGACCTTTATCTCCTGTATTAACTGTATGTCTCTCGCCCTCAGAGACCTCTCTCTCCTGTATTAACTGTATGTCTCTCGCCCTCAGAGACCTCTCTCTCTTGTATTAACTGTATGTCTCTCGCCCTCAAGACCTCTCTCTCCTGTATTAATTGTATGTCTCTCGCCCTCAGAGACCTCTCTCTCCTGTATCAACTGTATGTCTCTCGCCCTCAGAGACCTCTCTCTCCTGTATTAACCCATTCTGACCGGGCACCCATTTTGGTGTTGGCATCATGTTATGCTTTAGCTATTGAAAAATAGCAGATCTACAAGCTCATATCGCGCCACCGAGTGGCGCGATACGAGCTTGTAGGTCTGCTATTTTTTGAAAAATCGAAGAACGACTGACATTTTTTTAATCTGATCTCAGGTCAGAATGGGTTTAATCAGACCAGTGTGTGTCCAGTGGAAACCTCGTATGAATCTGATCTCAGGTCAGAATGGGTTAACTGTATGTCTCTCGCCCTCAGACCTCTCTCTCCTGTATTAACCCTATGTCTCTCGCCCACAGAGACCTCTCTCTCCTGTATTAACTGTATGTCTCTCGCCCTCAGAGACCTCTCTCTCCTGTATTAACTCTATGTCTCTCGCCCTCAGAGACCTCTCTCTCCTGTATTAACTCTATGTCTCTCGCCCTCAGAGACCTCTCTCTCTCCTGTATTAACTGTATGTCTCTCGCCCTCAGAGACCTCTCTCTGATGTATTAACTCTATGTCTCTCGCCCTCAGAGACCTCTCTCTCCTGTATTAACCCTATGTCTCTCGCCCACAGAGACCTCTCTCTCCTGTATTAACTGTATGTCTCTCGCCCTCAGAGACCTCTCTCTCCTGTATTAACTCTATGTCTCTCGCCCTCAGAGACCTCTCTCTCCTGTATTAACTGTATGTCTCTCGCCCTCAGAGACCTCTCTCTCTTGTATTAACTGTATGTCTCTCGCCCTCAAGACCTCTCTCTCCTGTATTAATTGTATGTCTCTCGCCCTCAGAGACCTCTCTCTCCTGTATCAACTGTATGTCTCTCGCCCTCAGAGACCTCTCTCTCCTGTATTAACCCATTCTGACCGGGCACCCATTGTGGTGTTGGCATCATGTTATGCTTTAGCTATTGAAAAATAGCAGATCTACAAGCTCATATCGCGTGGCGCGATATGAGCTTGTAGATCTGCTATTTTTTGAAAAATCGAAGAACGACTGACATTTTTTTAATCTGATCTCAGGTCAGAATGGGTTTAATCAGACAAGTATGTGTCCAGTGGAAACCTCGTATGAATCTGATCTCAGGTCAGAATGGGTTAACTGTATGTCTCTCGCCCTCAGACCTCTCTCTCCTGTATTAACCCTATGTCTCTCGCCCACAGAGACCTCTCTCTCCTGTATTAACTGTATGTCTCTCGCCCTCAGAGACCTCTCTCTCCTGTATTTACTGTTTGTCTCTCGCCCTCAGAGACCTCTCTCTGATGTATTAACTCTATGTCTCTCACCCTCAGAGACCTCTCTCTCCTGTATTAACTCTATGTCTCTCGCCCTCAGAGACCTCTCTCTCCTGTATTAACTCTATGTCTCTCGCCCTCAGAGACCTCTCTCTCTTGTATTAACTGTATGTCTCTCGCCCTCAAGACCTCTCTCTCTCTGCTGTATTAAGTGTATGTCTCTCGCCCTCAGAGACCTCTCTCTCCTGTATCAACTGTATGTCTCTCGCCCACAGAAACCTCTCTCTCCTGTATTAACTCTATGTCTCTCGCCCTCAGAGACCTCTCTCTCCTGTATTTACTGTATGTCTCTCGCCCCCAGAGACCTCTCTCTCTTGTATTAACTGTATGTCTCTCGCCCTCAAGACCTCTCTCTCTCTCTCCTGTATTAACTGTATGTCTCTCGCCCTCAGAGACCTCTCTCTCCTGTATCAACTGTATGTCTCTCGCCCTCAGAGACCTCTCTCTCCTGTATTAACCTATTCTGACCGTGCACCCATTTTGGTGTTGGCATCATGTTATGCTTTAGCTATTGAAAAATAGCAGATCTACAAGCTCATATCGCGCCACCGAGTGGCGCGATACGAGCTTGTAGGTCTGCTATTTTTTGAAAAATCGAAGAACGACTGACATTTTTTTAATCTGATCTCAGGTCAGAATGGGTTTAATCAGACCAGTGTGTGTCCAGTGGAAACCTCGTATGAATCTGATCTCAGGTCAGAATGGGTTAACTGTATGTCTCTCGCCTTCAGACCTCTCTCTCCTGTATTAACCCTATGTCTCTCGCCCACAGAGACCTCTCTCTCCTGTATTAACTGTATGTCTCTCGCCCTCAGAGACCTCTCTCTCCTGTATTAACTCTATGTCTCTCGCCCTCAGAGACCTCTCTCTCCTGTATTAACTCTATGTCTCTCGCCCTCAGAGACCTCTCTCTCTCCTGTATTAACTGTATGTCTCTCGCCCTCAGAGACCTCTCTCTGATGTATTAACTCTATGTCTCTCGCCCTCAGAGACCTCTCTCTCCTGTATTAACCCTATGTCTCTCGCCCACAGAGACCTCTCTCTCCTGTATTAACTGTATGTCTCTCGCCCTCAGAGACCTCTCTCTCCTGTATTAACTCTATGTCTCTCGCCCTCAGAGACCTCTCTCTCCTGTATTAACTGTATGTCTCTCGCCCTCAGAGACCTCTCTCTCTTGTATTAACTGTATGTCTCTCGCCCTCAAGACCTCTCTCTCCTGTATTAATTGTATGTCTCTCGCCCTCAGAGACCTCTCTCTCCTGTATCAACTGTATGTCTCTCGCCCTCAGAGACCTCTCTCTCCTGTATTAACCCATTCTGACCGGGCACCCATTGTGGTGTTGGCATCATGTTATGCTTTAGCTATTGAAAAATAGCAGATCTACAAGCTCATATCGCGTGGCGCGATATGAGCTTGTAGATCTGCTATTTTTTGAAAAATCGAAGAACGACTGACATTTTTTTAATCTGATCTCAGGTCAGAATGGGTTTAATCAGACAAGTATGTGTCCAGTGGAAACCTCGTATGAATCTGATCTCAGGTCAGAATGGGTTAACTGTATGTCTCTCGCCCTCAGACCTCTCTCTCCTGTATTAACCCTATGTCTCTCGCCCACAGAGACCTCTCTCTCCTGTATTAACTGTATGTCTCTCGCCCTCAGAGACCTCTCTCTCCTGTATTTACTGTTTGTCTCTCGCCCTCAGAGACCTCTCTCTGATGTATTAACTCTATGTCTCTCACCCTCAGAGACCTCTCTCTCCTGTATTAACTCTATGTCTCTCGCCCTCAGAGACCTCTCTCTCCTGTATTAACTCTATGTCTCTCGCCCTCAGAGACCTCTCTCTCTTGTATTAACTGTATGTCTCTCGCCCTCAAGACCTCTCTCTCTCTGCTGTATTAAGTGTATGTCTCTCGCCCTCAGAGACCTCTCTCTCCTGTATCAACTGTATGTCTCTCGCCCACAGAAACCTCTCTCTCCTGTATTAACTCTATGTCTCTCGCCCTCAGAGACCTCTCTCTCCTGTATTTACTGTATGTCTCTCGCCCCCAGAGACCTCTCTCTCTTGTATTAACTGTATGTCTCTCGCCCTCAAGACCTCTCTCTCTCTCTCCTGTATTAACTGTATGTCTCTCGCCCTCAGAGACCTCTCTCTCCTGTATCAACTGTATGTCTCTCGCCCTCAGAGACCTCTCTCTCCTGTATTAACCCATTCTGACCGTGCACCCATTTTGGTGTTGGCATCATGTTATGCTTTAGCTATTGAAAAATAGCAGATCTACAAGCTCATATCGCGCCACCGAGTGGCGCGATACGAGCTTGTAGGTCTGCTATTTTTTGAAAAATCGAAGAACGACTGACATTTTTTTAATCTGATCTCAGGTCAGAATGGGTTTAATCAGACCAGTGTGTGTCCAGTGGAAACCTCGTATGAATCTGATCTCAGGTCAGAATGGGTTAACTGTATGTCTCTCGCCTTCAGACCTCTCTCTCCTGTATTAACCCTATGTCTCTCGCCCACAGAGACCTCTCTCTCCTGTATTAACTGTATGTCTCTCGCCCTCAGAGACCTCTCTCTCCTGTATTAACTCTATGTCTCTCGCCCTCAGAGACCTCTCTCTGATGTATTAACTCTATGTCTCTCGCCCTCAGAGACCTCTCTCTCCTGTATTAACCCTATGTCTCTCGCCCACAGAGACCTCTCTCTCCTGTATTAACTGTATGTCTCTCGCCCTCAGAGACCTCTCTCTCCTGTATTAACTCTATGTCTCTCGCCCTCAGAGACCTCTCTCTCCTGTATTAACTGTATGTCTCTCGCCCTCAGAGACCTCTCTCTCTTGTATTAACTGTATGTCTCTCGCCCTCAAGACCTCTCTCTCCTGTATTAATTGTATGTCTCTCGCCCTCAGAGACCTCTCTCTCCTGTATCAACTGTATGTCTCTCGCCCTCAGAGACCTCTCTCCTGTATTAACCCATTCTGACCGGGCACCCATTGTGGTGTTGGCATCATGTTATGCTTTAGCTATTGAAAAATAGCAGATCTACAAGCTCATATCGCGTGGCGCGATATGAGCTTGTAGATCTGCTATTTTTTGAAAAATCGAAGAACGACTGACATTTTTTTAATCTGATCTCAGGTCAGAATGGGTTTAATCAGACAAGTATGTGTCCAGTGGAAACCTCGTATGAATCTGATCTCAGGTCAGAATGGGTTAACTGTATGTCTCTCGCCCTCAGACCTCTCTCTCCTGTATTAACCCTATGTCTCTCGCCCACAGAGACCTCTCTCTCCTGTATTAACTGTATGTCTCTCGCCCTCAGAGACCTCTCTCTCCTGTATTTACTGTTTGTCTCTCGCCCTCAGAGACCTCTCTCTGATGTATTAACTCTATGTCTCTCACCCTCAGAGACCTCTCTCTCCTGTATTAACTCTATGTCTCTCGCCCTCAGAGACCTCTCTCTCCTGTATTAACTCTATGTCTCTCGCCCTCAGAGACCTCTCTCTCTTGTATTAACTGTATGTCTCTCGCCCTCAAGACCTCTCTCTCTCTGCTGTATTAAGTGTATGTCTCTCGCCCTCAGAGACCTCTCTCTCCTGTATCAACTGTATGTCTCTCGCCCACAGAAACCTCTCTCTCCTGTATTAACTCTATGTCTCTCGCCCTCAGAGACCTCTCTCTCCTGTATTTACTGTATGTCTCTCGCCCCCAGAGACCTCTCTCTCTTGTATTAACTGTATGTCTCTCGCCCTCAAGACCTCTCTCTCTCTCTCCTGTATTAACTGTATGTCTCTCGCCCTCAGAGACCTCTCTCTCCTGTATCAACTGTATGTCTCTCGCCCTCAGAGACCTCTCTCTCCTGTATTAACCCATTCTGACGTGCACCCATTTTGGTGTTGGCATCATGTTATGCTTTAGCTATTGAAAAATAGCAGATCTACAAGCTCATATCGCGCCACCGAGTGGCGCGATACGAGCTTGTAGGTCTGCTATTTTTTGAAAAATCGAAGAACGACTGACATTTTTTTAATCTGATCTCAGGTCAGAATGGGTTTAATCAGACCAGTGTGTGTCCAGTGGAAACCTCGTATGAATCTGATCTCAGGTCAGAATGGGTTAACTGTATGTCTCTCGCCCTCAGACCTCTCTCTCCTGTATTAACCCTATGTCTCTCACCCACAGAGACCTCTCTCTCCTGTATTAACTGTATGTCTCTCGCCCTCAGAGACCTCTCTCTCCTGTATTAACTCTATGTCTCTCGCCCTCAGAGACCTCTCTCTCCTGTATTAACTCTATGTCTCTCGCCCTCAGAGACCTCTCTCTCTCCTGTATTAACTCTATGTCTCTCGCCCTCAGAGACCTCTCTCTCCGTTATTAACTCTATGTCTCTCGCCCTCAGAGACCTATCTCTCTTGTATTAACTGTATGTCTCTCGCCCTTAAGACCTCTCTCTCTCTCCTGTATTAACTGTATGTCTCTCGCCCTCAGAGACCTCTCTCTCCTGTATCAACTGTATGTCTCTCGCCCTCAGACCTCTCTCTCCTGTATTAACCCTATGTCTCTCGCCCACAGAGACCTCTCTCTCCTGTATTAACTGTATGTCTCTCGCCCTCAGATATCTCTCTCTCTCTCCTGTATTAACCCTATGTCTCTCGCCCTCAGAGACCTCTCTCTGATGTATTAACTCTATGTCTCTCACCCTCAGAGACCTCTCTCTCCTGTATTAACTCTATGTCTCTCGCCCTCAGAGACCTCTCTCTCCTGTATTAACTCTATGTCTCTCGCCCTCAGAGACCTCTCTCTCTTGTATTAACTGTATGTCTCTCGCCCTCAAGACCTCTCTCTCTCTGCTGTATTAACTGTATGTCTCTCGCCCTCAGAGACCTCTCTCTCCTGTATCAACTGTATGTCTCTCGCCCTCAGACCTCTCTCTCCTGTATTAACCCTATGTCTCTCGCCCACAGAAACCTCTCTCTCCTGTATTAACTCTATGTCTCTCGCCCTCAGAGACCTCTCTCTCCTGTATTAACTGTATGTCTCTCGCCCTCAGAGACCTCTCTCTCTTGTATTAACTGTATGTCTCTCGCCCTCAAGACCTCTCTCTCTCTCCTGTATTAACTGTATGTCTCTCGCCCTCAGAGACCTCTCTCTCCTGTATCAACTGTATGTCTCTCGCCCTCAGAGACCTCTCTCTCCTGTATTAACCCATTCTGACCGGGCACCCATTTTGGTGTTGGCATCATGTTATGCTTTAGCTATTGAAAAATAGCAGATCTACAAGCTCATATCGCGCCACCGAGTGGCGCGATACGAGCTTGTAGGTCTGCTATTTTTTGAAAAATCGAAGAACGACTGATATTTTTTAAATCTGATCTCAGGTCAGAATGGGTTTAATCAGACCAGTGTGTGTCCAGTGGAAACCTCGTATGAATCTGATCTCAAGTCAGAATGGGTTAACTGTATGTCTCCCGCCCTCAGACCTCTCTCTCCTGTATTAACCCTATGTCTCTCGCCCACAGAGACCTCTCTCTCCTGTATTAACTGTATGTCTCTCGCCCTCAGAGACCTCTCTCTCCTGTATTAACTCTATGTCTCTCGCCCTCAGAGACCTCTCTCTCCTGTATTTACTGTTTGTCTCTCGCCCTCAGAGACCTCTCTCTGATGTATTAACTCTATGTCTCTCACCCTCAGAGACCTCTCTCTCCTGTATTAACTCTATGTCTCTCGCCCTCAGAGACCTCTCTCTCCTGTATTAACTCTATGTCTCTCGCCCTCAGAGACCTCTCTCTCTTGTATTAACTGTATGTCTCTCGCCCTCAAGACCTCTCTCTCTCTGCTGTATTAAGTGTATGTCTCTCGCCCTCAGAGACCTCTCTCTCCTGTATCAACTGTATGTCTCTCGCCCACAGAAACCTCTCTCTCCTGTATTAACTCTATGTCTCTCGCCCTCAGAGACCTCTCTCTCCTGTATTTACTGTATGTCTCTCGCCCCCAGAGACCTCTCTCTCTTGTATTAACTGTATGTCTCTCGCCCTCAAGACCTCTCTCTCTCTCTCTCCTGTATTAACTGTATGTCTCTCGCCCTCAGAGACCTCTCTCTCCTGTATCAACTGTATGTCTCTCGCCCTCAGAGACCTCTCTCTCCTGTATTAACCCATTCTGACCGTGCACCCATTTTGGTGTTGGCATCATGTTATGCTTTAGCTATTGAAAAATAGCAGATCTACAAGCTCATATCGCGCCACCGAGTGGCGCGATACGAGCTTGTAGGTCTGCTATTTTTTGAAAAATCGAAGAACGACTGACATTTTTTTAATCTGATCTCAGGTCAGAATGGGTTTAATCAGACCAGTGTGTGTCCAGTGGAAACCTCGTATGAATCTGATCTCAGGTCAGAATGGGTTAACTGTATGTCTCTCGCCCTCAGACCTCTCTCTCCTGTATTAACCCTATGTCTCTCACCCACAGAGACCTCTCTCTCCTGTATTAACTGTATGTCTCTCGCCCTCAGAGACCTCTCTCTCCTGTATTAACTCTATGTCTCTCGCCCTCAGAGACCTCTCTCTCCTGTATTAACTCTATGTCTCTCGCCCTCAGAGACCTCTCTCTCTCCTGTATTAACTCTATGTCTCTCGCCCTCAGAGACCTCTCTCTCCGTTATTAACTCTATGTCTCTCGCCCTCAGAGACCTATCTCTCTTGTATTAACTGTATGTCTCTCGCCCTTAAGACCTCTCTCTCTCTCCTGTATTAACTGTATGTCTCTCGCCCTCAGAGACCTCTCTCTCCTGTATCAACTGTATGTCTCTCGCCCTCAGACCTCTCTCTCCTGTATTAACCCTATGTCTCTCGCCCACAGAGACCTCTCTCTCCTGTATTAACTGTATGTCTCTCGCCCTCAGATATCTCTCTCTCTCTCCTGTATTAACCCTATGTCTCTCGCCCTCAGAGACCTCTCTCTGATGTATTAACTCTATGTCTCTCGCCCTCAGAGACCTCTCTCTCCTGTATTAACTCTATGTCTCTCGCCCTCAGAGACCTCTCTCTCTTGTATTAACTGTATGTCTCTCGCCCTCAAGACCTCTCTCTCTCTGCTGTATTAACTGTATGTCTCTCGCCCTCAGAGACCTCTCTCTCCTGTATCAACTGTATGTCTCTCGCCCTCAGACCTCTCTCTCCTGTATTAACCCTATGTCTCTCGCCCACAGAAACCTCTCTCTCCTGTATTAACTCTATGTCTCTCGCCCTCAGAGACCTCTCTCTCCTGTATTAACTGTATGTCTCTCGCCCTCAGAGACCTCTCTCTCTTGTATTAACTGTATGTCTCTCGCCCTCAAGACCTCTCTCTCTCTCCTGTATTAACTGTATGTCTCTCGCCCTCAGAGACCTCTCTCTCCTGTATCAACTGTATGTCTCTCGCCCTCAGAGACCTCTCTCTCCTGTATTAACCCATTCTGACCGGGCACCCATTTTGGTGTTGGCATCATGTTATGCTTTAGCTATTGAAAAATAGCAGATCTACAAGCTCATATCGCGCCACCGAGTGGCGCGATACGAGCTTGTAGGTCTGCTATTTTTTGAAAAATCGAAGAACGACTGATATTTTTTTAATCTGATCTCAGGTCAGAATGGGTTTAATCAGACCAGTGTGTGTCCAGTGGAAACCTCGTATGAATCTGATCTCAAGTCAGAATGGGTTAACTGTATGTCTCCCGCCCTCAGACCTCTCTCTCCTGTATTAACCCTATGTCTCTCGCCCACAGAGACCTCTCTCTCCTGTATTAACTGTATGTCTCTCGCCCTCAGAGACCTCTCTCTCCTGTATTAACTCTATGTCTCTCGCCCTCAGAGACCTCTCTCTCCTGTATTAACTCTATGTCTCTCGCCCTCAGAGACCTCTCTCTCTCCTGTATTAACTGTATGTCTCTCGCCCTCAGAGACCTCTCTCTGATGTATTAACTCTATGTCTCTCGCCCTCAGAGACCTCTCTCTCCTGTATTAACACTATGTCTCTCGCCCTCAGAGACCTCTCTCTCCGTTATTAACTCTATGTCTCTCGCCCTCAGAGACCTATCTCTCCTGTATCAACTGTATGTCTCTCGCCCTCAGACCTCTCTCTCCTGTATTAACCCTATGTCTCTCGCCCACAGAGACCTCTCTCTCCTGTATTAACTGTATGTCTCTCGCCCTCAGATATCTCTCTCTCTCTCCTGTATTAACCCTATGTCTCTCGCCCTCAGACCTCTCTCTCCTGTATTAACTGTATGTCTCTCGCCCTCAGAGATCTCTCTCTCTCCTGTATTAACTCTATGTCTCTCGCCCTCAGAGACCTCTCTCTCCTGTATTAACCCTATGTCTCTCGCCCTCAGACCTCTCTCTCCTGTATTAACTGTATGTCTCTCGCCCTCAGAGACCTCTCTCTCCTGTATTAACTCTATGTCTCTCGCCCTCAGAGACCTCTCTCTCCTGTATTAACAGTATGTCTCTCGCCCTCAGAGACCTCTCTCTCTTGTATTAACTGTATGTCTCTCGCCCTCAAGACCTCTCTCTCCTGTATTAATTGTATGTCTCTCGCCCTCAGAGACCTCTCTCTCCTGTATCAACTGTATGTCTCTCGCCCTCAAGACCTCTCTCTCCTGTATTAATTGTATGTCTCTCGCCCTCAGAGACCTCTCTCTCCTGTATCAACTGTATGTCTCTCGCCCTCAGAGACCTCTCTCTCCTGTATTAACCCATTCTGACCGGGCACCCATTGTGGTGTTGGCATCATGTTATGCTTTAGCTATTGAAAAATAGCAGATCTACAAGCTCATATCGCGTGGCGCGATACGAGCTTGTAGGTCTGCTATTTTTTGAAAAATCGAAGAACGACTGACATTTTTTAAATCTGATCTCAGGTCAGAATGGGTTTAATCAGACCAGTGTGTGTCCAGTGGAAACCTCGTATGAATCTGATCTCAGGTCAGAATGGGTTAACTGTATGTCTCTCACCCTCAGACCTCTCTCTCTTGTATTAACTGTATGTCTCTCGCCCTCAAGACCTCTCTCTCTCTCCTGTATTAACTGTATGTCTCTCGCCCTCAGAGACCTCTCTCTCCTGTATCAACTGTATGTCTCTCGCCCTCAGAGACCTCTCTCTCTTGTATTAACTGTATGTCTCTCGCCCTCAAGACCTCTCTCTCTCTCCTGTATTAACCCTATGTCTCTCGCCCACAGAGACCTCTCTCTCCTGTATCAACTGTATGTCTCTCGCCCTCAGAGACCTCTCTCTCCTGTATTAACTGTATGTCTCTCGCCCTCAGAGACCTCTCTCTGATGTATTAACTCTATGTCTCTCGCCCTCAGAGACCTCTCTCTCCTGTATTAACTCTATGTCTCTCGCCCTCAGAGACCTCTCTCTCCTGTATTAACCCTATGTCTCTCGCCCACAGATACCTCTCTCTCCTGTATTAACTGTATGTCTCTCGCCCTCAGAGATCTCTCTCTCTCGTGTATTAACTCTATGTCTCTCGCCCCCAGAGACCTCTCTCACCTGTATTAGCCCTATGTCTCTCGCCCTCAGACCTCTCTCTCCTGTATTAACTGTATGTCTCTCGCCCTCAGAGACCTCTCTCTCCTGTATTAACTCTATGTCTCTCGCCCTCAGAGACCTCTCTCTCCTGTATTAACTCTATGTCTCTCGCCCTCAGAGACCTCTCTCTCTTGTATTAACTGTATGTCTCTCGCCCTCAAGACCTCTCTCTCTCTCTGCTGTATTAACTGTATGTCTCTCGCCCTCAGACCTCTCTCTCCTGTATTAACCCTATGTCTCTCGCCCACAGAAACCTCTCTCTCCTGTATTAACTCTATGTCTCTCGCCCTCAGAGACCTCTCTCTCCTGTATTAACTGTATGTCTCTCGCCCTCAGAGACCTCTCTCTCTTGTATTAACTGTATGTCTCTCGCCCTCAAGACCTCTCTCTCTCTCCTGTATTAACTGTATGTCTCTCGCCCTCAGAGACCTCTCTCTCCTGTATCAACTGTATGTCTCTCGCCCTCAGAGACCTCTCTCTCCTGTATTAACCCATTCTGACCGGGCACCCATTTTGGTGTTGGCATCATGTTATGCTTTAGCTATTGAAAAATAGCAGATCTACAAGCTCATATCGCGCCACCGAGTGGCGCGATACGAGCTTGTAGGTCTGCTATTTTTTGAAAAATCGAAGAACGACTGATATTTTTTTAATCTGATCTCAGGTCAGAATGGGTTTAATCAGACCAGTGTGTGTCCAGTGGAAACCTCGTATGAATCTGATCTCAGGTCAGAATGGGTTAACTGTATGTCTCTCGCCCTCAGACCTCTCTCTCCTGTATTAACCCTATGTCTCTCGCCCACAGAGACCTCTCTCTCCTGTATTAACTGTATGTCTCTCGCCCTCAGAGACCTCTCTCTCCTGTATTAACTCTATGTCTCTCGCCCTCAGAGACCTCTCTCTCCTGTATTAACTCTATGTCTCTCGCCCTCAGAGACCTCTCTCTCTCCTGTATTAACTGTATGTCTCTCGCCCTCAGAGACCTCTCTCTGATGTATTAACTCTATGTCTCTCGCCCTCAGAGACCTCTCTCTCCTGTATTAACACTATGTCTCTCGCCCTCAGAGACCTCTCTCTCCGTTATTAACTCTATGTCTCTCGCCCTCAGAGACCTCTCTCTTGTATTAACTGTATGTCTCTCGCCCACAGAGACCTTTATCTCCTGTATTAACTGTATGTCTCTCGCCCTCAGAGACCTCTCTCTCCTGTATTAACTGTATGTCTCTCGCCCTCAGAGACCTCTCTCTCTTGTATTAACTGTATGTCTCTCGCCCTCAAGACCTCTCTCTCCTGTATTAATTGTATGTCTCTCGCCCTCAGAGACCTCTCTCTCCTGTATCAACTGTATGTCTCTCGCCCTCAGAGACCTCTCTCTCCTGTATTAACCCATTCTGACCGGGCACCCATTTTGGTGTTGGCATCATGTTATGCTTTAGCTATTGAAAAATAGCAGATCTACAAGCTCATATCGCGTGGCGCGATATGAGCTTGTAGATCTGCTATTTTTTGAAAAATCGAAGAACGACTGACATTTTTTTAATCTGATCTCAGGTCAGAATGGGTTTAATCAGACAAGTATGTGTCCAGTGGAAACCTCGTATGAATCTGATCTCAGGTCAGAATGGGTTAACTGTATGTCTCTCGCCCTCAGACCTCTCTCTCCTGTATTAACCCTATGTCTCTCGCCCACAGAGACCTCTCTCTCCTGTATTAACTGTATGTCTCTCGCCCTCAGAGACCTCTCTCTCCTGTATTTACTGTTTGTCTCTCGCCCTCAGAGACCTCTCTCTGATGTATTAACTCTATGTCTCTCACCCTCAGAGACCTCTCTCTCCTGTATTAACTCTATGTCTCTCGCCCTCAGAGACCTCTCTCTCCTGTATTAACTCTATGTCTCTCGCCCTCAGAGACCTCTCTCTCTTGTATTAACTGTATGTCTCTCGCCCTCAAGACCTCTCTCTCTCTGCTGTATTAAGTGTATGTCTCTCGCCCTCAGAGACCTCTCTCTCCTGTATCAACTGTATGTCTCTCGCCCACAGAAACCTCTCTCTCCTGTATTAACTCTATGTCTCTCGCCCTCAGAGACCTCTCTCTCCTGTATTAACTGTATGTCTCTCGCCCCCAGAGACCTCTCTCTCTTGTATTAACTGTATGTCTCTCGCCCTCAAGACCTCTCTCTCTCTCTCCTGTATTAACTGTATGTCTCTCGCCCTCAGAGACCTCTCTCTCCTGTATCAACTGTATGTCTCTCGCCCTCAGAGACCTCTCTCTCCTGTATTAACCCATTCTGACCGTGCACCCATTTTGGTGTTGGCATCATGTTATGCTTTAGCTATTGAAAAATAGCAGATCTACAAGCTCATATCGCGCCACCGAGTGGCGCGATACGAGCTTGTAGGTCTGCTATTTTTTGAAAAATCGAAGAACGACTGACATTTTTTTAATCTGATCTCAGGTCAGAATGGGTTTAATCAGACCAGTGTGTGTCCAGTGGAAACCTCGTATGAATCTGATCTCAGGTCAGAATGGGTTAACTGTATGTCTCTCGCCCTCAGACCTCTCTCTCCTGTATTAACCCTATGTCTCTCGCCCACAGAGACCTCTCTCTCCTGTATTAACTGTATGTCTCTCGCCCTCAGAGACCTCTCTCTCCTGTATTAACTCTATGTCTCTCGCCCTCAGAGACCTCTCTCTCCTGTATTAACTCTATGTCTCTCGCCCTCAGAGACCTCTCTCTCTCCTGTATTAACTGTATGTCTCTCGCCCTCAGAGACCTCTCTCTGATGTATTAACTCTATGTCTCTCGCCCTCAGAGACCTCTCTCTCCTGTATTAACCCTATGTCTCTCGCCCACAGAGACCTCTCTCTCCTGTATTAACTGTATGTCTCTCGCCCTCAGAGACCTCTCTCTCCTGTATTAACTCTATGTCTCTCGCCCTCAGAGACCTCTCTCTCCTGTATTAACTGTATGTCTCTCGCCCTCAGAGACCTCTCTCTCTTGTATTAACTGTATGTCTCTCGCCCTCAAGACCTCTCTCTCCTGTATTAATTGTATGTCTCTCGCCCTCAGAGACCTCTCTCTCCTGTATCAACTGTATGTCTCTCGCCCTCAGAGACCTCTCTCTCCTGTATTAACCCATTCTGACCGGGCACCCATTGTGGTGTTGGCATCATGTTATGCTTTAGCTATTGAAAAATAGCAGATCTACAAGCTCATATCGCGTGGCGCGATATGAGCTTGTAGATCTGCTATTTTTTGAAAAATCGAAGAACGACTGACATTTTTTTAATCTGATCTCAGGTCAGAATGGGTTTAATCAGACAAGTATGTGTCCAGTGGAAACCTCGTATGAATCTGATCTCAGGTCAGAATGGGTTAACTGTATGTCTCTCGCCCTCAGACCTCTCTCTCCTGTATTAACCCTATGTCTCTCGCCCACAGAGACCTCTCTCTCCTGTATTAACTGTATGTCTCTCGCCCTCAGAGACCTCTCTCTCCTGTATTTACTGTTTGTCTCTCGCCCTCAGAGACCTCTCTCTGATGTATTAACTCTATGTCTCTCACCCTCAGAGACCTCTCTCTCCTGTATTAACTCTATGTCTCTCGCCCTCAGAGACCTCTCTCTCCTGTATTAACTCTATGTCTCTCGCCCTCAGAGACCTCTCTCTCTTGTATTAACTGTATGTCTCTCGCCCTCAAGACCTCTCTCTCTCTGCTGTATTAAGTGTATGTCTCTCGCCCTCAGAGACCTCTCTCTCCTGTATCAACTGTATGTCTCTCGCCCACAGAAACCTCTCTCTCCTGTATTAACTCTATGTCTCTCGCCCTCAGAGACCTCTCTCTCCTGTATTTACTGTATGTCTCTCGCCCCCAGAGACCTCTCTCTCTTGTATTAACTGTATGTCTCTCGCCCTCAAGACCTCTCTCTCTCTCTCCTGTATTAACTGTATGTCTCTCGCCCTCAGAGACCTCTCTCTCCTGTATCAACTGTATGTCTCTCGCCCTCAGAGACCTCTCTCTCCTGTATTAACCCATTCTGACCGTGCACCCATTTTGGTGTTGGCATCATGTTATGCTTTAGCTATTGAAAAATAGCAGATCTACAAGCTCATATCGCGCCACCGAGTGGCGCGATACGAGCTTGTAGGTCTGCTATTTTTTGAAAAATCGAAGAACGACTGACATTTTTTTAATCTGATCTCAGGTCAGAATGGGTTTAATCAGACCAGTGTGTGTCCAGTGGAAACCTCGTATGAATCTGATCTCAGGTCAGAATGGGTTAACTGTATGTCTCTCGCCTTCAGACCTCTCTCTCCTGTATTAACCCTATGTCTCTCGCCCACAGAGACCTCTCTCTCCTGTATTAACTGTATGTCTCTCGCCCTCAGAGACCTCTCTCTCCTGTATTAACTCTATGTCTCTCGCCCTCAGAGACCTCTCTCTGATGTATTAACTCTATGTCTCTCGCCCTCAGAGACCTCTCTCTCCTGTATTAACCCTATGTCTCTCGCCCACAGAGACCTCTCTCTCCTGTATTAACTGTATGTCTCTCGCCCTCAGGGACCTCTCTCTCCTGTATTAACTCTATGTCTCTCGCCCTCAGAGACCTCTCTCTCCTGTATTAACTGTATGTCTCTCGCCCTCAGAGACCTCTCTCTCTCTTGTATTAACTGTATGTCTCTCGCCCTCAAGACCTCTCTCTCCTGTATTAATTGTATGTCTCTCGCCCTCAGAGACCTCTCTCTCCTGTATCAACTGTATGTCTCTCGCCCTCAGAGACCTCTCTCCTGTATTAACCCATTCTGACCGGGCACCCATTGTGGTGTTGGCATCATGTTATGCTTTAGCTATTGAAAAATAGCAGATCTACAAGCTCATATCGCGTGGCGCGATATGAGCTTGTAGATCTGCTATTTTTTGAAAAATCGAAGAACGACTGACATTTTTTTAATCTGATCTCAGGTCAGAATGGGTTTAATCAGACAAGTATGTGTCCAGTGGAAACCTCGTATGAATCTGATCTCAGGTCAGAATGGGTTAACTGTATGTCTCTCGCCCTCAGACCTCTCTCTCCTGTATTAACCCTATGTCTCTCGCCCACAGAGACCTCTCTCTCCTGTATTAACTGTATGTCTCTCGCCCTCAGAGACCTCTCTCTCCTGTATTTACTGTTTGTCTCTCGCCCTCAGAGACCTCTCTCTGATGTATTAACTCTATGTCTCTCACCCTCAGAGACCTCTCTCTCCTGTATTAACTCTATGTCTCTCGCCCTCAGAGACCTCTCTCTCCTGTATTAACTCTATGTCTCTCGCCCTCAGAGACCTCTCTCTCTTGTATTAACTGTATGTCTCTCGCCCTCAAGACCTCTCTCTCTCTGCTGTATTAAGTGTATGTCTCTCGCCCTCAGAGACCTCTCTCTCCTGTATCAACTGTATGTCTCTCGCCCACAGAAACCTCTCTCTCCTGTATTAACTCTATGTCTCTCGCCCTCAGAGACCTCTCTCTCCTGTATTTACTGTATGTCTCTCGCCCCCAGAGACCTCTCTCTCTTGTATTAACTGTATGTCTCTCGCCCTCAAGACCTCTCTCTCTCTCTCCTGTATTAACTGTATGTCTCTCGCCCTCAGAGACCTCTCTCTCCTGTATCAACTGTATGTCTCTCGCCCTCAGAGACCTCTCTCTCCTGTATTAACCCATTCTGACCGTGCACCCATTTTGGTGTTGGCATCATGTTATGCTTTAGCTATTGAAAAATAGCAGATCTACAAGCTCATATCGCGCCACCGAGTGGCGCGATACGAGCTTGTAGGTCTGCTATTTTTTGAAAAATCGAAGAACGACTGACATTTTTTTAATCTGATCTCAGGTCAGAATGGGTTTAATCAGACCAGTGTGTGTCCAGTGGAAACCTCGTATGAATCTGATCTCAGGTCAGAATGGGTTAACTGTATGTCTCTCGCCCTCAGACCTCTCTCTCCTGTATTAACCCTATGTCTCTCACCCACAGAGACCTCTCTCTCCTGTATTAACTGTATGTCTCTCGCCCTCAGAGACCTCTCTCTCCTGTATTAACTCTATGTCTCTCGCCCTCAGAGACCTCTCTCTCCTGTATTAACTCTATGTCTCTCGCCCTCAGAGACCTCTCTCTCTCCTGTATTAACTCTATGTCTCTCGCCCTCAGAGACCTCTCTCTCCGTTATTAACTCTATGTCTCTCGCCCTCAGAGACCTATCTCTCTTGTATTAACTGTATGTCTCTCGCCCTTAAGACCTCTCTCTCTCTCCTGTATTAACTGTATGTCTCTCGCCCTCAGAGACCTCTCTCTCCTGTATCAACTGTATGTCTCTCGCCCTCAGACCTCTCTCTCCTGTATTAACCCTATGTCTCTCGCCCACAGAGACCTCTCTCTCCTGTATTAACTGTATGTCTCTCGCCCTCAGATATCTCTCTCTCTCTCCTGTATTAACCCTATGTCTCTCGCCCTCAGAGACCTCTCTCTGATGTATTAACTCTATGTCTCTCACCCTCAGAGACCTCTCTCTCCTGTATTAACTCTATGTCTCTCGCCCTCAGAGACCTCTCTCTCCTGTATTAACTCTATGTCTCTCGCCCTCAGAGACCTCTCTCTCTTGTATTAACTGTATGTCTCTCGCCCTCAAGACCTCTCTCTCTCTGCTGTATTAACTGTATGTCTCTCGCCCTCAGAGACCTCTCTCTCCTGTATCAACTGTATGTCTCTCGCCCTCAGACCTCTCTCTCCTGTATTAACCCTATGTCTCTCGCCCACAGAAACCTCTCTCTCCTGTATTAACTCTGTCTCTCGCCCTCAGAGACCTCTCTCTCCTGTATTAACTGTATGTCTCTCGCCCTCAGAGACCTCTCTCTCTTGTATTAACTGTATGTCTCTCGCCCTCAAGACCTCTCTCTCTCTCCTGTATTAACTGTATGTCTCTCGCCCTCAGAGACCTCTCTCTCCTGTATCAACTGTATGTCTCTCGCCCTCAGAGACCTCTCTCTCCTGTATTAACCCATTCTGACCGGGCACCCATTTTGGTGTTGGCATCATGTTATGCTTTAGCTATTGAAAAATAGCAGATCTACAAGCTCATATCGCGCCACCGAGTGGCGCGATACGAGCTTGTAGGTCTGCTATTTTTTGAAAAATCGAAGAACGACTGATATTTTTTTAATCTGATCTCATAGGCGGGTAAAAATATGGTTTGACCCTAAAAAAATTGCAACAAAAGGTTTCTCAACTTTTTTTTGTAGTATTAGGTGTCCTTAATAACATACTAAAAGTTTACCAAAGTTTGACCACCCGAAAGGTGTTATTTTCAAGATGGCCGCCGCCAGTTCTTAAAATACCATTACTCCTCCATTATTCATCCTAGAAAAATGATTTTGGTGTCTAACCCTATGTCTTGGTTATCTAGGAATCCAATTAGCATATATAAATTATATAAAAGTACAATGATGTATTAAAGCAATTGTTTATAAGGTTATAACAGTGTAATAGTACATTTCCCTTTTCTATAATGCCGTACTGCTGTATAGGTGAATTCATCACCTATACACAATTCACATTCTGTTGAAGCTTTCAGGAGATTTATTTTGATACCATAACAATAAGGAATATATTCATTATTACTGGGTGGTACTGTCATGTGACATTTGTAAAAGCATGGCTGCCAAGTGATAGACTGCATGGGAATATTACACAAATCATGGAATAAATTTACAGAGAAATGTCTGCCCTTTTTTTTGTAAAGGTGTCTGGCAATAATAATAATAAAAATAAGTCCCTTATAAGGGTAGTGTTTCCCAAACTGTGGGCCGGGACAAACATTGTGAAAATAGGCAATCTATAAAAGCTCACAACGCTGAGTGTCTTTGCAGCAAACACTCAGTCAGTAGAACCAAATGGCCACTTGTCTGGTCTATGGGGAAGATGGACTCCTCAGTGGGGATACAGTGGAGAGAAATGGCCCCTCATGGGCCTAGAGCAGGGGTGTCGAACTCAACTTGGGGCGAGGGCCGCATTGGTCAAAAGGTCACTTGATGGGGGCCACAACCAGTTGCGGACGCACGCTCGATGTCTCAGTCAGTCACTGCTATAATATCTATCTATCTATGCTCAGACCCAGCCAGCCAGCCACACACATAGTGCTCAGACCCAGCCAGCCAGCCAGCCACACACATAGTGCTTAGACCCAGCCAGCCAGCAAGCCACACACATAGTGCTCAGACCCAGCCAGCCACACACATAGCTCCGTAAGGGAGTGGTTGCACCACTCAAAAAATCTTCAAAAAACTGAGGCTGAGGCAAAAAAAAGAGGCTACTGGAGATTGGAGAACCTGATTTGGACATGATCTGATGCAGGACAATATTATGTCACTATGACAGAAAGAGAAGATGGGTCTGGCCACATTCATTCACCCCATAATCTCAGTGGAAATTTGGGAATATGTTGACAATAGTCGACAGCTCTGCCGATTAATAATCGACTAATTGAACCCACCCCCCATATTAATCAATATCACAACATGGAGGTCTTAGAACTACCACCACAGGGACAGACAAGCCCCAATCTCTCAAGCTCTCAAATGCCCCATAGCTTTAATGGGACATGTACTGTATGAGCCACCTCGGACATGCATAGAGGAAAAGACCATGAGGGTCTTCTTAACTTTGCTCTTCTGTGCTCCAAGTCCCCAGGGAGAAATCCAGTGACCCCCCACTCCCCATACTCCCCTGTACCCACCTGAGGGGAACCCTAGGCCCACTAAACTCTAGACCGGACCCCCCTTTACCTTCTCACCCAACCCCACCTATCATACTCCCCTCTGCACCCGGTAGAGACTTAGGTTCTGACTAATCTGCACTAAGAGTAAGTAGAGCGTCGCAGTCCCGCCCCCCTCGAGAGAGACGGAGAAGAAATCACCGTTCATTTTCCTCATAGACTTTTCAAAAAGTATTTATTTAAAGAAGTTTAGACTGCGGACAAAGCCAACTCTTGTCGTGACAAATCATGATATTAAACACAATGTTTTGGGCCAAACAAATTGTCTCTAATTGTTACTTTAAATTGTTCTGGATTAAGGGCATCTGTTAAAACCCATTCTGACCGGGCACCCATTTTGGTGTCAGCATCATGTTATGCTTTAGCTATTTAAAAATAGCAGATCTACAAGCTCATATCGCGCCACCGAGTGGCGCGATACGAGCTTGTAGGTCTGCTATTTTTTTTAAATCGAAGAGCGACTGACATTTTTAGAATCTGATCTCAGGTCAGAATGGGTTCATCAGACCAGTGTGTGTCCGGCGGAAACCTCGTATGAATCTGATCTCAGGTCAGAATGGGTTAAATGCCAAAATTGTACATCCTTGATAAAATAAAAAATATATACACACCTTGCTGTGTGTGCATATATTTAATATTATTTAATCAACAATGTACAATTTGGGCATTTAGCAGATGCCCTTAATCCAAATAGTATAGGTTATATAGTTACCTTGCCATGGTGGGAAATTCGTCAATTGTTTCATTGAATGAAACACACGCACACACACACACACACGCATACACGCATGCGTGCATTAACATCCACACCACCACAACGTCTAATTAATATCTGTTAATTTATGTCACTAGAAGAGTGACACAAATTCAACTTTTGCCACCTGAAAAGTACTACGAAAAGAGGTTAATCAAACAGAAACGACAACATTTGGCCAACCTGGCGGGAAGGAAAGTACAAGATAGGGAAAACATTTGGCCAACCTGGAGGGAAGGAAACAACCTTGGGAAGGAAACAAGATATTCAACAGTTGGTACTTTGAAGAGATGTGAAGAGATGAAATCTGAAACCTGAAACTAGAGAAGAGAGAAACTAGACTAAAGACCTTGGTACGGGAGGCCGGGTATCAGAGCACAATGGACGGGGGTCGCACGAGGGACCGCTGCGTACGACCCGGTTCCTGCACAACCCAGTTCCTGCACGACCCGCCTGCCCATTATGCCCGATATCCCAGATTCAACCCATACCCCGGGGAGAACTACACTATAACTGACGTAGATCCAGCGTCGTCCAGTTCGTAGATTTAATCTTGTCAACGTCGGGCCCCAAATTCAACATGCTCGTAGATTACACGTCGTGTCGGGCCAATCAAAAACAGATTCAACACACACACGGCAAACACATGCGCACACACAGAGACACAGGCAACCCCCCCCCCCACACACACACACACACACACACACACACACACACACACACACACACACACACCCACACCCCCCCACACACATCCTTAGGCCCATCACAATTACTACATAATAAGTATTTGTGATAATCGCAATACTTTTGGGATAATAGTCATAATCGTCATACTCATTCCCATGTTGGAACGTAGTGGAAGTAGCAGATCTAGGAGCTCAAAACCGTTTTGATCTCGTAGATCTGATACTGTCACTATTCATGTATTTTTATTGTAATTTAAATAATGTATTAATACTTGAGATGGGCCTAATGTACCTCAATGTACCAGCTTGAGCGGTACATTTGGTGATTCCAGACAACATAGCGCGCCCACTATCGTTGACCGGCTGGGGAGACCCTTGAGGTCACTGTCCTGGCGGGGAGACCATCGACCCTACCCCTGGCGTTCCCAAGGAGCATTCCAGACATCAAGGGCAGCAGGCATAATTTTCCTTTAAAAGTAAATAAACAAAAAAAGTGTTAAAAACAAGTGTTAGAAATGACTACACCTGTACGTGCCCATCGGCCTACTTGAGAACGATGCAACTAGGGAACCTAATAATACCCGTTGTCAACTTGTCATAGCACCCGTTTTAAGGGGTGTCTTTTGTGCCCATACTGTATATGGAGGTCTCTGCATCTGTCTGTCTGTGCCTGAAGAGTGCAAACTGACTAAGTGGACTGGTTAAGTAATCAATTAACAGGTGTGGGGTTGCCGTGGCAATCAATTGGCTGAGGCAGAGACTGGAAATTGCACAGGTGAGGGACTTGGGCTCATTAGGTCCACTGGCAGAGGATACGATATTCAGACATTTATTAAATATTTAGTTTAGTTAACTTGAAACTGGTGACTATTTCAGAGGGTTTTAACAGAGTCACAAACACAATATTGGATTTCACAATTATCTATTTGTATCTCTGCAATTTGAACAAGTTCAATGGACTCCCAGACCCCAAAAACATAGGGTTAGACACAAAAAGTACTTGTCTAGGATGAATAATGAAGGAGTTAGGCTATTTTAATGGTTTTTAGGCCATCTTGGACGCCATCTTGAAAATAACACCTTTCGGGTGATCAAACTTTGGTAAACTTTTAGTATGTTATTAGGGACACCTAATACTACAAAAAACTGTTGAGAAACCTTTTGTTGCAATTTTTTTAGGGTAAGGTGCTTTTTTTTCATAGATTTACTCGCCTATCAGGTCAGAATGGGTTTAATCAGACCAGTGTGTGTCCAGTGGAAACCTCGTATGAATCTGATCTCAGGTCAGAATGGGTTAACTGTATGTCTCTCGCCCTCAGACCTCTCTCTCCTGTATTAACCCTATGTCTCTCGCCCACAGAGACCTCTCTCTCCTGTATTAACTGTATGTCTCTCGCCCTCAGAGACCTCTCTCTCCTGTATTAACTCTATGTCTCTCGCCCTCAGAGACCTCTCTCTCCTGTATTAACTATATGTCTCTCGCCTTCAGAGACCTCTCTCTCTCCTGTATTAACTGTATGTCTCTCGCCCTCAGAGACCTCTCTCTGATGTATTAACTCTATGTCTCTCGCCCTCAGAGACCTCTCTCTCCTGTATTAACACTATGTCTCTCGCCCTCAGAGACCTCTCTCTCCGTTATTAACTCTATGTCTCTCGCCCTCAGAGACCTATCTCTCTTGTATTAACTGTATGTCTCTCGCCCTCAGAGACCTCTCTCTCCTGTATCAACTGCATGTCTCTCGCCCTCAGACCTCTCTCTCCTGTATTAACCCTATGTCTCTCGCCCACAGAGACCTCTCTCTCCTGTATTAACTGTATGTCTCTCGCCCTCAGATATCTCTCTCTCTCTCCTGTATTAACCCTATGTCTCTCGCCCTCAGACCTCTCTCTCCTGTATTAACTGTATGTCTCTCGCCCTCAGAGATCTCTCTCTCTCCTGTATTAACTCTATGTCTCTCGCCCTCAGAGACCTCTCTCTCCTGTATTAACCCTATGTCTCTCGCCCAAGACCTCTCTCTCCTGTATTAACTGTATGTCTCTCGCCCTCAGAGACATCTCTCTCCTGTATTAACTCTATGTCTCTCGCCCTCAGAGACCTCTCTCTCCTGTATTATGTCTCTCGCCCTCAGAGACCTCTCTCTCTTGTATTAACTGTATGTCTCTCGCCCTCAAGACCTCTCTCTCTCTCCTGTATTAACTGTATGTCTCTCGCCCTCAGAGACCTCTCTCTCCTTTATCAACTGTATGTCTCTCGCCCTCAGAGACCTCTCTCTCCTGTATTAACCCATTATGACCGGGCACCCATTGTGGTGTTGGCATCATTTTATGCTTTAGCTATTGAAAAATAGCAGATCTACAAGCTCATATCGCGTGGCGCGATGGAGCTTGTAGGTCTGCTATTTTTTGAAAAATCGAAGAACGACTGACATTTTTTTAATCTGATCTCAGGTCAGAATGGGTTTAATCAGACCAGTGTGTGTCCAGTGGAAACCTCGTATGAATCTGATCTCAGGTCAGAATGGGTTAACTGTATGTCTCTCGCCCTCAGACCTCTCTCTCTTGTATTAACTGTATGTCTCTCGCCCTCAAGACCTCTCTCTCTCTCCTGTATTAACTGTATGTCTCTCGCCCTCAGAGACCTCTCTCTCCTGTATCAACTGTATGTCTCTCGCCCTCAGAGACCTCTCTCTCTTGTATTAACTGTATGTCTCTCGCCCACAGAGACCTCTCTCTCCTGTATCAACTGTATGTCTCTCGCCCTCAGAGACCTCTCTCTCCTGTATTAACTGTATGTCTCTCGCCCTCAGAGACCTCTCTCTGATGTATTAACTCTATGTCTCTCGCCCTCAGAGACCTCTCTCTCCTGTATTAACTCTATGTCTCTCGCCCTCAGAGACCTCTCTCTCCTGTATTAACCCTATGTGTCTCGCCCACAGATACCTCTCTCTCCTGTATTAACTGTATGTCTCTCGCCCTCAGAGATCTCTCTCTCTCCTGTATTAACTCTATGTCTCTCGCCCCCAGAGACCTCTCTCTCCTGTATTAACTGTATGTCTCTCGCCCTCAGACCTCTCTCTCCTGTATTAACTGTATGTCTCTCGCCCTCAGAGACCTCTCTCTCCTGTATTAACTCTATGTCTCTCGCCCTCAGAGACCTCTCTCTCCTGTATTAACTCTATGTCTCTCGCCCTCAGAGACCTCTCTCTCCTGTATTAACTGTATGTCTCTCGCCCCCAGAGACCTCTCTCTCTTGTATTAACTGTATGTCTCTCGCCCTCAAGACCTCTCTCTCTCTCCTGTATTAACTGTATGTCTCTCACCCTCAGAGACCTCTCTCTCCTGTATCAACTGTATGTCTCTCGCCCTCAGAGACCTCTCTCTCCTGTATTAACCCATTCTGACCGTGCACCCATTTTGGTGTTGGCATCATGTTATGCTTTAGCTATTGAAAAATAGCAGATCTACAAGCTCATATCGCGCCACCGAGTGGCGCGATACGAGCTTGTAGGTCTGCTATTTTTTGAAAAATCGAAGAACGACTGACATTTTTTAATCTGATCTCAGGTCAGAATGGGTTTAATCAGACCAGTGTGTGTCCAGTGGAAACCTCGTATGAATCTGATCTCAGGTCAGAATGGGTTAACTGTATGTCTCTCGCCCTCAGACCTCTCTCTCCTGTATTAACCCTATGTCTCTCGCCCACAGAGACCTCTCTCTCCTGTATTAACTGTATGTCTCTCGCCCTCAGAGACCTCTCTCTCCTGTATTAACTCTATGTCTCTCGCCCTCAGAGACCTCTCTCTCCTGTATTAACTCTATGTCTCTCGCCCTCAGAGACCTCTCTCTCTCCTGTATTAACTGTATGTCTCTCGCCCTCAGAGACCTCTCTCTCCGTTATTAACTCTATGTCTCTCGCCCTCAGAGACCTATCTCTCTTGTATTAACTGTATGTCTCTCGCCCTTAAGACCTCTCTCTCTCTCCTGTATTAACTGTATGTCTCTCGCCCTCAGAGACCTCTCTCTCCTGTATCAACTGTATGTCTCTCGCCCTCAGACCTCTCTCTCCTGTATTAACCCTATGTCTCTCGCCCTCAGATATCTCTCTCTCTCTCACACGTCCCAGACTCTTCTCCATTCTCTAAAAAACCCTGGATAACTCTCCACACATCCCAGACTCTTGTCGCTTCTCTAAAACACCCTGGATAATGCTCCACGCATCCTAGTCTCATCTTCCTTTTCTAAAACACCCTGGACAATGCTCCAGAGTTATACTGGTAGAACACTCGGTAGCGCGCCTACGAGCTTGTAGATCTGCTATTTTTGAAAAATCGAAGAACGACTGACATAGAAACATAGCTTTTTCAGAAAACTGTCAGGATGTAGAAGACATTTTTAGAATCTGATCTCAGGTCAAAATGGGTTAATGTAGAGCGAAAACAGACAAGACACTATCCCTGAGGGACTTCGCCGAGTCTGCTCCAATGAGAGGCTTACTTGTCGGGGGTGGAGGCGCCTGGCGACAGCGCCCGGTGGGCGGGGCTGAGCAGGTTCTGGTTGCTCTGGCTGTCCGACAGGCCGCTGCTGGTGGAGAGAGAGAGAGAATGAGAGAGAGTGAATAAGAGAGAGAGAGTAAAAGCGTGCGTGCGTGCGTGCGTGTGTGTGTGCCAATGCTCCACACCTCCCAGACTCTTCTCACTTCCCTAAAACACCCTGGACAACGCTCCACACGTCCTAGACTCTTTTTCCTTCCGTTATGCATTAGCTATTGAAAAATAGCAGATGTACAAGCTCGTAGCGCGCCACTAAGTAAGAGAGAGAGATAGATATAGAGAGAGAGAGAGAGAGTGAATAAGAGAGAGAGTGAATGAGAGAGAGAGAGTAGTAGCTCGTAGCGCGGCATTCGGTGCCGCGCTATGACCTTGTAGATTTGCTATTTTTCAATAGCTAAAGTATAACACCAAATGGGGTTCCCGTCCAGAATGTGCTAACATCCACAAACGTATTTATTCATAAAGGCATGGATATTTACATGTCTGCTTTTAAAACAGAGAACACAGAAAGCTAAACACTCAAAAACTAAGTACTAAGTACTAAGTACATTTACTTAAGTACAGTTTTGAGATATTTCAGATTTACTTGAGAATTTCCAATGTCCACTTTTACTACTACAGACTACAGTAACTCCACTATATTTATCTGACAGCTTTAGCTACTATAGTTACTTTGTAGATTGTATTATTATTATTACAATTATTATTACAACATTAACCACTTCAGCCCTATATACATTTCAGCCTATTGAAAATAGCCGATCTACAAGCTCACAATGCGTCGTGATGCGACGCATTGTGAGCTTGTAGATCGTCTATTTTCGATTTATTGTTTTATACATTTGTAAACTTTAAATGGGACATTCTGCATAATGAGTACGTTCATTTTTCCATTCCTATAAGACAATAATTCTGCTGCTCTGACTAAACTCAGTCTAATCTTTAACAGCTAGGTGTGACTCCTCTGTGGACCACCAGAGGGTGCTCAAACACCACCAGTGGTTCTAGTACTGGCAACCTCTGGCCTACAGGAGAGGAGAGGAGAGGGGCATAATATTTGTAGGAAAGGGAAGGCAAAAGTAAGTATTAATTCATTATTATTCCCCCGACATCTCGCACAGGGCCTCGCATTTCTCCCAGACGCCTCTGCAGAGGGCCACTATAGTTCCACACTCACTCCAGAGGGCCACTATAGTTCCACACTCACTCCAGAGAGGCCAATATAGTTCCACACTCACTCCAGAGGGCCACTATAGTTCCACACTCACTCCAGAGGGCCACTAAAGTTCCACACTCACTCCAAAGAGGCCAATATAGTTCCACACTCACTCCAGAGGGCCACTATAGTTCCACACTCACTCCAGAGGGCCACTAAAGTTCCACACTCACTCCAAAGAGGCCAATATAGTTCCACACTCACTCCAGAGGGCCACTATAGTTCCACACTCACTCCAGAGGGCAACTATAGTTCCACACTCACTCCAGAGGGCCACTATAGTTCCACACTCACTCCAGAGGGCTGCTATAGTTCCACACTCACTCCAGAGGGCCGCTATAGTTCCACACTCACTCAAGAGGGCCGCTATAGTTCCACACTCACTCCAGAGAGGCCACTATAGTTCCACACTCACTCCAGAGAGGCTACTATAGTTCCACACTCACTCCAGAGGGCCACTATAGTTCCACACTCAATCCAGAGGGCTGCTATAGTTCCACACTCACTCCAGAGGGCAACTATAGTTCCACACTCACTCCAGAGGGCCACTATAGTTCCACACTCACTCCAGAGGGCTGCTATAGTTCCACACTCACTCCAGAGGGCCGCTATAGTTCCACACTCACTCCAGAGAGGCCACTATAGTTCCACACTCACTCCAGAGGGCCACTATAGTTCCACACTCACTCCAGAGAGGCCACTATAGTTCCACACTCACTCCAGAGGGCCACTATAGTTCCACACTCAATCCAGAGGGCCAAGTTGCATATTACTGTCGTAGCAAAAATAGCCGATCTACAAGCTTTTTGTCTCCACCAGGCCGAAGGCATGGGGAGAGAGCATGTTTTGCACTTGTGTCGGTCCGTCTGTGAACAGCTAATCTCCGGCACCGTTAACCCGGTCGATGCCAAATTTTCCCTGGATGCCAACGATGAACCTCTGCCCCAAAAATTCCAGAACGGCCTGTTAGTAGTGCCACCAGGAGGCCACTTTGTGCAAAACAAGTTTTTGGACAGTACACCTACAGATTTTGTCCAAACATCATGCAAATTTGTACACAGTCCCTCTAGAGCCATTCAACGAAACAGGTCTTTCAGATTTCTCAGACTACATCCTGATTGGCTAAAATTGGCTTCCAAAGTCCAAAGTGCACAGTTTCAAACAAAATGCTGCAAATCATGAACACATCGTGTGATTCCCGTGATTTTTTTACGCAAATCGGTACACATGCTCTCCATAGTCATGTGATCAATATGGGTTTGTTTGATTTCTCATAATCCACCCTCATTGGCTAGGATTGGCTTCTAAACTTTTCAGGAGTAGCCCGCTTTGTACCCGTTTTGTACAAATCGACAACTACTCAACGCAGCGTCCGATTGTGGTTAAACTGTGCATGCATATTCCCACTAGGCTGAGGAAGAAATGCCACTTGCCCCAGATATTATTATTATTATAGGAGATCCCCCCCAGAGCAGTGTTGTCCATGGTGAGCAAGTTGACCTGGTGACCAGCTACAAATACTTGGGCATTTTTTTGCATTTGATAGCAAGCTGAAATTCGATGTAAACTGTGATTTGCTGTTTACGAAAGGCCAACAAGACCTCTTTTGTTTGAGGAGGCTCGCCAAATTTCAGGTTGACAAATCTCTAATGAAACTGTTCTACAGTGCATTTATTGAGTCAATTATCTCCTTCTCCATCATTTGCTGGTACGGAAACCTGAACATAAAGGGAAAATAACACCCAACAGATTGTGAGAACGGCCTCAAAAATAGCTGGAGTAAATGTTAGTAGCCTGGATCATGTCTTACCTCTCAAACCCCAGGGGGGTTAAGGGGGTAAATCATCTTAAACCCCAGGCAGGGGGGTAAAGGGGGTAAATCTGCAACACCGGAGTTGGAACCGGAGACCAATTGGGTCTCCATTGACCCACTGAGCGCTGTTCAGAGGTGGACAGCCGCTGCCCCCGCCGGTACACATATTTCCTATGTGTACCATGTTTTTTTTTTTTTACTGTGTTTTATGTGATTCATGTAAATCTCAGTAAACTATAGGATCATAGAATGCAGAGAGACAGTAAACTATAGGATCATAGAATGCAGAGAGACAGTGTAGCGTCTCAGTAAACTATAGGATCATAGAATGCAGAGAGACAGTAAACTATAGGATCATAGAATGCAGAGAGACAGTAAACTATAGGATCATAGAATGCAGAGAGACAGTAAACTATAGCCGCATAGAATGCAGAGAGACAGTGTAGCGTCTCAGTAAACTATAGGATCATAGAATGCAGAGAGACAGTGTAGCGTCTCAGTAAACTATAGGATCATAGAATGCAGAGAGACAGTGTAGCGTCTCAGTAAACTATATGATCATAGTATGCAGAGAGACAGTAAACTATAGGATCATAGAATGCAGAGACAGTAAACTATAGGATCATAGAATGCAGAGAGACAGTGTAGCGTCTCAGTAAACTATAGGATCATAGAATGCAGAGAGACAGTAAACTATAGGATCATAGAATGCAGAGAGACAGTAAACTATAGGATCATAGAATGCAGAGAGACAGTGTAGCGTCTCAGTAAACTATAGGATCATAGAATGCAGAGAGACAGTAAACTATAGGATCATAGAATGCAGAGATACAGTAAACTATAGGATCATAGAATGCAGAGAGACAGTAAACTATAGGATCATAGAATGCAGAGAGACAGTAAACTATAGGATCATAGAATGCAGAGAGACAGTAAACTATAGCCGCATAGAATGCAGAGAGACAGTGTAGCGTCTCAGTAAACTATAGGGTCATAGAATGCAGAGAGACAGTAAACTATAGGATCATAGAATGCAGAGAGACAGTGTAGCGTCTCAGTAAACTATAGGATCATAGAATGCAGAGAGACAGTGTAGCGTCTCAGTAAACTATAGGATCATAGAATGCAGAATGACAGTAAACTATAGGATCATAGAATGCAGAGAGACAGTGTAGCGTCTCAGTAAACTATAGGATCATAGAATGCAGAGAGACAGTGTAGCGTCTCAGTAAACTATAGGATCATAGAATGCAGAGAGACAGTAAACTATAGGATCATAGAATGCAGAGAGACAGTAACTATAGTATCATAGAATGCAGAGAGACAGTAAACTATAGGATCATAGAATGCAGAGAGACTGTAAACTATAGGATCATAGAATGCAGAGAGACAGTAAACTATAGGATCATAGAATGCAGAGAGACAGTGTAGCGTCTCAGTAAACTATAGGGTCATAGAATGCAGAGACACAGTAAACTATAGGATCATAGAATGCAGAGAGACAGTGTAGTGTCTCAGTAAACTATAGGATCATAGAATGCAGAGAGACAGTAAACTATAGGATCATAGAATGCAGAGACAGTGTAGCGTCTCAGTAAACTATATGATCATAGTATGCAGAGACAGAGTAAACTATAGGATCATAGAATGCAGAGAGACAGTAAACTATAGGATCATAGAATGCAGAGAGACAGTGTAGCGTCTCAGTAAACTATAGGATCATAGAATGCAGAGAGACAGTAAACTATAGGATCATAGAATGCAGAGAGACAGTAAACTATAGGATCATAGAATGCAGAGAGACAGTAAACTATAGCCGCATAGAATGCAGAGAGACAGTGTAGCGTCTCAGTAAACTATAGGGTCATAGAATGCAGAGAGACAGTGTAGCGTCTCAGTAAACTATAGGATCATAGAATGCAGAATGACAGTAAACTATAGGGTCATAGAATGCAGAGAGACAGTAAACTATAGGATCATAGAATGCAGAGAGACAGTGTAGCGTCTCAGTAAACTATAGGATCATAGAATGCAGAGAGACAGTAAACTATAGGATCATAGAATGCAGAGAGACAGTAAACTATAGTATCATAGAATTAGTTTAGTTTAGTTTAGTTTATTTGCACATGTAAAATAATAACAACAATATGGTAAAATAAAATAAAAAATACAGAAAGCAAATATTTCAAATAGGAAACAAGATTCATTACATGCATGATGTGCTGGAAGTGCCAAAAAAACCCAAAGGGGCTTATCGAGTGGCCTTCCCATATGGAAGCTACACAGTTGAGCTTAATAACAGAAATTAAGGTATGAATAATATTGGTAAACCTAACGATTGTAAATAATAATAATAATAATAATATAATTATATATTAATATATAATAATATATATAATATATAACAATATATAATAATATTCTATAAATAAAATATCAATTAATAACATGTCTAGGGCGTGTTGCCCAAGCTTGTTAACAAAAATAGCAGTAATTGTCTCTTAAAGGAGCAGAGACTAGTACAGATTCTGATATGAGACGGTAAGTTATTCCAAAAGTGTGGTCCTCTGAACTTGATGGAAAATTGGGCCGATGTTGTCCTGAAGAAAGCAGAATGAAGATCAATGGATGCTCTGGTGTAATGATTGTGGATTTCGTTATTAAAGTGAAATACATTTTGAAAACAGGCTGGGAGTAGTTTATGAATTGATTGAAATAAAAAAATGCATATTTGGAGTTTGTTTATCTCAAAAATGGGAAGAATTTTCAAAGACTGAAACAGAGGAGTGGAACTGGTGAATTTGCCAGAAAAAGTAATCATTTTGATAAAACGTTTTTGTAGTAAAAAAATACAATTGAGATTAGTCGTAAAATTACTAGCCCAAACCATGTTACAGTATGAAATATATGGATAAATCATTGTATAATATAAATTAATAAGGATTTTTCTAGACACAAGGTGGCGTATTCTGCGAATGACTCCAATATTCTTACTAATCTTGTTAGAAATAAGGGCTATATGATTTTTCCAGCTGAGTTTCTCATCAATAAGGACTCCAAGAAATTTGGTAACAGTGACCCTTTCCAATAGATTGTTATCAATGCAGAGAGTGCAGAGAGACAGTAAACTATAGGATCATAGAATGCAGAGAGACTGTAAACTATAGGATCATAGAATGCAGAGAGACAGTAAACTATAGGATCATAGAATGCAGAGAGACAGTGTAGCGTCTCAGTAAACTATAGGGTCATAGAATGCAGAGACACAGTAAACTATAGGATCATAGAATGCAGAGAGACAGTGTAGTGTCTCAGTAAACTATAGGATCATAGAATGCAGAGAGACAGTAAACTATAGGATCATAGAATGCAGAGACAGTGTAGCGTCTCAGTAAACTATAGGATCATAGAATGCAGAGAGACAGTAAACTATAGGATCATAGAATGCAGAGAGACAGTAAACTATAGTATCATAGAATGCAGAGAGACAGTAAACTATAGGATCATAGAATGCAGAGAGACAGTAAACTATAGGATCATAGAATGCAGAGACAGTAAACTATAGGATCATAGAATGCAGAGAGACAGTAAACTATAGGATCATAGAATGCAGAGAGACAGTAAACTATAGGATCATAGAATGCAGAGAGACAGTTTAGCGTCTCAGTAAACTATATGATCATAGAATGCAGAGAGACAGTAAACTATAGGATCATAGAATGCAGAGAGACAGTAAACTATATGATCATAGAATGGAGAGAGACAGTAAACTATAGCCTCATATAATGCAGAGAGACAGTGTAGCGTCTCAGTAAACTATAGGATCATAGAATGCAGAGAGACAGTAAACTATAGGATCATAGAATGCAGAGAGACAGTAAACTATAGGATCATAGAATGCAGAGAGACAGTGTAGCGTCTCAGTAAACTATAGGATCATAGAATGCAGAGACAGTGTAGCGTCTCAGTAAACTATAGGATCATAGAATGCAGAATGACAGTAAACTATAGGATCATAGAATGCAGAGAGACAGTAAACTATAGGATCATAGAATGCAGAGAGACAGTGTAGTGTCTCAGTAAACTATAGGATCATAGAATGCAGAGAGACAGTAAACTATAGGATCATAGAATGCAGAGAGACAGTAAACTATTGGATCATAGAATGCAGAGAGAAAGTAAACTATAGGATCATAGAATGCAGAGAGACAGTAAACTATAGGATCATAGAATGCAGAGAGACAGTAAACTATAGCCTCATAGAATGCAGAGAGACAGTGTAGCGTCTCAGTAAACTATAGGATCATAGAATGCAGAGAGACAGTGTAGCGTCTCAGTAAACTATAGGATCATAAAATGCAGAGAGACAGTGTAGCGTCTCAGTAAACTATAGGATCATAGAATGCAGAGAGACAGTGTAGTGTCTCAGTAAACTATAGGGTCATAGAATGCATGTTTGGTGGCATGGCTCTGTTCTGGGAGATTGTCAGCATAAATATTAATAAGCCAGGTCATTCTGTAGAGACCTTGGGGTGAAAACCTGATGTTTTAAGTATGGCTCGACTCCATTTCTACCTGGTCAGGGATATCCTGACACGGACCCTCCTCTCGGAGCTAAAGCATTAACTCGCCTATTAGTTTGTATTGTTGCTCATTTCAGAACACGCCCGATATTACTGACATGCATACGGTAGAAAAATGTAAATTGATTAAACATGTATAATGCGCAGCTGAACGGTCCAATATTAGACTGACCAAACACACATATGTGTAAATAGAAAACATGTAGAAGCTGAACTCGTCCCTCAAAGTACTCCACTACATCACAGAGTCAAATATTGTACTTTTTACTCCACTACAATTATTAGAAATGTTTTCTTTGTAGATTAATATTACAAAACATACAATAACCCCGTCAGCCCTATACATTTTAGCCAGTTGAAAATAGTAGAGAGAGCTTGTAGATCTGCTATTTTCAAAACCTTTGAAGATTTGTGAATTGGGACAGTGTGCATACTTTTTACTCAAGTACATTTTGAATTCTGGACTTTTACTTGTATTTCTACATAGCGGCCGGTATTGATACTTTTACTCGTTATTTTAGTACTTTTCCCACTTGTAAAATTGAGAGATATTATTGATAAGGCTGCCTGATAAACACACACCTCTCTTGGAGCGTGTGCGTCTTGGCCTGCAGTGCGTCCACTGCCGTCCAGCTCCCAGGGGGACCGTCCGTTCCTGGCGCAGAGATGACCCCACACTTCTATGGCCAAGGCACCTTCCATCTGTCACGTGCACCATGTAGTCCTGCAGAGAGAATCACGTTGCAAAACAGTTCATGAGTTGGAATCAAGCGCGCGCTACGAGCTTGTAGGTCTGCTATTTTTGAAAAATCGCTCTTTTCAGAGCGAACATTTTTAACTCAAAGCTTTGCTTCTGGGGGGGGGGTCCCTGGAACAAAATATTTTCAGATGGGACCGGGTGGCCAATTACATATTTTTTGGGGTCCTTGACATGAAATATGGGGCACCACTGATACAGAAACATATATATTTCAGAAAACTGTCTGAATTGAGAAGACATTCTTTAAATTGTCAGGCCTGCCAAAATATAATTTTGTCAACAAATTAAACTGTAGACGAAAATTGTACTGCAGAATGCAATCAACTAAAATCTTGATATTCAGTAGACACACTAAAACATTTTAGATGACAAAAATATGACAATTATTTTATTCAAAGGACTATGAAATTTGCTGTCAAAATGAAGACTGGCTTTAAACACATCACTTACACTCCATCTTCAACAGTTTAGTCATTTATCGATTTAACGAGCGTCGACTGACTTACCGATAGGGTCTCTGCAGTCAGACCATGGGTCAGAGGTCACCGATGGGGTCAGTGCAGACCACGGGGTCAGAGAGATGGGCAGGTTGACCGCGGTCACTCTGAAGTGGTCGACGGCGAGCGGCAGCAGGCCTGTGACAAAAATGATGGCGGCCGACCCCCATCTGAAAAGATGTTGTTCCAGGGACCCCCAGAAGCAAAGATATGAGTTAAAAGAATATATATTCAAAGATCTGCACCACATTTTCTTGACTTTTCAAAAATAGCAGATCTACAAGCTCAGACAATTATTTGACAACTTTAGCTCAACTTACTTTGTAGACCGTTTAGAAAAATAAAATCAATCTAATCACAATGCTGGCACAAATATGTTGGTCTTTATATATGTATTTATACCTGCCAACCAGCGCTGCCTGTCTTTAAAGAAATGGTAATAAAGTGACGGTACACACATTAAACAGTTTCTTCCATATTAATTTGTCCTAATAAAATAGATCCATTAATTAATATTTTATTACATTATTTGTACTGCCTGGTTTAAGAAAATAAACATATTGTCTAGTATTATTTATTGTATTAACTAGTTGTTCTATTAAGTTCAAACTAGTTCTATTCATTAATACATTTTAAATTATATTTATTTATTTAAGAAAATAAACACATTGTCTATTATTTATTGTATTATCTAATAACTCGTTTTTCCTAATAATAAATATATTAATTAGATTGTTAAATGATATTTTATTACATTATTTATTCTGCCTGGTGAAACACGTAAGGCTGTCATTACTCTGAGTAACCACTAGAGGGAAGTGTTGGCCTAAAAGTGACAGCCATTAACAGTTTGTAGAAAGCGCAGTTCAACACACGCTCTGATAAAACCCAGAAAAGCATTATTATAGACTTGTTTACCACTTGTTTACCACACGTCTTAGTCTCATCTCCCTTCCCTTAAACACACTGGACAACGCTCCACACGTCTTAGTCTCATCTCCCTTTTCTAAAACACCCTGGAAAACGCTCCACATAATCCTACTCTCTTTTCCCTTCTCTGAAACACCCTGGACAACGCTCCACACATCCCAGACTCTTGTCGCTTCTCTAAAACACCCTGGATAATGCTCCACGCATCCTAGTCTCATCTTCGTTTTCTAAAACACACTAGACAATGCTCCACACGTCCTAGACTCTTTTTCCTCCTCTAAAACACCCTGGACAATCCTCCAGAGTTATACTGGTAGAACACGCGCCTACGAGCTTGTAGATCTGCTATTTTTGAAAAATCGAAGAACGACTGACATAGAAACATAGCTTTTTCAGAAAACTGTCAGGATGTAGAAGACATTTTTAGAATCTGATCTCAGGTCAAAATGGGTTGATGTAGAGCGAAAACAGACAAGACACTATCCCTGAGGGACTTCGCCGAGTCTGCTCCAATGAGAGGCTTACTTGTCGGGGGTGGAGGCGCCTGGCGACAGCGCCCGGTGGGCGGGGCTGAGCAGGTTCTGGTTGCTCTGGCTGTCCGACAGGCCGCTGCTGGTGGAGAGAGAGAGAGAATGAGAGAGAGTGAATAAGAGAGAGAGAGAGTAAAAGCGTGCGTGTGTGCGTGCCAATGCTCCACACCTCCCAGACTCTTCTCACTTCCCTAAAACACCCTGGACAACGCTCCACACGTCCTAGACTCTTTTTCCTTCCGTTATGCATTAGCTATTGAAAAATAGCAGATGTACAAGCTCGTAGCGTCAATGCGTCGTGATGCGACGCTTTGTGAGCTTGTAGATCGTCTATTTTCGATTTGTTGTACACTTTACATTTGTAAACTTTAAATGGGACATTCTGCATAATGAGTAAGTTTATTTTTCCATTCTCATCCTCATTGTGCTGTATCGCCCTCCAGGAACTCTCGGGAACTTCCTGGAAGAACTAGACTCTCTGATCAGCTCGTTTCCGGAAGATGGCACCCCTCTGATTCTACTGGGGGACTTCAACCTTCCTACCGCAGAGAAATATCTTCCCGTTACATCCCTTCTGGCCTCATTTGACCTCTCCCTATCTCCCTCCCCTCCCACTCACAAGGCTGGTAATGTTTTGGACCTTGTGTTCTCCAGAGCCTGCTCTCCCTCCACACTCTCTGTTACCCCCTCAACTAGGTCTGACCACCACTTCATAACCTTCTCCCTCTCTCTCTCCACCCTCCCGCCTAAACCTATTAACCCTCCGAACGTCACCTCCCGATGCAATCTCAAGTCCCTAAACCCCTCCTCCCTCTCATCCTCTATTCTCTCCTCTCTACCCTCCCTGGAGTCCTTCCTCTCCCTCTCACCTGACACTGCAACCTCATCCTTTCTCTCCTCTATCTCATCTGCATTCGACCAACACTGCCCGCTCTCATCCAGGCCAGCTCGCTCATGTCCACCGGCTCCCTGGCTATCTGAAACTCTCAGATCTGAACGAACACCTCTAAGGGCAGCCGAAAGAAAGTGGCACAAGACGAAGCTACAAGATGACCTTTCACACTTTCACTCACTCCTCTCTGCCTTTGCCCACTCACTAACCACTGCTAAAACCTCTTTCTACCACACCAAGATCCAATCCTGTACCTCTAACCCAAGGAAGCTCTTCTCCACTTTCACCTCCCTCCTTAAACCCCCTCCCCCCACTCAACCTTCATCCCTCACTGCTGATGTTTTTGTCAACTACTTCGAGAAGAAGGTTGATGATATCAGCAGCTCCTTTCCTCCCCTCCCACATAAAGTAGCATCCGACTCAACCAACACTAACCCCAACATACCATGCATGTCCTCCTTCTCTCCTCTTTCCCCAGACGAGGTTCTACAACTAGTGACATCCTCTAGACCCACCACCTGCCCTCTTGACCCTGTCCCGTCTCCAATCTTCCAAACCATCGCACCTGATCTGCTCCCCTTCATCACCTCCATCATCAACACCTCAGTAACCTCAGGCTGCGTCCCATCTGCCCTCAAGTCAGCCAGAGTAACACCACTCCTCAAAAAACCAACCCTTGACCCTTCAGATGTCAAGAACTACAGACCGGTATCACTCCTTTCATTTATTTCTAAAACCATTGAACGTGTCGTCTCCAAACAGCTCTCTCTCCATCTCTCACAGAACAACCTGCTGGATCCCAACCAGTCCGGATTCAAGAAGGCCCACTCCACAGAAACTGCCCTGCTGGCAGTCACAGAAGCACTACATGCTGCCCAAGCTGCTTCCCACTCTGCAGTACTGATTCTCCTAGACCTATCAGCAGCATTTGACACAGTGAACCACCAGCTGCTCCTAGACACCCTAGCGGAGCTAGGCATCGGTGGAACGGCACTAAAGTGGTTCTCCTCCTACCTCACCGACCGGACCTACCAGGTTTCCTGGAAAGGTCTGTTATCATCCCCCCGAACCCTCCAAACTGGGGTCCCACAGGGATCTGTACTTGGTCCCCTCCTTTTCTCACTGTACACTAAATCCCTTGGCACTATCATCTCTGCCCACAATATATCCTATCACTGCTACGCCGATGACACACAACTGTTCCTATCCTTCCCCCCCTCTACCACTCAGGTGGAAGAGCGCATCACTGCATGCCTGGCTGACATCTCACAGTGGATGTCCTCCAACCATCTCAAGCTGAACCCAGACAAGACTGAGCTTCTCTTCTTCCCAGCTAAGTCCTGCCCTATGCGGGAGCTAACTATTTCCGTAGACAACGCCCTGGTAACGTCTGTCCCAACAGCCAGGAATCTTGGTGTTGTCCTGGACAGTCAGCTCTCGTTCAAACCTCACATCACAGCTGTCACTCGATCCTGTAGGTTCACACTCTATAACATACGACGAATTAGACCGTTCCTCACCCAGGAATCAGCCCAGCTCCTAATCCAGACAACAGTCTTATCAAAACTCGACTACTGTAACTCCCTCCTTACTGGCCTACCAGCATGTGCACTTAAGCCTCTCCAGCTGATCCAAAATGCAGCAGCTCGCTTGGTCTTCAACCAGCCAAAATTCTCACATGTCTCCCCCCTGCTCCGCTCCCTCCACTGGCTCCCGGTCGCTGCCCGCACAGAATACAAAACTCTGATGCTGGCATTCAAAGCAACCAAAGGTATGGCTCCCCCATATCTTACAAGTATGATTGAACCCTACAAACCCTCCCGCGCACTCAGATCAGCCAACGCAGGGAAGCTGGAAGTACCCTCACTAAAAACGCCGGGACAACGCTCCACACGTCCCAAACTCTTCTCCCTTCTGGCTCCAAAACTGTGGAATGCACTTCCCATTGCAGTCAGAACTGCAGCATCACTCCCAATCTTCCGCCGTAGCCTGAAAACCCACCTTTTCAGACTCCATCATGGCCCTTAGCACTTACCCTAAACCCTTAGATAGCATTTCTGTTGGATTATATAGCATTTGATACAGACTTATAGCATGTTATGTAGACAGCACTGTAATTGTATTGTATGTAGTCATAGCACGCCATAGTACACATATATAGCATAGTAGTAAAGATGTATAGTTTATATGTATAGTGTATGTATAGTTTCACTATATAAATATTCCACTGTTACTTTCTTAGCTTACGCATGTTTCATGATAAATGCTTTTTATGTGATGTATTCCCATGCTTTGTTCTTGCTTAAATGTAAGTCGCTCTGGATTAAGAGCGTCTGCTAAATGCCTAAATTGTAAATTGTAATTCCTATAAGACAATAATTCTGCTGCTCTGACTAAACTCAGTCTAATCTTTAACAGCTAGGTGTGACTCCTCTGTGGACCACCAGAGGGTGCTCAAACACCACCAGTGGTTCTAGTACTGGCAACCTCTGGCCTACAGGAGAGGAGAGGAGAGGGGCATAATATTTGTAGGAAAGGGAAGGCAAAAGTAAGTATTAATTCATTATTATTCCCCCGACATCTCGCACAGGGCCTCGCATTTCTCCCAGACGCCTCTGCAGAGGGCCACTATAGTTCCACACTCACTCCAGAGGGCCACTATAGTTCCACACTCACTCCAGAGAGGCCAATATAGTTCCACACTCACTCCAGAGGGCCACTATAGTTCCACACTCACTCCAGAGGGCCACTAAAGTTCCACACTCACTCCAAAGAGGCCACTATAGTTCCACACTCACTCCAGAGGGCCGCTATAGTTCCTCACTCACTCCAGAGTGCCACTATAGTTCCACACTCACTCCAGAGGGCCGCTATAGTTCCACACTCACTCCAGAGAGGCCACTATAGTTCCACACTCACTCCAGAGGGCCACTATAGTTCCACACTCAATCACTCCAGAGGGCCACTATAGTTCCACACTCACTCCAGAGGGCCACTATAGTTCCACACTCACTCCAGAGGGCCGCTATAGTTCCACACTCACTCCAGAGGGCCACTATAGTTCCACACTCACTCCAGAGGGCCAAGTTGCATATTACTTTCGTAGCAAAAATAGCCGATCTACAAGCTTTTTGTCTCCACCAGGCCGAAGGCATGGGGAGAGAGTATGTTTTGCACTTGTGTCAGTCCGTCTGTGAACAGCTAATCTCCGGCACCGTTAACCCGGTCGATGCCAAATTGTCCCTGGATGCCAACGATGAACCTCTGCCCCAAAATTTCCAGAGCGGCCTGTTATAGCGCCACCAGGAGGCCGCTTTGTGCAAAACAAGTTTTTGGACAGTACACCTACAGATTTTGTCCAATCATCATGCAAATTGGTACACAGTCCCTCTAGAGCCATTCAACGAAACAGGTCTTTCAGATTTCTCAGACTACATTCTGATTGGCTAAGATTGGCTTCCAAAGTCCAAAGTGCACAGTTTCAAACAAAATGCTGCAAATCATGAACACATCGTGTGATTCCCGTGAAATTTTTACGCAAATCGGTACACATGCTCTCCATAGTCATGTGATCAATATGGGTTTGTTTGATTTCTCATAATCCACCCTCATTGGCTACGATTGGCTTCTAAACTTTTCAGGAGTAGCCCGCTTTGTACCCGTTTTGTACAAATCGCGACAACTACTCAACACAGCGTCCGATTGCGGTTAAACTGTGCATGCATATTCCCACTAGGCTGAGGAAGAAATGCCACTTGCCCCAGATATTATTATTATTATAGGAGATCCCCCCCCAGAGCAGTGTTGTCCATGGTGAGCAAGTTGACCTGGTGAACAGCTACAAATACTTGGGCATTCTTTTGCATTTGATAGCAAGCTGAAATTCGATGTAAACTGTGATTTGCTGTTTACGAAAGGCCAACAACACCTCTTTTGTTTGAGGAGGCTCGCCAAATTTCAGGTTGACAAATCTCTAATGAAACTGTTCTACAGTGCATTTATTGAGTCAATTATCTCCTTCTCCATCATTTTCTGGTACGGAAACCTGAACATAAAGGGAAAATAACACCCAACAGATTGTGAGAACGGCCTCAAAAATAGCTGGAGTAAATGTTAGTAGCCTGGATCATGTCTTACCTCTCAAACCCCAGGGGGGTTAAGGGGGTAAATCATCTTAAACCCCAGGCAGGGGGGTAAAGGGGGTAAATCTGCAACATCGGAGTTGGAACCGGAGACCAATTGGGTCTCCATTGACCCACTGAGCGCTGTTCAGAGGTGGACAGCCGCTGCCCCCGCCGGTACACATATTTCCTATGTGTACCATGTTTTTTCTTTTTTTACTGTGTTTTATGTGATTCATGTAAATCTCAGTAAACTATAGGATCATAGAATGCAGAGAGACAGTAAACTATAGGATCATAGAATGCAGAGAGACAGTGTAGCGTCTCAGTAAACTATAGGATCATAGAATGCAGAGAGACAGTAAACTATAGGATCATAGAATGCAGAGAGACAGTAAACTATAGCCTCATAGAATGCAGAGAGACAGTGTAGCGTCTCAGTAAACTATAGGATCATAGAATGCAGAGAGACAGTAAACTATAGGATCATAGAATGCAGAGAGACAGTAAACTATAGGATCATAGAATGCAGAGAGACAGTAAACTATAGCCGCATAGAATGCAGAGAGACAGTGTAGCGTCTCAGTAAACTATAGGATCATAGAATGCAGAGAGACAGTGTAGCGTCTCAGTAAACTATATGATCATAGTATGCAGAGAGACAGTAAACTATAGGATCATAGAATGCAGAGAGACAGTGTAGCGTCTCAGTAAACTATATGATCATAGTATGCAGAGAGACAGTAAACTATAGGATCATAGAATGCAGAGACAGTAAACTATAGGATCATAGAATGCAGAGAGACAGTGTAGCGTCTCAGTAAACTATAGGATCATAGAATGCAGAGAGACAGTAAACTATAGGATCATAGAATGCAGAGAGACAGTAAACTATAGGATCATAGAATGCAGAGAGACAGTGTAGCGTCTCAGTAAACTATAGGATCATAGAATGCAGAGAGACAGTAAACTATAGGATCATAGAATGCAGAGAGACAGTAAACTATAGGATCATAGAATGCAGAGAGACAGTAAACTATAGCCGCATAGAATGCAGAGAGACAGTGTAGCGTCTCAGTAAACTATAGGGTCATAGAATGCAGAGAGACAGTAAACTATAGGATCATAGAATGCAGAGAGACAGTGTAGCGTCTCAGTAAACTATAGGATCATAGAATGCAGAGAGACAGTGTAGCGTCTCAGTAAACTATAGGATCATAGAATGCAGAATGACAGTAAACTATAGGATCATAGAATGCAGAGAGACAGTGTAGCGTCTCAGTAAACTATAGGATCATAGAATGCAGAGAGACAGTGTAGCGTCTCCGTAAACTATAGGATCATAGAATGCAGAGAGACAGTAAACTATAGGATCATAGAATGCAGAGAGACAGTAAACTATAGTATCATAGAATGCAGAGAGACAGTAAACTATAGGATCATAGAATGCAGAGAGACTGTAAACTATAGGATCATAGAATGCAGAGAGACAGTAAACTATAGGATCATAGAATGCAGAGAGACAGTGTAGCGTCTCAGTAAACTATAGGGTCATAGAATGCAGAGACACAGTAAACTATAGGATCATAGAATGCAGAGAGACAGTGTAGTGTCTCAGTAAACTATAGGATCATAGAATGCAGAGAGACAGTAAACTATAGGATCATAGAATGCAGAGACAGTGTAGCGTCTCAGTAAACTATATGATCATAGTATGCAGAGAGACAGTAAACTATAGGATCATAGAATGCAGAGAGACAGTAAACTATAGGATCATAGAATGCAGAGAGACAGTGTAGCGTCTCAGTAAACTATAGGATCATAGAATGCAGAGAGACAGTAAACTATAGGATCATAGAATGCAGAGAGACAGTAAACTATAGGATCATAGAATGCAGAGAGACAGTAAACTATAGGATCATAGAATGCAGAGAGACAGTAAACTATAGCCGCATAGAATGCAGAGAGACAGTGTAGCGTCTCAGTAAACTATAGGATCATAGAATGCAGAATGACAGTAAACTATAGGATCATAGAATGCAGAGAGACAGTGTAGCGTCTCAGTAAACTATAGGATCATAGAATGCAGAGAGACAGTAAACTATAGGATCATAGAATGCAGAGAGACAGTAAACTATAGTATCATAGAATGCAGAGAGACAGTAAACTATAGGATCATAGAATGCAGAGAGACTGTAAACTATAGGATCATAGAATGCAGAGAGACAGTAAACTATAGGATCATAGAATGCAGAGAGACAGTGTAGCGTCTCAGTAAACTATAGGGTCATAGAATGCAGAGACACAGTAAACTATAGGATCATAGAATGCAGAGAGACAGTGTAGTGTCTCAGTAAACTATAGGATCATAGAATGCAGAGAGACAGTAAACTATAGGATCATAGAATGCAGAGACAGTGTAGCGTCTCAGTAAACTATAGGATCATAGAATGCAGAGAGACAGTAAACTATAGGATCATAGAATGCAGAGAGACAGTAAACTATAGTATCATAGAATGCAGAGAGACAGTAAACTATAGGATCATAGAATGCAGAGAGACAGTAAACTATAGGATCATAGAATGCAGAGAGACAGTAAACTATAGGATCATATAATGCAGAGAGACAGTAAGCTATAGGATCATAGAATGCAGAGAGACAGTAAACTATAGGATCATAGAATGCAGAGAGACAGTTTAGCGTCTCAGTAAACTATAGGATCATAGAATGCAGAGAGACAGTAAACTATATGATCATAGAATGGAGAGAGACAGTAAACTATAGCCTCATATAATGCAGAGAGACAGTGTAGCGTCTCAGTAAACTATAGGATCATAGAATGCAGAGAGACAGTAAACTATAGGATCATAGAATGCAGAGAGACAGTAAACTATAGGATCATAGAATGCAGAGAGACAGTGTAGCGTCTCAGTAAACTATAGGATCATAGAATGCAGAGACAGTGTAGCGTCTCAGTAAACTATAGGATCATAGAATGCAGAATGACAGTAAACTATAGGATCATAGAATGCAGAGAGACAGTAAACTATAGGATCATAGAATGCAGAGAGACAGTGTAGTGTCTCAGTAAACTATAGGATCATAGAATGCAGAGAGACAGTAAACTATAGGATCATAGAATGCAGAGAGACAGTAAACTATTGGATCATAGAATGCAGAGAGACAGTAAACTATAGGATCATAGAATGCAGAGAGACAGTAAACTATAGGATCATAGAATGCAGAGAGACAGTAAACTATAGCCTCATAGAATGCAGAGAGACAGTGTAGCGTCTCAGTAAACTATAGGATCATAGAATGCAGAGAGACAGTGTAGCGTCTCAGTAAACTATAGGATCATAAAATGCAGAGAGACAGTGTAGCGTCTCAGTAAACTATAGGATCATAGAATGCAGAGAGACAGTGTAGTGTCTCAGTAAACTATAGGGTCATATAATGCATGTTTGGTGGCATGGCTCTGTTCTGGGAGATTGTCAGCATAAATATTAATAAGCCAGGTCATTCTGTAGAGACCTTGGGGTGAAAACCTGATGTTTTAAGTATGGCTCGACTCCATTTCTACCTGGTCAGGGATATCCTGACACGGACCCTCCTCTCGGAGCTAAAGCATTAACTCGCCTATTAGTTTGTATTGTTGCTCATTTCAGAACACGCCCGATATTACTGACATGCATACGGTAGAAAAATGTAAATTGATTAAACATGTATAATGCGCAGCTGAACGGTCCAATATTAGACTGACCAAACACACATATGTGTAAATAGAAAACATGTAGAAGCTGAACTCGTCCCTCAAAGTACTCCACTACATCACAGAGTCAAATATTGTACTTTTTACTCCACTACAATTATTAGAAATGTTTTCTTTGTAGATTAATATTACAAAACATACAATAACCCCGTCAGCCCTATACATTTTAGCCAGTTGAAAATAGTAGAGAGAGCTTGTAGATCTGCTATTTTCAAAACCTTTGAAGATTTGTGAATTGGGACAGTGTGCATACTTTTTACTCAAGTACATTTTGAATTCTGGACTTTTACTTGTATTTCTACATAGCGGCCGGTATTGATACTTTTACTCGTTATTTTAGTACTTTTCCCACTTGTAAAATTGAGAGATATTATTGATAAGGCTGCCTGATAAACACACACCTGTCTTGGAGCGTGTGCGTCTTGGCCTGCAGTGCGTCCACTGCCGTCCAGCTCCCAGGGGGACCGTCCGTTCCTGGCGCAGAGATGACCCCACACTTCTATGGCCAAGGCACCTTCCATCTGTCACGTGCACCATGTAGTCCTGCAGAGAGAATCACGTTGCAAAACAGTTCATGAGTTGGAATCAAGCGCGCGCTACGAGCTTGTAGGTCTGCTATTTTTGAAAAATCGCTCTTTTCAGAGCGAACATTTTTAACTCAAAGCTTTGCTTCTGGGGGGGGGGGGTCCCTGGAACAAAATATTTTCAGATGGGACCGGGTGGCCAATTACATATTTTTTGGGGTCCTTGACATGAAATATGGGGCACCACTGATACAGAAACATATATATTTCAGAAAACTGTCTGAATTGAGAAGACATTCTTTAAATTGTCAGGCCTGCCAAAATATAATTTTGTCAACAAATTAAACTGTAGACGAAAATTGTACTGCAGAATGCAATCAACTAAAATCTTGATATTCAGTAGACACACTAAAACATTTTAGATGACAAAAATATGACAATTATTTTATTCAAAGGACTATGAAATTTGCTGTCAAAATGAAGACTGGCTTTAAACACATCACTTACACTCCATCTTCAACAGTTTAGTCATTTATCGATTTAACGAGCGTCGACTGACTTACCGATAGGGTCTCTGCAGTCAGACCATGGGTCAGAGGTCACCGATGGGGTCAGTGCAGACCACGGGGTCAGAGAGATGGGCAGGTTGACCGCGGTCACTCTGAAGTGGTCGACGGCGAGCGGCAGCAGGCCTGTGACAAAAATGATGGCGGCCGACCCCCATCTGAAAAGATGTTGTTCCAGGGACCCCCAGAAGCAAAGATATGAGTTAAAAGAATATATATTCAAAGATCTGCACCACATTTTCTTGACTTTTCAAAAATAGCAGATCTACAAGCTCAGACAATTATTTGACAACTTTAGCTCAACTTACTTTGTAGACCGTTTAGAAAAATAAAATCAATCTAATCACAATGCTGGCACAAATATGTTGGTCTTTATATATGTATTTATACCTGCCAACCAGCGCTGCCTGTCTTTAAAGAAATGGTAATAAAGTGACGGTACACACATTAAACAGTTTCTTCCATATTAATTTGTCCTAATAAAATAGATCCATTAATTAATATTTTATTACATTATTTGTACTGCCTGGTTTAAGAAAATAAACATATTGTCTAGTATTATTTATTGTATTAACTAGTTGTTCTATTAAGTTCAAACTAGTTCTATTCATTAATACATTTTAAATTATATTTATTTATTTAAGAAAATAAACACATTGTCTATTATTTATTGTATTATCTAATAACTCGTTTTTCCTAATAATAAATATATTAATTAGATTGTTAAATGATATTTTATTACATTATTTATTCTGCCTGGTGAAACACGTAAGGCTGTCATTACTCTGAGTAACCACTAGAGGGAAGTGTTGGCCTAAAAGTGACAGCCATTAACAGTTTGTAGAAAGCGCAGTTCAACACACGCTCTGATAAAACCCAGAAAAGCATTATTATAGACTTGTTTACCACTTGTTTACCACACGTCTTAGTCTCATCTCCCTTCCCTTAAACACACTGGACAACGCTCCACACGTCTTAGTCTCATCTCCCTTTTCTAAAACACCCTGGAAAACGCTCCACATAATCCTACTCTCTTTTCCCTTCTCTGAAACACCCTGGACAACGCTCCACACATCCCAGACTCTTGTCGCTTCTCTAAAACACCCTGGATAATGCTCCACGCATCCTAGTCTCATCTTCGTTTTCTAAAACACACTAGACAATGCTCCACACGTCCTAGACTCTTTTTCCTCCTCTAAAACACCCTGGACAATCCTCCAGAGTTATACTGGTAGAACACGCGCCTACGAGCTTGTAGATCTGCTATTTTTGAAAAATCGAAGAACGACTGACATAGAAACATAGCTTTTTCAGAAAACTGTCAGGATGTAGAAGACATTTTTAGAATCTGATCTCAGGTCAAAATGGGTTGATGTAGAGCGAAAACAGACAAGACACTATCCCTGAGGGACTTCGCCGAGTCTGCTCCAATGAGAGGCTTACTTGTCGGGGGTGGAGGCGCCTGGCGACAGCGCCCGGTGGGCGGGGCTGAGCAGGTTCTGGTTGCTCTGGCTGTCCGACAGGCCGCTGCTGGTGGAGAGAGAGAGAGAATGAGAGAGAGTGAATAAGAGAGAGAGAGAGTAAAAGCGTGCGTGTGTGCGTGCCAATGCTCCACACCTCCCAGACTCTTCTCACTTCCCTAAAACACCCTGGACAACGCTCCACACGTCCTAGACTCTTTTTCCTTCCGTTATGCATTAGCTATTGAAAAATAGCAGATGTACAAGCTCGTAGCGTCAATGCGTCGTGATGCGACGCTTTGTGAGCTTGTAGATCGTCTATTTTCGATTTGTTGTACACTTTACATTTGTAAACTTTAAATGGGACATTCTGCATAATGAGTAAGTTTATTTTTCCATTCTCATCCTCATTGTGCTGTATCGCCCTCCAGGAACTCTCGGGAACTTCCTGGAAGAACTAGACTCTCTGATCAGCTCGTTTCCGGAAGATGGCACCCCTCTGATTCTACTGGGGGACTTCAACCTTCCTACCGCAGAGAAATATCTTCCCGTTACATCCCTTCTGGCCTCATTTGACCTCTCCCTATCTCCCTCCCCTCCCACTCACAAGGCTGGTAATGTTTTGGACCTTGTGTTCTCCAGAGCCTGCTCTCCCTCCACACTCTCTGTTACCCCCTCAACTAGGTCTGACCACCACTTCATAACCTTCTCCCTCTCTCTCTCCACCCTCCCGCCTAAACCTATTAACCCTCCGAACGTCACCTCCCGATGCAATCTCAAGTCCCTAAACCCCTCCTCCCTCTCATCCTCTATTCTCTCCTCTCTACCCTCCCTGGAGTCCTTCCTCTCCCTCTCACCTGACACTGCAACCTCATCCTTTCTCTCCTCTATCTCATCTGCATTCGACCAACACTGCCCGCTCTCATCCAGGCCAGCTCGCTCATGTCCACCGGCTCCCTGGCTATCTGAAACTCTCAGATCTGAACGAACACCTCTAAGGGCAGCCGAAAGAAAGTGGCACAAGACGAAGCTACAAGATGACCTTTCACACTTTCACTCACTCCTCTCTGCCTTTGCCCACTCACTAACCACTGCTAAAACCTCTTTCTACCACACCAAGATCCAATCCTGTACCTCTAACCCAAGGAAGCTCTTCTCCACTTTCACCTCCCTCCTTAAACCCCCTCCCCCCACTCAACCTTCATCCCTCACTGCTGATGTTTTTGTCAACTACTTCGAGAAGAAGGTTGATGATATCAGCAGCTCCTTTCCTCCCCTCCCACATAAAGTAGCATCCGACTCAACCAACACTAACCCCAACATACCATGCATGTCCTCCTTCTCTCCTCTTTCCCCAGACGAGGTTCTACAACTAGTGACATCCTCTAGACCCACCACCTGCCCTCTTGACCCTGTCCCGTCTCCAATCTTCCAAACCATCGCACCTGATCTGCTCCCCTTCATCACCTCCATCATCAACACCTCAGTAACCTCAGGCTGCGTCCCATCTGCCCTCAAGTCAGCCAGAGTAACACCACTCCTCAAAAAACCAACCCTTGACCCTTCAGATGTCAAGAACTACAGACCGGTATCACTCCTTTCATTTATTTCTAAAACCATTGAACGTGTCGTCTCCAAACAGCTCTCTCTCCATCTCTCACAGAACAACCTGCTGGATCCCAACCAGTCCGGATTCAAGAAGGCCCACTCCACAGAAACTGCCCTGCTGGCAGTCACAGAAGCACTACATGCTGCCCAAGCTGCTTCCCACTCTGCAGTACTGATTCTCCTAGACCTATCAGCAGCATTTGACACAGTGAACCACCAGCTGCTCCTAGACACCCTAGCGGAGCTAGGCATCGGTGGAACGGCACTAAAGTGGTTCTCCTCCTACCTCACCGACCGGACCTACCAGGTTTCCTGGAAAGGTCTGTTATCATCCCCCCGAACCCTCCAAACTGGGGTCCCACAGGGATCTGTACTTGGTCCCCTCCTTTTCTCACTGTACACTAAATCCCTTGGCACTATCATCTCTGCCCACAATATATCCTATCACTGCTACGCCGATGACACACAACTGTTCCTATCCTTCCCCCCCTCTACCACTCAGGTGGAAGAGCGCATCACTGCATGCCTGGCTGACATCTCACAGTGGATGTCCTCCAACCATCTCAAGCTGAACCCAGACAAGACTGAGCTTCTCTTCTTCCCAGCTAAGTCCTGCCCTATGCGGGAGCTAACTATTTCCGTAGACAACGCCCTGGTAACGTCTGTCCCAACAGCCAGGAATCTTGGTGTTGTCCTGGACAGTCAGCTCTCGTTCAAACCTCACATCACAGCTGTCACTCGATCCTGTAGGTTCACACTCTATAACATACGACGAATTAGACCGTTCCTCACCCAGGAATCAGCCCAGCTCCTAATCCAGACAACAGTCTTATCAAAACTCGACTACTGTAACTCCCTCCTTACTGGCCTACCAGCATGTGCACTTAAGCCTCTCCAGCTGATCCAAAATGCAGCAGCTCGCTTGGTCTTCAACCAGCCAAAATTCTCACATGTCTCCCCCCTGCTCCGCTCCCTCCACTGGCTCCCGGTCGCTGCCCGCACAGAATACAAAACTCTGATGCTGGCATTCAAAGCAACCAAAGGTATGGCTCCCCCATATCTTACAAGTATGATTGAACCCTACAAACCCTCCCGCGCACTCAGATCAGCCAACGCAGGGAAGCTGGAAGTACCCTCACTAAAAACGCCGGGACAACGCTCCACACGTCCCAAACTCTTCTCCCTTCTGGCTCCAAAACTGTGGAATGCACTTCCCATTGCAGTCAGAACTGCAGCATCACTCCCAATCTTCCGCCGTAGCCTGAAAACCCACCTTTTCAGACTCCATCATGGCCCTTAGCACTTACCCTAAACCCTTAGATAGCATTTCTGTTGGATTATATAGCATTTGATACAGACTTATAGCATGTTATGTAGACAGCACTGTAATTGTATTGTATGTAGTCATAGCACGCCATAGTACACATATATAGCATAGTAGTAAAGATGTATAGTTTATATGTATAGTGTATGTATAGTTTCACTATATAAATATTCCACTGTTACTTTCTTAGCTTACGCATGTTTCATGATAAATGCTTTTTATGTGATGTATTCCCATGCTTTGTTCTTGCTTAAATGTAAGTCGCTCTGGATTAAGAGCGTCTGCTAAATGCCTAAATTGTAAATTGTAATTCCTATAAGACAATAATTCTGCTGCTCTGACTAAACTCAGTCTAATCTTTAACAGCTAGGTGTGACTCCTCTGTGGACCACCAGAGGGTGCTCAAACACCACCAGTGGTTCTAGTACTGGCAACCTCTGGCCTACAGGAGAGGAGAGGAGAGGGGCATAATATTTGTAGGAAAGGGAAGGCAAAAGTAAGTATTAATTCATTATTATTCCCCCGACATCTCGCACAGGGCCTCGCATTTCTCCCAGACGCCTCTGCAGAGGGCCACTATAGTTCCACACTCACTCCAGAGGGCCACTATAGTTCCACACTCACTCCAGAGAGGCCAATATAGTTCCACACTCACTCCAGAGGGCCACTATAGTTCCACACTCACTCCAGAGGGCCACTAAAGTTCCACACTCACTCCAAAGAGGCCACTATAGTTCCACACTCACTCCAGAGGGCCGCTATAGTTCCTCACTCACTCCAGAGTGCCACTATAGTTCCACACTCACTCCAGAGGGCCGCTATAGTTCCACACTCACTCCAGAGAGGCCACTATAGTTCCACACTCACTCCAGAGGGCCACTATAGTTCCACACTCAATCACTCCAGAGGGCCACTATAGTTCCACACTCACTCCAGAGGGCCACTATAGTTCCACACTCACTCCAGAGGGCCGCTATAGTTCCACACTCACTCCAGAGGGCCACTATAGTTCCACACTCACTCCAGAGGGCCAAGTTGCATATTACTTTCGTAGCAAAAATAGCCGATCTACAAGCTTTTTGTCTCCACCAGGCCGAAGGCATGGGGAGAGAGTATGTTTTGCACTTGTGTCAGTCCGTCTGTGAACAGCTAATCTCCGGCACCGTTAACCCGGTCGATGCCAAATTGTCCCTGGATGCCAACGATGAACCTCTGCCCCAAAATTTCCAGAGCGGCCTGTTATAGCGCCACCAGGAGGCCGCTTTGTGCAAAACAAGTTTTTGGACAGTACACCTACAGATTTTGTCCAATCATCATGCAAATTGGTACACAGTCCCTCTAGAGCCATTCAACGAAACAGGTCTTTCAGATTTCTCAGACTACATTCTGATTGGCTAAGATTGGCTTCCAAAGTCCAAAGTGCACAGTTTCAAACAAAATGCTGCAAATCATGAACACATCGTGTGATTCCCGTGAAATTTTTACGCAAATCGGTACACATGCTCTCCATAGTCATGTGATCAATATGGGTTTGTTTGATTTCTCATAATCCACCCTCATTGGCTACGATTGGCTTCTAAACTTTTCAGGAGTAGCCCGCTTTGTACCCGTTTTGTACAAATCGCGACAACTACTCAACACAGCGTCCGATTGCGGTTAAACTGTGCATGCATATTCCCACTAGGCTGAGGAAGAAATGCCACTTGCCCCAGATATTATTATTATTATAGGAGATCCCCCCCCAGAGCAGTGTTGTCCATGGTGAGCAAGTTGACCTGGTGAACAGCTACAAATACTTGGGCATTCTTTTGCATTTGATAGCAAGCTGAAATTCGATGTAAACTGTGATTTGCTGTTTACGAAAGGCCAACAACACCTCTTTTGTTTGAGGAGGCTCGCCAAATTTCAGGTTGACAAATCTCTAATGAAACTGTTCTACAGTGCATTTATTGAGTCAATTATCTCCTTCTCCATCATTTTCTGGTACGGAAACCTGAACATAAAGGGAAAATAACACCCAACAGATTGTGAGAACGGCCTCAAAAATAGCTGGAGTAAATGTTAGTAGCCTGGATCATGTCTTACCTCTCAAACCCCAGGGGGGTTAAGGGGGTAAATCATCTTAAACCCCAGGCAGGGGGGTAAAGGGGGTAAATCTGCAACATCGGAGTTGGAACCGGAGACCAATTGGGTCTCCATTGACCCACTGAGCGCTGTTCAGAGGTGGACAGCCGCTGCCCCCGCCGGTACACATATTTCCTATGTGTACCATGTTTTTTCTTTTTTTACTGTGTTTTATGTGATTCATGTAAATCTCAGTAAACTATAGGATCATAGAATGCAGAGAGACAGTAAACTATAGGATCATAGAATGCAGAGAGACAGTGTAGCGTCTCAGTAAACTATAGGATCATAGAATGCAGAGAGACAGTAAACTATAGGATCATAGAATGCAGAGAGACAGTAAACTATAGCCTCATAGAATGCAGAGAGACAGTGTAGCGTCTCAGTAAACTATAGGATCATAGAATGCAGAGAGACAGTAAACTATAGGATCATAGAATGCAGAGAGACAGTAAACTATAGGATCATAGAATGCAGAGAGACAGTAAACTATAGCCGCATAGAATGCAGAGAGACAGTGTAGCGTCTCAGTAAACTATAGGATCATAGAATGCAGAGAGACAGTGTAGCGTCTCAGTAAACTATATGATCATAGTATGCAGAGAGACAGTAAACTATAGGATCATAGAATGCAGAGAGACAGTGTAGCGTCTCAGTAAACTATATGATCATAGTATGCAGAGAGACAGTAAACTATAGGATCATAGAATGCAGAGACAGTAAACTATAGGATCATAGAATGCAGAGAGACAGTGTAGCGTCTCAGTAAACTATAGGATCATAGAATGCAGAGAGACAGTAAACTATAGGATCATAGAATGCAGAGAGACAGTAAACTATAGGATCATAGAATGCAGAGAGACAGTGTAGCGTCTCAGTAAACTATAGGATCATAGAATGCAGAGAGACAGTAAACTATAGGATCATAGAATGCAGAGAGACAGTAAACTATAGGATCATAGAATGCAGAGAGACAGTAAACTATAGCCGCATAGAATGCAGAGAGACAGTGTAGCGTCTCAGTAAACTATAGGGTCATAGAATGCAGAGAGACAGTAAACTATAGGATCATAGAATGCAGAGAGACAGTGTAGCGTCTCAGTAAACTATAGGATCATAGAATGCAGAGAGACAGTGTAGCGTCTCAGTAAACTATAGGATCATAGAATGCAGAATGACAGTAAACTATAGGATCATAGAATGCAGAGAGACAGTGTAGCGTCTCAGTAAACTATAGGATCATAGAATGCAGAGAGACAGTGTAGCGTCTCCGTAAACTATAGGATCATAGAATGCAGAGAGACAGTAAACTATAGGATCATAGAATGCAGAGAGACAGTAAACTATAGTATCATAGAATGCAGAGAGACAGTAAACTATAGGATCATAGAATGCAGAGAGACTGTAAACTATAGGATCATAGAATGCAGAGAGACAGTAAACTATAGGATCATAGAATGCAGAGAGACAGTGTAGCGTCTCAGTAAACTATAGGGTCATAGAATGCAGAGACACAGTAAACTATAGGATCATAGAATGCAGAGAGACAGTGTAGTGTCTCAGTAAACTATAGGATCATAGAATGCAGAGAGACAGTAAACTATAGGATCATAGAATGCAGAGACAGTGTAGCGTCTCAGTAAACTATATGATCATAGTATGCAGAGAGACAGTAAACTATAGGATCATAGAATGCAGAGAGACAGTAAACTATAGGATCATAGAATGCAGAGAGACAGTGTAGCGTCTCAGTAAACTATAGGATCATAGAATGCAGAGAGACAGTAAACTATAGGATCATAGAATGCAGAGAGACAGTAAACTATAGGATCATAGAATGCAGAGAGACAGTAAACTATAGGATCATAGAATGCAGAGAGACAGTAAACTATAGCCGCATAGAATGCAGAGAGACAGTGTAGCGTCTCAGTAAACTATAGGATCATAGAATGCAGAATGACAGTAAACTATAGGATCATAGAATGCAGAGAGACAGTGTAGCGTCTCAGTAAACTATAGGATCATAGAATGCAGAGAGACAGTAAACTATAGGATCATAGAATGCAGAGAGACAGTAAACTATAGTATCATAGAATGCAGAGAGACAGTAAACTATAGGATCATAGAATGCAGAGAGACTGTAAACTATAGGATCATAGAATGCAGAGAGACAGTAAACTATAGGATCATAGAATGCAGAGAGACAGTGTAGCGTCTCAGTAAACTATAGGGTCATAGAATGCAGAGACACAGTAAACTATAGGATCATAGAATGCAGAGAGACAGTGTAGTGTCTCAGTAAACTATAGGATCATAGAATGCAGAGAGACAGTAAACTATAGGATCATAGAATGCAGAGACAGTGTAGCGTCTCAGTAAACTATAGGATCATAGAATGCAGAGAGACAGTAAACTATAGGATCATAGAATGCAGAGAGACAGTAAACTATAGTATCATAGAATGCAGAGAGACAGTAAACTATAGGATCATAGAATGCAGAGAGACAGTAAACTATAGGATCATAGAATGCAGAGAGACAGTAAACTATAGGATCATATAATGCAGAGAGACAGTAAGCTATAGGATCATAGAATGCAGAGAGACAGTAAACTATAGGATCATAGAATGCAGAGAGACAGTTTAGCGTCTCAGTAAACTATAGGATCATAGAATGCAGAGAGACAGTAAACTATATGATCATAGAATGGAGAGAGACAGTAAACTATAGCCTCATATAATGCAGAGAGACAGTGTAGCGTCTCAGTAAACTATAGGATCATAGAATGCAGAGAGACAGTAAACTATAGGATCATAGAATGCAGAGAGACAGTAAACTATAGGATCATAGAATGCAGAGAGACAGTGTAGCGTCTCAGTAAACTATAGGATCATAGAATGCAGAGACAGTGTAGCGTCTCAGTAAACTATAGGATCATAGAATGCAGAATGACAGTAAACTATAGGATCATAGAATGCAGAGAGACAGTAAACTATAGGATCATAGAATGCAGAGAGACAGTGTAGTGTCTCAGTAAACTATAGGATCATAGAATGCAGAGAGACAGTAAACTATAGGATCATAGAATGCAGAGAGACAGTAAACTATTGGATCATAGAATGCAGAGAGACAGTAAACTATAGGATCATAGAATGCAGAGAGACAGTAAACTATAGGATCATAGAATGCAGAGAGACAGTAAACTATAGCCTCATAGAATGCAGAGAGACAGTGTAGCGTCTCAGTAAACTATAGGATCATAGAATGCAGAGAGACAGTGTAGCGTCTCAGTAAACTATAGGATCATAAAATGCAGAGAGACAGTGTAGCGTCTCAGTAAACTATAGGATCATAGAATGCAGAGAGACAGTGTAGTGTCTCAGTAAACTATAGGGTCATATAATGCATGTTTGGTGGCATGGCTCTGTTCTGGGAGATTGTCAGCATAAATATTAATAAGCCAGGTCATTCTGTAGAGACCTTGGGGTGAAAACCTGATGTTTTAAGTATGGCTCGACTCCATTTCTACCTGGTCAGGGATATCCTGACACGGACCCTCCTCTCGGAGCTAAAGCATTAACTCGCCTATTAGTTTGTATTGTTGCTCATTTCAGAACACGCCCAATATTACTGACATGCATACGGTAGAAAAATGTAAATTGATTAAACATGTATAATGCGCAGCTGAACGGTCCAATATTAGACTGACCAAACACACATATGTGTAAATAGAAAACATGTAGAAGCTGAACTCGTCCCTCAAAGTACTCCACTACATCACAGAGTCAAATATTGTACTTTTTACTCCACTACAATTATTAGAAATGTTTTCTTTGTAGATTAATATTACAAAACATACAATAACCCCGTCAGCCCTATACATTTTAGCCAGTTGAAAATAGTAGAGAGAGCTTGTAGATCTGCTATTTTCAAAACCTTTGAAGATTTGTGAATTGGGACAGTGTGCATACTTTTTACTCAAGTACATTTTGAATTCTGGACTTTTACTTGTATTTCTACATAGCGGCCGGTATTGATACTTTTACTCGTTATTTTAGTACTTTTCCCACTTGTAAAATTGAGAGATATTATTGATAAGGCTGCCTGATAAACACACACCTGTCTTGGAGCGTGTGCGTCTTGGCCTGCAGTGCGTCCACTGCCGTCCAGCTCCCAGGGGGACCGTCCGTTCCTGGCGCAGAGATGACCCCACACTTCTATGGCCAAGGCACCTTCCATCTGTCACGTGCACCATGTAGTCCTGCAGAGAGAATCACGTTGCAAAACAGTTCATGAGTTGGAATCAAGCGCGCGCTACGAGCTTGTAGGTCTGCTATTTTTGAAAAATCGCTCTTTTCAGAGCGAACATTTTTAACTCAAAGCTTTGCTTCTGGGGGGGGGGGGTCCCTGGAACAAAATATTTTCAGATGGGACCGGGTGGCCAATTACATATTTTTTGGGGTCCTTGACATGAAATATGGGGCACCACTGATACAGAAACATATATATTTCAGAAAACTGTCTGAATTGAGAAGACATTCTTTAAATTGTCAGGCCTGCCAAAATATAATTTTGTCAACAAATTAAACTGTAGACGAAAATTGTACTGCAGAATGCAATCAACTAAAATATTGATATTCAGTAGACACACTAAAACATTTTAGATGACAAAAATATGACAATTATTTTATTCAAAGGACTATGAAATTTGCTGTCAAAATGAAGACTGGCTTTAAACACATCACTTACACTCCATCTTCAACAGTTTAGTCATTTATCGATTTAACGAGCGTCGACTGACTTACCGATAGGGTCTCTGCAGTCAGACCATGGGTCAGAGGTCACCGATGGGGTCAGTGCAGACCACGGGGTCAGAGAGGTGGGCAGGTTGACCGCGGTCACTCTGAAGTGGTCGACGGCGAGCGGCAGCAGGCCTGTGACAAAAATGATGGCGGCCGACCCCCATCTGAAAAGATGTTGTTCCAGGGACCCCCAGAAGCAAAGATATGAGTTAAAAGAATATATATTCAAAGATCTGCACCACATTTTCTTGACTTTTCAAAAATAGCAGATCTACAAGCTCAGACAATTATTTGACAACTTTAGCTCAACTTACTTTGTAGACCGTTTAGAAAAATAAAATCAATCTAATCACAATGCTGGCACAAATATGTTGGTCTTTATATATGTATTTATACCTGCCAACCAGCGCTGCCTGTCTTTAAAGAAATGGTAATAAAGTGACGGTACACACATTAAACAGTTTCTTCCATATTAATTTGTCCTAATAAAATAGATCCATTAATTAATATTTTATTACATTATTTGTACTGCCTGGTTTAAGAAAATAAACATATTGTCTAGTATTATTTATTGTATTAACTAGTTGTTCTATTAAGTTCAAACTAGTTCTATTCATTAATACATTTTAAATTATATTTATTTATTTAAGAAAATAAACACATTGTCTATTATTTATTGTATTATCTAATAACTCGTTTTTCCTAATAATAAATATATTAATTAGATTGTTAAATGATATTTTATTACATTATTTATTCTGCCTGGTGAAACGCGTAAGGCTGTCATTACTCTGAGTAACCACTAGAGGGAAGTGTTGGCCTAAAAGTGACAGCCATTAACAGTTTGTAGAAAGCGCAGTTCAACACACGCTCTGATAAAACCCAGAAAAGCATTATTAAAGACTTGTTTACCACTTGTTTACCACACGTCTTAGTCTCATCTCCCTTCCCTTAAACACACTGGACAACGCTCCACACGTCTTAGTCTCATCTCCCTTTTCTAAAACACCCTGGAAAACGCTCCACATAATCCTACTCTCTTTTCCCTTCTCTGAAACACCCTGGACAACGCTCCACACATCCCAGACTCTTGTCGCTTCTCTAAAACACCGTGGATAATGCTCCACGCATCCTAGTCTCATCTTCCTTTTCTAAAACACACTAGACAATGCTCCACACGTCCTAGACTCTTTTTCCTCCTCTAAAACACCCTGGACAATGCTCCAGAGTTATACTGGTAGAACACTCGGTAGCGCGCCTACGAGCTTGTAGATCTGCTATTTTTGAAAAATCGAAGAACGACTGACATAGAAACATAGCTTTTTCAGAAAACTGTCAGGATGTAGAAGACATTTTTAGAATCTGATCTCAGGTCAAAATGGGTTGATGTAGAGCGAAAACAGACAAGACACTATCCCTGAGGGACTTCGCCGAGTCTGCTCCAATGAGAGGCTTACTTGTCGGGGGTGGAGGCGCCTGGCGACAGCGCCCGGTGGGCGGGGCTGAGCAGGTTCTGGTTGCTCTGGCTGTCCGACAGGCCGCTGCTGGTGGAGAGAGAGAGAGAATGAGAGAGAGTGAATAAGAGAGAGAGAGAGTAAAAGCGTGCGTGTGTGCGTGCCAATGCTCCACACCTCCCAGACTCTTCTCACTTCCCTAAAACACCCTGGACAACGCTCCACACGTCCTAGACTCTTTTTCCTTCCGTTATGCATTAGCTATTGAAAAATAGCAGATGTACAAGCTCGTAGCGCGCCACTAAGTAAGAGAGAGAGATAGATATAGAGAGAGATAGAGAGAGAGAGAGAGAGAGTGAATAAGAGAGAGAGAGAGAGTAGTAGCTCGTAGCGCGGCATTCGGTGCCGCGCTATGACCTTGTAGATTTGCTATTTTTCAATAGCTAAAGTATAACACCAAATGGGGTTCCCGTCCAGAATGTGCTAACATCCACAAACGTATTTATTCATAAAGGCATGGATATTTACATGTCTGCTTTTAAAACAGAGAACACAGAAAGCTAAACACTCAAAAACTAAGTACTAAGTACTAAGTACATTTACTTAAGTACAGTTTTGAGATATTTCAGATTTACTTGAGAATTTCCAATGTCCACTTTTACTACTACAGACTACAGTAACTCCACTATATTTATCTGACAGCTTTAGCTACTATAGTTACTTTGTAGATTGTATTATTATTATTACAATTATTATTACAACATTAACCACTTCAGCCCTATATACATTTCAGCCTATTGAAAATAGCCGATCTACAAGCTCACAATGCGTCGTGATGCGACGCTTTGTGAGCTTGTAGATCGTCTATTTTCGATTTGTTGTACACTTTACATTTGTAAACTTTAAATGGGACATTCTGCATAATGAGTACGTTTATTTTTCCACTCCTATAAGACAATAATTCTGCTGCTCTGACTAAACTCAGTCTAATCTTTAACAGCTAGGTGTGACTCCTCTGTGGACCACCAGAGGGTGCTCAAACACCACCAGTGGTTCTAGTACTGGCAACCTCTGGCCTACAGGAGAGGAGAGGAGAGGGGCATAATATTTGTAGGAAAGGGAAGGCAAAAGTAAGTATTAATTCATTATTATTCCCCCGACATCTCGCACAGGGCCTCGCATTTCTCCCAGACGCCTCTGCAGAGGGCCACTATAGTTCCACACTCACTCCAGAGGGCCACTATAGTTCCACACTCACTCCAGAGAGGCCAATATAGTTCCACACTCACTCCAGAGGGCCACTATAGTTCCACACTCACTCCAGAGGGCCACTAAAGTTCCACACTCACTCCAAAGAGGCCACTATAGTTCCACACTCACTCCAGAGGGCCGCTATAGTTCCACACTCACTCCAGAGTGCCACTATAGTTCTACACTCACTCCAGAGGGCCGCTATAGTTCCACACTCACTCCAGAGGGCCGCTATAGTTCCACACTCACTCCAGAGAGGCCACTATAGTTCCACACTCACTCCAGAGGGCCACTATAGTTCCACACTCAATCACTCCAGAGGGCCACTATAGTTCCACACTCACTCCAGAGGGCCACTATAGTTCCACACTCACTCCAGAGGGCCGCTATAGTTCCACACTCACTCCAGAGGGCCACTATAGTTCCACACTCACTCCAGAGGGCCAAGTTGCATATTACTTTCGTAGCAAAAATAGCCGATCTACAAGCTTTTTGTCTCCACCAGGCCGAAGGCATGGGGAGAGAGTATGTTTTGCACTTGTGTCAGTCCGTCTGTGAACAGCTAATCTTCGGCACCGTTAACCCGGTCGATGCCAAATTGTCCCTGGATGCCAACGATGAACCTCTGCCCCAAAATTTCCAGAGCGGCCTGTTATAGCGCCACCAGGAGGCCGCTTTGTGCAAAACAAGTTTTTGGACAGTACACCTACAGATTTTGTCCAATCATCATGCAAATTGGTACACAGTCCCTCTAGAGCCATTCAACGAAACAGGTCTTTCAGATTTCTCAGACTACATTCTGATTGGCTAAGATTGGCTTCCAAAGTCCAAAGTGCACAGTTTCAAACAAAATGCTGCAAATCATGAACACATCGTGTGATTCCCGTGAAATTTTTACGCAAATCGGTACACATGCTCTCCATAGTCATGTGATCAATATGGGTTTGTTTGATTTCTCATAATCCACCCTCATTGGCTACGATTGGCTTCTAAACTTTTCAGGAGTAGCCCGCTTTGTACCCGTTTTGTACAAATCGCGACAACTACTCAACACAGCGTCCGATTGCGGTTAAACTGTGCATGCATATTCCCACTAGGCTGAGGAAGAAATGCCACTTGCCCCAGATATTATTATTATTATAGGAGATCCCCCCCAGAGCAGTGTTGTCCATGGTGAGCAAGTTGACCTGGTGAACAGCTACAAATACTTGGGCATTCTTTTGCATTTGATAGCAAGCTGAAATTCGATGTAAACTGTGATTTGCTGTTTACGAAAGGCCAACAACACCTCTTTTGTTTGAGGAGGCTCGCCAAATTTCAGGTTGACAAATCTCTAATGAAACTGTTCTACAGTGCATTTATTGAGTCAATTATCTCCTTCTCCATCATTTTCTGGTACGGAAACCTGAACATAAAGGGAAAATAACACCCAACAGATTGTGAGAACGGCCTCAAAAATAGCTGGAGTAAATGTTAGTAGCCTGGATCATGTCTTACCTCTCAAACCCCAGGGGGGTTAAGGGGGTAAATCATCTTAAACCCCAGGCAGGGGGGTAAAGGGGGTAAATCTGCAACATCGGAGTTGGAACCGGAGACCAATTGGGTCTCCATTGACCCACTGAGCGCTGTTCAGAGGTGGACAGCCGCTGCCCCCGCCGGTACACATATTTCCTATGTGTACCATGTTTTTTCTTTTTTTACTGTGTTTTATGTGATTCATGTAAATCTCAGTAAACTATAGGATCATAGAATGCAGAGAGACAGTAAACTATAGGATCATAGAATGCAGAGAGACAGTGTAGCGTCTCAGTAAACTATAGGATCATAGAATGCAGAGAGACAGTAAACTATAGGATCATAGAATGCAGAGAGACAGTAAACTATAGGATCATAGAATGCAGAGAGACAGTAAACTATAGGATCATAGAATGCAGAGAGACAGTAAACTATAGCCGCATAGAATGCAGAGAGACAGTGTAGCGTCTCAGTAAACTATAGGGTCATAGAATGCAGAGAGACAGTAAACTATAGGATCATAGAATGCAGAGAGACAGTGTAGCGTCTCAGTAAACTATAGGATCATAGAATGCAGAGAGACAGTGTAGCGTCTCAGTAAACTATAGGATCATAGAATGCAGAATGACAGTAAACTATAGGATCATAGAATGCAGAGAGACAGTGTAGCGTCTCAGTAAACTATAGGATCATAGAATGCAGAGAGACAGTGTAGCGTCTCCGTAAACTATAGGATCATAGAATGCAGAGAGACAGTAAACTATAGGATCATAGAATGCAGAGAGACAGTAAACTATAGTATCATAGAATGCAGAGAGACAGTAAACTATAGGATCATAGAATGCAGAGAGACTGTAAACTATAGGATCATAGAATGCAGAGAGACAGTAAACTATAGGATCATAGAATGCAGAGAGACAGTGTAGCGTCTCAGTAAACTATAGGGTCATAGAATGCAGAGACACAGTAAACTATAGGATCATAGAATGCAGAGAGACAGTGTAGTGTCTCAGTAAACTATAGGATCATAGAATGCAGAGAGACAGTAAACTATAGGATCATAGAATGCAGAGACAGTGTAGCGTCTCAGTAAACTATATGATCATAGTATGCAGAGACAGAGTAAACTATAGGATCATAGAATGCAGAGAGACAGTAAACTATAGGATCATAGAATGCAGAGAGACAGTGTAGCGTCTCAGTAAACTATAGGATCATAGAATGCAGAGAGACAGTAAACTATAGGATCATAGAATGCAGAGAGACAGTAAACTATAGGATCATAGAATGCAGAGAGACAGTAAACTATAGGATCATAGAATGCAGAGAGACAGTAAACTATAGCCGCATAGAATGCAGAGAGACAGTGTAGCGTCTCAGTAAACTATAGGATCATAGAATGCAGAATGACAGTAAACTATAGGATCATAGAATGCAGAGAGACAGTGTAGCGTCTCAGTAAACTATAGGATCATAGAATGCAGAGAGACAGTAAACTATAGGATCATAGAATGCAGAGAGACAGTAAACTATAGTATCATAGAATGCAGAGAGACAGTAAACTATAGGATCATAGAATGCAGAGAGACTGTAAACTATAGGATCATAGAATGCAGAGAGACAGTAAACTATAGGATCATAGAATGCAGAGAGACAGTGTAGCGTCTCAGTAAACTATAGGGTCATAGAATGCAGAGACACAGTAAACTATAGGATCATAGAATGCAGAGAGACAGTGTAGTGTCTCAGTAAACTATAGGATCATAGAATGCAGAGAGACAGTAAACTATAGGATCATAGAATGCAGAGACAGTGTAGCGTCTCAGTAAACTATAGGATCATAGAATGCAGAGAGACAGTAAACTATAGGATCATAGAATGCAGAGAGACAGTAAACTATAGTATCATAGAATGCAGAGAGACAGTAAACTATAGGATCATAGAATGCAGAGAGACAGTAAACTATAGGATCATAGAATGCAGAGAGACAGTAAACTATAGGATCATATAATGCAGAGAGACAGTAAGCTATAGGATCATAGAATGCAGAGAGACAGTAAACTATAGGATCATAGAATGCAGAGAGACAGTTTAGCGTCTCAGTAAACTATAGGATCATAGAATGCAGAGAGACAGTAAACTATATGATCATAGAATGGAGAGAGACAGTAAACTATAGCCTCATATAATGCAGAGAGACAGTGTAGCGTCTCAGTAAACTATAGGATCATAGAATGCAGAGAGACAGTAAACTATAGGATCATAGAATGCAGAGAGACAGTAAACTATAGGATCATAGAATGCAGAGAGACAGTGTAGCGTCTCAGTAAACTATAGGATCATAGAATGCAGAGACAGTGTAGCGTCTCAGTAAACTATAGGATCATAGAATGCAGAATGACAGTAAACTATAGGATCATAGAATGCAGAGAGACAGTAAACTATAGGATCATAGAATGCAGAGAGACAGTGTAGTGTCTCAGTAAACTATAGGATCATAGAATGCAGAGAGACAGTAAACTATAGGATCATAGAATGCAGAGAGACAGTAAACTATTGGATCATAGAATGCAGAGAGACAGTAAACTATAGGATCATAGAATGCAGAGAGACAGTAAACTATAGGATCATAGAATGCAGAGAGACAGTAAACTATAGCCTCATAGAATGCAGAGAGACAGTGTAGCGTCTCAGTAAACTATAGGATCATAGAATGCAGAGAGACAGTGTAGCGTCTCAGTAAACTATAGGATCATAAAATGCAGAGAGACAGTGTAGCGTCTCAGTAAACTATAGGATCATAGAATGCAGAGAGACAGTGTAGTGTCTCAGTAAACTATAGGGTCATAGAATGCATGTTTGGTGGCATGGCTCTGTTCTGGGAGATTGTCAGCATAAATATTAATAAGCCAGGTCATTCTGTAGAGACCTTGGGGTGAAAACCTGATGTTTTAAGTATGGCTCGACTCCATTTCTACCTGGTCAGGGATATCCTGACACGGACCCTCCTCTCGGAGCTAAAGCATTAACTCGCCTATTAGTTTGTATTGTTGCTCATTTCAGAACACGCCCAATATTACTGACATGCATACGGTAGAAAAATTTAAATTGATTAAACATGTATAATGCGCAGCTGAACGGTCCAATATTAGACTGACCAAACACACATATGTGTAAATAGAAAACATGTAGAAGCTGAACTCGTCCCTCAAAGTACTCCACTACATCACAGAGTCAAATATTGTACTTTTTACTCCACTACAATTATTAGAAATGTTTTCTTTGTAGATTAATATTACAAAACATACAATAACCCCGTCAGCCCTATACATTTTAGCCAGTTGAAAATAGTAGAGAGAGCTTGTAGATCTGCTATTTTCAAAACCTTTGAAGATTTGTGAATTGGGACAGTGTGCATACTTTTTACTCAAGTACATTTTGAATTCTGGACTTTTACTTGTATTTCTACATAGCGGCCGGTATTGATACTTTTACTCGTTATTTTAGTACTTTTCCCACTTGTAAAATTGAGAGATATTATTGATAAGGCTGCCTGATAAACACACACCTGTCTTGGAGCGTGTGCGTCTTGGCCTGCAGTGCGTCCACTGCCGTCCAGCTCCCAGGGGGACCGTCCGTTCCTGGCGCAGAGATGACCCCACACTTCTATGGCCAAGGCACCTTCCATCTGTCACGTGCACCATGTAGTCCTGCAGAGAGAATCACGTTGCAAAACAGTTCATGAGTTGGAATCAAGCGCGCGCTACGAGCTTGTAGGTCTGCTATTTTTGAAAAATCGCTCTTTTCAGAGCGAACATTTTTAACTCAAAGCTTTGCTTCTGGGGGGGGGGGGGTCCCTGGAACAAAATATTTTCAGATGGGACCGGGTGGCCAATTACATATTTTTTGGGGTCCTTGACATGAAATATGGGGCACCACTGATACAGAAACATATATATTTCAGAAAACTGTCTGAATTGAGAAGACATTCTTTAAATTGTCAGGCCTGCCAAAATATAATTTTGTCAACAAATTAAACTGTAGACGAAAATTGTACTGCAGAATGCAATCAACTAAAATATTGATATTCAGTAGACACACTAAAACATTTTAGATGACAAAAATATGACATTTATTTTATTCAAAGGACTATGAAATTTGCTGTCAAAATGAAGACTGGCTTTAAACACATCACTTAGGAGAGCAAGTTGGATCGAGACTTCCGTTGTTCTAGCCGGAATGATGACCTCTTTTACGTTCCTGGTTATGCAAACTTCAGGAATAGTCTGTCCCGAAGTCAACTGGCCAATGGAGTATCGGCACGGAGCGGTCTGTCCCTTGGTCCTTGACCAAAGCATCCCATTCAGTGTGTCTAACACTATAGCCATCCTTATGGCGAGATCTGCTCCTATATACAGGTCACACGGGAGGTCTGGCACCACAAGGAAAGCATGCAGGCAGTGCAAACTTTCCCAATCAAAATTGAGGGCGCAGATACCTTCTGCTATAGCCGTGGTTGGTTGTGGCGTTCCTAATTGGAAACGGAAAGACTTTGGAACAAACTTCCTTTCGGATTTTGTAATAGTCCTCAGGAATTTAATATCTTCCTGAATAAGGCCTGCCCTGATGCTTCAACGCGTGGAACAGTGATCTTTGTGGACGACATATTGATACGAACAAAGACTGCAGAAGACCACTTGACCGAGATTGACTATGTACTGACTCAGCTCTCAACCGCGGGGGCCAAGATATCAATTACAAAGGCACAATGGTTCCGCCAAAAGGTCAACTACGTCGGACTTACGATAGGACCTGGGGGAATCTCGCCTCAGGCCAAGCGGGTCCAGGGAATTCAAGGTCTCAAGGACCCAACCAACCTCACCGAGGTCCGTAGCTTCTTAGGCGTATGCAACTACTCCAGGCAGTTCATTGAGGGCTATGCCGACATTGCGCGACCCCTTACAGAACTCCTGAAGAAAGACGCCCCCTTTGTATGGACGGACGTCCACACTGAAGCAGTAAAAATCTTGAAGAAACAATTATGTTCGGCACCTTGCCTCGCGTATCCTAACATAGACAAGACTTTCTATCTTGAAATAGGCTACTCAGCCCATTGTCTGAGCGCTGGTCTCTACCAGGTCTATGATCAGGATAAGCGTGTGGTGGCTTACGCCAGCAAAATGCTCAGCCCTGCGGAGCAAAAGTTCTCGGACTGCGAGAAAGCGCTTTTCGCGGCGGTCTGGGCTGTAACGCATTTTTCCGACTGTGTCAGTGGACAGAAAATAATTATAGAAACATGTCACCAACCTGTCTCCTTCTTGAACAGTCAACGTATACGAGAAGGGGTGGTTACAAACGCACGTATTGCAACATGGCTCATGGCGTTTCAGTCCCACAACATCGAGGTTCAATATGCCCAGAACAATAGGGCACTCCTGGGCGCGGGACTTGCAACGTGCACAAGATGCACTCAAGACCCAACGGAGGTTATCAACACTCCCTATGTACCCGTAGCCCTCCTCCCCACGAACCATCATTATTATGATGAAAATGTGTGTCAAGACATGCGCATGGCGTATGTCGACGGATGTTCCTACTCCCACCCAGAACAACGACTGGCAGGTGCTGGCGTGTTGTGGGTTAAGAACGACCCAATTGGACCCCAAGGTTACAAATTGGGCCCCATGACTTCACAATACGCAGAAGTAGCTGCGGTTTTGATTGCTCTTCAATGTGCTGCTAACCATGACGTGCGTGAATTCGTTTTGTGCACAGATTCCAACTATGCACGTTTGAGTTTCACGTGCCATCTACCCGTCTGGAAGCAGAACGACTTTATAACAGCAGCACGCAAACCAGTCAAGCATAAAGACCTTATTATGGCATGCGACCGTTTGGTCATGTCCATGGACATGCAGGTTTACTGGAAGAAGGTCAGAGGTCACTCACGCCTCCCGGGCGCTGACAAAACCTATAACGATCTCGCTGACTCTCTAGCAAAGGAAGCGGCTCTAACGGGTCGTCTCTGGGAATTCCAGGAAGACCAACAAGGCGATATTCCGATCCCTACGATCTCGGTTTTAACGCGTCACCAAGCCGCTACGGCTCGCAAAACTGCAACAGATTCAGATCTTCCAATACCTCCCCCGCGAGCCCGGCGATCAACGTCCGCATCAGTCCTGTCCGAGGATTTAACCTCAGCACAGGCCGCGGACAAGGATATCTCCAGAATGTGTCACATTCTGTCTGATCCCTGTGCACCACCTGTCTCCGCGGACGAAATGGAGGCTTCTTCCGACCTGCGCCAGTTGGTGGCAGTTAAACACCACCTGCATCTGGTCGATGGTCTCCTGGTGTATGTGCCCGATGATTCCCATTCTCCTCGTCTCGTGGTTTCACGGGCACAGAGGGGGATAATGATGTCAATAGCCCATGATCTACCAACAGCAGGCCACAGGGGAGTGAAATCAACTCTGGATCATTTACGACAAGTGGTATTCTGGCCTGAAATGCACAAAGATGTTTCCGACTATGTGAAAGGGTGTTTAACTTGCTGTCAGTTCCAACCCGTTAACCCAAACTTCAGAGCACCACTTCAAAGTAGGGGAGTCACGTTCCCATGGTCACACATTCAGATTGACTGGATGGGCGCGTTTATTCCCTCGTCTAGGGGCTCGAGATACATTCTTAATGTAGTTTGCAACTTTACCAAATGGATAGAATGCTTTCCAGCAAGAAATAACACGGCACAGACAACTGCTCACCTCTTACTCAACCATCTCTTTACAAGATTTGGCCTCCCAGTCTCTATTGACTGCGATAGAGGAACCCATTTCACCGCAGACATAATGAAAGAGATATGGAAGCTGCTGGGAATTAAATGCAAGTTCCATATCAGCTATCACCCTGAGAGCTCGGGATTAGTGGAACGAGCTAATAAAAGTGTAATCACCATCCTAAAAAAGTTCGTAGCAGAAAACCAAAAAGACTGGGACGTCAAACTCCCATTAGTACTAATGGCAATGAGAGCGACGCCCCATACTTCGACAGGAGTATCGCCTTTCGAGTTAATGACTGGGCGACAAATGACTCTCCCACTACACCTACTGTACCAACCGGGAGACCTCAATCTAGCTACGGCATATACCACGCACCAGTACCTAACGGATCTAAACGCACATTTGAAATATGCATTCTCATTTGCGCAAAAACATCTGCAAGCCACCGCAATAGGACGAAAAGCGTACTATGATAAACAGGCATCGACCGACGAACTGCAGAAAGGAGATAAAGTATGGTACTACATCTTCGTCCCGCGAACCCAAACGGGGGAACTTTCAAAGAAATTCCTACCACACTGGTCCGGGCCTTACGAGATAGTCGAAAAGCTTTCTCCTGTTGCCTATAGGATCCTAATAAAAAGAGGACAAAACCAAATACTCAAATGGGTCCATAGAAACCAAATCCGACCCCACAAGCCGCCCAAGAGATTTGAGAAACCAGACGTGCAAGAATCACCGTCTGATTAAAAGAAATTAACCTCTTAACGGGCAGCACAAGTACCCAATTTAATTGCATGAACCACTAAGAAAGCCATTAATCACGTGTGAATAATAGCATTGTGTAGATTAAACAATGGTCTATTATTATTATCTTTTTCTGTGTTTATGTTTAACAATATAACAACCCACTAATCAAAACCGTTTGTGGTCTGTTCCAGGATGGATTACCTGTTATGTGCAATATTGTGCATGATCATAACCACAACAACGGCACAACCACTGTTCAAATCAGGCCCCGACGCGGGAATAGCCTTACGAGAGCAGCAGGGGCTCCTGATAACCAACTGCAAGACCATCACCCAGAAAGTCTACACACAACTCAACGCCACAATGCTGTACCAAAAACATCTTAGCACCGTTGCCCTCAAAAAGAAGTTGGAACCGGAAGGACAAATCTGGATTGAAGACATCTTACAACACGCTAGCGAAGACATCACTCACATGCTAACCCAATTGGAAAAGGTCACAGTAACACGCGAGGACCTCACGGGACACACCGTACACTCTGGCACTCGCGAAGAACAGAAAAAGGGACTTCCCGTCCGAAAAAAGCGCTTTGTAGGGGCGCTACTTACGGTAGCAAATATATTCGGTACTCTTTTCAATCTCGGAGCCACAAGCATGAATGCAATAAGTATCAAGACCCTGAGAAAACAAGTCGGTGAAATTCAACGTGACCTCCCTGCCCTCAGACAGGCAGTAAACTTTCAGAGCGATCAAATTCACACTGTCGGGGCAACGCTTAGAGACACCATAATCTTACTAAACTCTCAGTCTGACCTCCTGAATAAGACCGCCCGTGGCATGCTAGCAAACCAAAAACTATTGGGAGTCGACATGGCGCACTCCAGCATAACCAGCATGCTTATGACTGATTTCCTTAGAGAGGTTAGCTCGTCCATAGACTCCCTAGCTATAGGAAGAATTCCTCCTTACCTCACCCCTCTATCCTTGGTGAAAAGAATTATCGAGAAAAGCACCGGAGAAAAACCAAGTGATCTTCAAGGTCACCTGGCCTACTCTTTGGGTGGTGCAATCACCCTGTCAGTAGACCCCCAGAGAGGAGAGCTTGTGTTTCTCCTCACACTTCCCGTAATCGACGAAAAAAACATCTATCGCATGAAGGATGTAGTCAACGTTGGTTCCTGGGAAGGGGACACCCATGTCAGAATCATGACTCCACCAGTGGTGGCATATCATGACACAAGTCCAGGCCTATACCTGGCACCCAATCTGAATCTGTGCTCTTTGACAAAAGAAGCCCACTACCTCTGTCCCTCAAAACCATTCATATCCGACTCAACTAACGGGATCTGTGGCCTTCAGTCTATGCCCGACCAGTCAAAATGCCGAGCAGAACTCACACCAAGGAGCCAAGTCTCCGAAACTCAAGCAGAGATCTTGGGGGACCAGTGGTTAATCCACACCTCCTCTCTAGTGGCCACAGTGCGATATGAACTGCACGACACCTCCACAAAAGTAGATCTCCCGAACCAAACGTTTCTGCTCTATATTCCTGAAAACACTCTGGTTCAAGTAGATGATCTGGTACTGTACCACCTACCAGAGGATATCTACGACTCCGACATAGAAATGTCGGATTTCTTTCAAAACCACAAGGTAGTGATTGATCCAGCCACTGACAAATTGGTCCAGACAGGAATCCAAAAGGTTGATCTCACTGCTTTAGACCAAGCCCTTAAAACTACACCGTACGTAAGCACCAGCGTGCTAACTCTCGTGGGCTCCTCATGGTCCACCCCAGACTCCATGCTGTTTGCGCTTCTAATTCTCAGCTACATAGTGGTAATTGCTGTCACTTGCTGGGCCGTGAGACGTTTCGGTACGTTCCGAATAGCCACAAAAAGGTTGGTCGAAAACCAGACCCTCCTCTCCCGTGACAACCGTCTAAAGGCCACCAATGCCAATGTCACTGAGACCTAAACATCACCGATCCATAACAACTAAAGGCCTTGTGTCTACATATATAAAAAAAAAAAAAAATCCTCTGTATAACTTTCCATTTAAAAAAAAAAAAAAAAAAAAAAACGCGCAGCTTTTCATGTAATCAAGCTTAATGGTTGCGTCTCCAATTGAGTAAAGTTTACCATTAGTCCTCGTGCACTTAGTATTTACACTACCTCAAAGTCACGTGTTTACAGTATAATCTACCTCACATTCTCTCTTTCTTTCACTCTATTGAAGCTAGACATGAAGGTTTAGAATGTTCTCTTTGCCATAAACCATATGATCAAAGTGCATGACATTGAATTAAGTGCTGTAGACCTTTTCGGCCGTCCTTGGTTTCGCCAAAATCAGGAAAGGAAACTTTCATGAGTTTGCCGATGGGGGATTTGTAGTAGACATGCCCTCAAATATCTCCACTCATCTGAGGGGACTGGACCTCTGTCCATATGCGTATAAGGACATCGTCCAGGGACCAATGTTTCACCACTTCTAAATTGAGAAAGTTTCACCTCGTGTTTGGTGTACACACACACCAATGTTATCTGGAAATAGCTGACCCATCAACATTTTCTGACGGATCGGCTGAGAGACGCCGTGGAGTCTGAGGCAGAAAAAGTGACACTTCAAGAACTGATGGATGACCACACAGCTGTTTGATCTTTGCACAGCAACCGAGAAACTCTCTGGGGAAAATATCCATCTGGAAGGTTTTAAGATATAAAAGAGAAGGGGTGCCTTGTTGACTCACCCTGGGAACATATCATATCTAGAATACAGGAATTCTCAACCTATTAAAGTGTAGAATTTTTAATCTACTATTTTACTCCCTACTCCCTCTCTCTCCATCTCTCTCTACCTCCCTTTTTCTTTCATGTATCAGTCTCTCGTTTCGAGACATGTAAGGGGAGAGGGGGGCGGAGCTTACACTGACCAGAAGAGCTTAACTAACCGGTCCCGATCAGGACAGTTCAGTTTTTTTTTATTTGGGCTCCTTAGTCCCAAGCAGTGATTTTATTGAGAGTGTTATTTCGTTTTTGTGCTGTGAAGTTGATTTGTTTTATTTTCAAGTCTTTGCCTACCTAACACGGGTAGTGTACTCTGTTTTTGTTTCAACACGTATTACTAGATACATACGTTCATATCAAAACAACTTTGCGGTGACAATATTGTATTCAAAAAGAAAGGGAGATTGTTTAGTCTAAACTTTGGAAAGTCTGACGAGATATTTTCTAAAAGACAAAGACCAGGACAATCACCAAAATCGTTTCAATCCAATCGAACTGACTTTGATAACACCAAACTTGGAGCTCAAGGAGAGCCATCGGGGGAGACGCGCGCGCCGACACTTCAATCAGTCTAAGGCATTTGCTAGCCTGGATCAGAACCGTGACATCTGTTCTAAACTAGGAAAAGTGACATTTGCCTTGCCGGAGAAGGAAAGGAGAAAAAGTGACATTGCTGTGCCAGCAAAGTTGCCCACGCCCGGCGAAGTAAACATCAAAAGGCTTTTGCCAGCGAAGTTGCCCACGTCCGGTGAAGTAATAGCTCTGCCGCTGAAGTTAGGCCCTGGCCGCCAGAAGATTTGAGCCAAGCAGAGGGGAGAACCACAGTACCACACCGCTAGAATCATTTGCCCACGGCACAACTAAGGTCTGTCGGTGTACCTTGATTTATGTGGTTTTGATTAAGAGAACAATTAAGTCATAAAGACATCGGTGATTTTGTTACTCTCCCTCCACTCTCTCTCTCTCTCTCTCACTCTGTCAGTGCAGCTCACTACTGTCTGCCATTCGTTATAACAACCTAAGATAGCTGAATTCATTTGTATCAGTCTCGATATAATAAACAGAATTGATTGAACAAATCAATGGTTATATGATTGTGTTACTGTACTAATGTTTGATATAAGCAAGCGACACTGCAAATGATCAAAGAACTAAGTATTAATCTTGCCTGGCCACACCAGAAGACGTTGTGTATTTGTAACCATTATCAATTCATTCTTAGTGGTTATAAATATCATAATTAATCAGGCATAATTGCTACAACAGTTTAGTCATTTATCGATTTAACGAGCGTCGACTGACTTACCGATAGGGTCTCTGCAGTCAGACCATGGGTCAGAGGTCACCGATGGGGTCAGTGCAGACCACGGGGTCAGAGAGGTGGGCAGGTTGACCGCGGTCACTCTGAAGTGGTCGACGGCGAGCGGCAGCAGGCCTGTGACAAAAATGATGGCGGCCGACCCCCATCTGAAAAGATGTTGTTCCAGGGACCCCCAGAAGCAAAGATATGAGTTAAAAGAATATATATTCAAAGATCTGCACCACATTTTCTTGACTTTTCAAAAATAGCAGATCTACAAGCTCAGACAATTATTTGACAACTTTAGCTCAACTTACTTTGTAGACCGTTTAGAAAAATAAAATCAATCTAATCACAATGCTGGCACAAATATGTTGGTCTTTATATATGTATTTATACCTGCCAACCAGCGCTGCCTGTCTTTAAAGAAATGGTAATAAAGTGACGGTACACACATTAAACAGTTTCTTCCATATTAATTTGTCCTAATAAAATAGATCCATTAATTAATATTTTATTACATTATTTGTACTGCCTGGTTTAAGAAAATAAACATATTGTCTAGTATTATTTATTGTATTAACTAGTTGTTCTATTAAGTTCAAACTAGTTCTATTCATTAATACATTTTAAATTATATTTATTTATTTAAGAAAATAAACACATTGTCTATTATTTATTGTATTATCTAATAACTCGTTTTTCCTAATAATAAATATATTAATTAGATTGTTAAATGATATTTTATTACATTATTTATTCTGCCTGGTGAAACGCGTAAGGCTGTCATTACTCTGAGTAACCACTAGAGGGAAGTGTTGGCCTAAAAGTGACAGCCATTAACAGTTTGTAGAAAGCGCAGTTCAACACACGCTCTGATAAAACCCAGAAAAGCATTATTAAAGACTTGTTTACCACTTGTTTACCACACGTCTTAGTCTCATCTCCCTTCCCTTAAACACACTGGACAACGCTCCACACGTCTTAGTCTCATCTCCCTTTTCTAAAACACCCTGGAAAACGCTCCACATAATCCTACTCTCTTTTCCCTTCTCTGAAACACCCTGGACAACGCTCCACACATCCCAGACTCTTGTCGCTTCTCTAAAACACCGTGGATAATGCTCCACGCATCCTAGTCTCATCTTCCTTTTCTAAAACACACTAGACAATGCTCCACACGTCCTAGACTCTTTTTCCTCCTCTAAAACACCCTGGACAATGCTCCAGAGTTATACTGGTAGAACACTCGGTAGCGCGCCTACGAGCTTGTAGATCTGCTATTTTTGAAAAATCGAAGAACGACTGACATAGAAACATAGCTTTTTCAGAAAACTGTCAGGATGTAGAAGACATTTTTAGAATCTGATCTCAGGTCAAAATGGGTTGATGTAGAGCGAAAACAGACAAGACACTATCCCTGAGGGACTTCGCCGAGTCTGCTCCAATGAGAGGCTTACTTGTCGGGGGTGGAGGCGCCTGGCGACAGCGCCCGGTGGGCGGGGCTGAGCAGGTTCTGGTTGCTCTGGCTGTCCGACAGGCCGCTGCTGGTGGAGAGAGAGAGAGAATGAGAGAGAGTGAATAAGAGAGAGAGAGAGTAAAAGCGTGCGTGTGTGCGTGCCAATGCTCCACACCTCCCAGACTCTTCTCACTTCCCTAAAACACCCTGGACAACGCTCCACACGTCCTAGACTCTTTTTCCTTCCGTTATGCATTAGCTATTGAAAAATAGCAGATGTACAAGCTCGTAGCGCGCCACTAAGTAAGAGAGAGAGATAGATATAGAGAGAGATAGAGAGAGAGAGAGAGAGAGAGAGAGAGTGAATAAGAGAGAGAGAGAGAGTAGTAGCTCGTAGCGCGGCATTCGGTGCCGCGCTATGACCTTGTAGATTTGCTATTTTTCAATAGCTAAAGTATAACACCAAATGGGGTTCCCGTCCAGAATGTGCTAACATCCACAAACGTATTTATTCATAAAGGCATGGATATTTACATGTCTGCTTTTAAAACAGAGAACACAGAAAGCTAAACACTCAAAAACTAAGTACTAAGTACTAAGTACATTTACTTAAGTACAGTTTTGAGATATTTCAGATTTACTTGAGAATTTCCAATGTCCACTTTTACTACTACAGACTACAGTAACTCCACTATATTTATCTGACAGCTTTAGCTACTATAGTTACTTTGTAGATTGTATTATTATTATTACAATTATTATTACAACATTAACCACTTCAGCCCTATATACATTTCAGCCTATTGAAAATAGCCGATCTACAAGCTCACAATGCGTCGTGATGCGACGCTTTGTGAGCTTGTAGATCGTCTATTTTCGATTTGTTGTACACTTTACATTTGTAAACTTTAAATGGGACATTCTGCATAATGAGTACGTTTATTTTTCCATTCCTATAAGACAATAATTCTGCTGCTCTGACTAAACTCAGTCTAATCTTTAACAGCTAGGTGTGACTCCTCTGTGGACCACCAGAGGGTGCTCAAACACCACCAGTGGTTCTAGTACTGGCAACCTCTGGCCTACAGGAGAGGAGAGGAGAGGGGCATAATATTTGTAGGAAAGGGAAGGCAAAAGTAAGTATTAATTCATTATTATTCCCCCGACATCTCGCACAGGGCCTCGCATTTCTCCCAGACGCCTCTGCAGAGGGCCACTATAGTTCCACACTCACTCCAGAGGGCCACTATAGTTCCACACTCACTCCAGAGAGGCCAATATAGTTCCACACTCACTCCAGAGGGCCACTATAGTTCCACACTCACTCCAGAGGGCCACTAAAGTTCCACACTCACTCCAAAGAGGCCACTATAGTTCCACACTCACTCCAGAGGGCCGCTATAGTTCCACACTCACTCCAGAGTGCCACTATAGTTCTACACTCACTCCAGAGGGCCGCTATAGTTCCACACTCACTCCAGAGAGGCCACTATAGTTCCACACTCACTCCAGAGGGCCACTATAGTTCCACACTCAATCACTCCAGAGGGCCACTATAGTTCCACACTCACTCCAGAGGGCCACTATAGTTCCACACTCACTCCAGAGGGCCGCTATAGTTCCACACTCACTCCAGAGGGCCACTATAGTTCCACACTCACTCCAGAGGGCCAAGTTGCATATTACTTTCGTAGCAAAAATAGCCGATCTACAAGCTTTTTGTCTCCACCAGGCCGAAGGCATGGGGAGAGAGTATGTTTTGCACTTGTGTCAGTCCGTCTGTGAACAGCTAATCTTCGGCACCGTTAACCCGGTCGATGCCAAATTGTCCCTGGATGCCAACGATGAACCTCTGCCCCAAAATTTCCAGAGCGGCCTGTTATAGCGCCACCAGGAGGCCGCTTTGTGCAAAACAAGTTTTTGGACAGTACACCTACAGATTTTGTCCAATCATCATGCAAATTGGTACACAGTCCCTCTAGAGCCATTCAACGAAACAGGTCTTTCAGATTTCTCAGACTACATTCTGATTGGCTAAGATTGGCTTCCAAAGTCCAAAGTGCACAGTTTCAAACAAAATGCTGCAAATCATGAACACATCGTGTGATTCCCGTGAAATTTTTACGCAAATCGGTACACATGCTCTCCATAGTCATGTGATCAATATGGGTTTGTTTGATTTCTCATAATCCACCCTCATTGGCTACGATTGGCTTCTAAACTTTTCAGGAGTAGCCCGCTTTGTACCCGTTTTGTACAAATCGCGACAACTACTCAACACAGCGTCCGATTGCGGTTAAACTGTGCATGCATATTCCCACTAGGCTGAGGAAGAAATGCCACTTGCCCCAGATATTATTATTATTATAGGAGATCCCCCCCAGAGCAGTGTTGTCCATGGTGAGCAAGTTGACCTGGTGAACAGCTACAAATACTTGGGCATTCTTTTGCATTTGATAGCAAGCTGAAATTCGATGTAAACTGTGATTTGCTGTTTACGAAAGGCCAACAACACCTCTTTTGTTTGAGGAGGCTCGCCAAATTTCAGGTTGACAAATCTCTAATGAAACTGTTCTACAGTGCATTTATTGAGTCAATTATCTCCTTCTCCATCATTTTCTGGTACGGAAACCTGAACATAAAGGGAAAATAACACCCAACAGATTGTGAGAACGGCCTCAAAAATAGCTGGAGTAAATGTTAGTAGCCTGGATCATGTCTTACCTCTCAAACCCCAGGGGGGTTAAGGGGGTAAATCATCTTAAACCCCAGGCAGGGGGGTAAAGGGGGTAAATCTGCAACATCGGAGTTGGAACCGGAGACCAATTGGGTCTCCATTGACCCACTGAGCGCTGTTCAGAGGTGGACAGCCGCTGCCCCCGCCGGTACACATATTTCCTATGTGTACCATGTTTTTTCTTTTTTTACTGTGTTTTATGTGATTCATGTAAATCTCAGTAAACTATAGGATCATAGAATGCAGAGAGACAGTAAACTATAGGATCATAGAATGCAGAGAGACAGTGTAGCGTCTCAGTAAACTATAGGATCATAGAATGCAGAGAGACAGTAAACTATAGGATCATAGAATGCAGAGAGACAGTAAACTATAGGATCATAGAATGCAGAGAGACAGTAAACTATAGCCGCATAGAATGCAGAGAGACAGTGTAGCGTCTCAGTAAACTATAGGATCATAGAATGCAGAGAGACAGTGTAGCGTCTCAGTAAACTATATGATCATAGTATGCAGAGAGACAGTAAACTATAGGATCATAGAATGCAGAGAGACAGTAAACTATAGGATCATAGAATGCAGAGAGACAGTGTAGCGTCTCAGTAAACTATAGGATCATAGAATGCAGAGAGACAGTAAACTATAGGATCATAGAATGCAGAGAGACAGTAAACTATAGGATCATAGAATGCAGAGAGACAGTGTAGCGTCTCAGTAAACTATAGGATCATAGAATGCAGAGAGACAGTAAACTATAGGATCATAGAATGCAGAGAGACAGTAAACTATAGGATCATAGAATGCAGAGAGACAGTAAACTATAGGATCATAGAATGCAGAGAGACAGTAAACTATAGGATCATAGAATGCAGAGAGACAGTAAACTATAGCCGCATAGAATGCAGAGAGACAGTGTAGCGTCTCAGTAAACTATAGGGTCATAGAATGCAGAGAGACAGTAAACTATAGGATCATAGAATGCAGAATGACAGTAAACTATAGGATCATAGAATGCAGAGAGACAGTGTAGCGTCTCAGTAAACTATAGGATCATAGAATGCAGAGAGACAGTGTAGCGTCTCAGTAAACTATAGGATCATAGAATGCAGAGAGACAGTAAACTATAGGATCATAGAATGCAGAGAGACAGTAAACTATAGTATCATAGAATGCAGAGAGACAGTAAACTATAGGATCATAGAATGCAGAGAGACTGTAAACTATAGGATCATAGAATGCAGAGAGACAGTAAACTATAGGATCATAGAATGCAGAGAGACAGTGTAGCGTCTCAGTAAACTATAGGGTCATAGAATGCAGAGACACAGTAAACTATAGGATCATAGAATGCAGAGAGACAGTGTAGTGTCTCAGTAAACTATAGGATCATAGAATGCAGAGAGACAGTAAACTATAGGATCATAGAATGCAGAGACAGTGTAGCGTCTCAGTAAACTATATGATCATAGTATGCAGAGAGACAGTAAACTATAGGATCATAGAATGCAGAGAGACAGTAAACTATAGGATCATAGAATGCAGAGAGACAGTGTAGCGTCTCAGTAAACTATAGGATCATAGAATGCAGAGAGACAGTAAACTATAAGATCATAGAATGCAGAGAGACAGTAAACTATAGGATCATAGAATGCAGAGAGACAGTAAACTATAGGATCATAGAATGCAGAGAGACAGTAAACTATAGCCGCATAGAATGCAGAGAGACAGTGTAGCGTCTCAGTAAACTATAGGGTCATAGAATGCAGAGAGACAGTGTAGCGTCTCAGTAAACTATAGGATCATAGAATGCAGAATGACAGTAAACTATAGGATCATAGAATGCAGAGAGACAGTGTAGCGTCTCAGTAAACTATAGGATCATAGAATGCAGAGAGACAGTAAACTATAGGATCATAGAATGCAGAGAGACAGTAAACTATAGTATCATAGAATGCAGAGAGACAGTAAACTATAGGATCATAGAATGCAGAGAGACTGTAAACTATAGGATCATAGAATGCAGAGAGACAGTAAACTATAGGATCATAGAATGCAGAGAGACAGTGTAGCGTCTCAGTAAACTATAGGGTCATAGAATGCAGAGACACAGTAAACTATAGGATCATGGGCCCTCATTTATCAACCGTGCGTACGCCAAAATATGGGCGCACGCCGAAATTACCGACATTTTCGGCATTTAACATTTCCGGCAAAGCTTGAAATTGAACTTGAGTAGGACAAATAGTCACGTCTGGTCGCGAGCTGGCGTACGCTGTTTTTCTGTTTTACACAAGCGGAGCAGCCTTGTCTGAACTGCTGAGAGGCTGTCACAGGCATCAAAACATATATGTATTCACTCCTAAAATGTTTATATAAAAGGTATGTATAATGTATATGGGCTACATGTAAAAAATAAATAAATAAAAATGTTAAGGAATACATGTGTCATATGAAATTAGTAGGAGATAAAATCGCGCAATTAAAAACAATGTTGCAAGAGATGCTTAAGCCATTTAAACAGTGTTTTGCATGAGCGCATACATGCGAGGATTTGGGCTGTCTGTGCTGAAATATTTCCATGACGGGACGTTGGAGAGTATAGGCTAGTGCAGCAGCTGCTGCAGCTCAGCTGCGGAGAGTCCCAACGTGCAGGTATAGCCTACTGTAGCCTAATCTACAGCATGAAGGCCGATGTCTTTCTTACGGTATGTGCAATAATGCAATATAATAAACCCGACGCGTCGCTCGAATGCCAAATGTACCGTGCCAGGCTCCCAGCGCAAGTGGGAACTGCATCGGAGATATAGGTATATTACCCAGCCAGCCCATGCACCAGCCACATGGCTGCACATTCATATAACAGTGACTAACGACTGCGAGGCAATCTAAATAGACTGGCGAACGTCGGAACGTGCATGGTCAGTTGGTCACGGACGGACCACTGTGATAGAGAGAGAGAGACAGACAGACAGACAGGACAGGAGGAGAACCTGCAAAACAGCAGCGTGTGTGTGCCTATTTGTTATTTAATTATGGTTCACAGGTTCAGGTTTTCGTTCACTAATATATCTTGTTGTATATTAAATTAAAAATACTTTAATAATTTAATATACAACTAACAACACACAGTTAAAGTTGCAAATAGCGATATGTGCGTGCGTGCGTGCGGGGGGTGAGGGGGAAGCGAAGCTAGAGGAGAAACAGACAGCTTTATTTAATGTGTCATGTAGGTGCGTGCGTGCATGACAGCAAGGCAAGCGAGGTGAGAGGGAAACATACAGGGATCCTGCATGAATTAAATAAAGTTGTAGGCCTACCCTGTCACAGGGTAGGCCTACAACTTTATTTAGTTGTCTGTTTCTCCTCTCGCTTCGCTTCCCTTGCTGCCCGCCTCACCCCCCGCACGCACGCTTTATTTAATTCATGCAGGTGTTCGTTCTTTATTTGTTTAACAACACACCAGTTAGTTGGGCTTGCAAGTTGCGTGTGCGTGCTGTGCGTGTGTATGAGAGAGGGGGGTGAGGCGAGCAGCAAGGCACGGGAGAAACCTATTTTTTCATGTAACCATGGTTTCAGGAAACGTATTGCCGTTGTTCATGTCGCAAAAACGAGGGCGAGGCTTGATTTCTTAGGGCGTGCCAGATCAAATTCAGCCGTGACATTTATTAACGTGAGAACAAAATTAAGGAAGGATCAGCTGTTTGCGATCACTTTATAAATGCCGTGGCGACGTGGGTGTACTACGAAACCTGCACTCGAATCTGTGGCAGATTTTACACTCGATTGATAAATGAGGGCCATAGAATGCAGAGAGACAGTGTAGTGTCTCAGTAAACTATAGGATCATAGAATGCAGAGAGACAGTAAACTATAGGATCATAGAATGCAGAGACAGTGTAGCGTCTCAGTAAACTATAGGATCATAGAATGCAGAGAGACAGTAAACTATAGGATCATAGAATGCAGAGAGACAGTAAACTATAGTATCATAGAATGCAGAGAGACAGTAAACTATAGGATCATAGAATGCAGAGAGACAGTAAACTATAGGATCATAGAATGCAGAGAGACAGTAAACTATAGGATCATAGAATGCAGAGAGACAGTAAACTATATGATCATAGAATGGAGAGAGACAGTAAACTATAGCCTCATATAATGCAGAGAGACAGTGTAGCGTCTCAGTAAACTATAGGATCATAGAATGCGGAGAGACAGTAAACTATAGGATCATAGAATGCAGAGAGACAGTAAACTATAGGATCATAGAATGCAGAGAGACAGTGTAGCGTCTCAGTAAACTATAGGATCATAGAATGCAGAGACAGTGTAGCGTCTCAGTAAACTATAGGATCATAGAATGCAGAATGACAGTAAACTATAGGATCATAGAATGCAGAGAGACAGTAAACTATAGGATCATAGAATGCAGAGAGACAGTGTAGTGTCTCAGTAAACTATAGGATCATAGAATGCAGAGAGACAGTAAACTATAGGATCATAGAATGCAGAGAGACATTAAACTATTGGATCATAGAATGCAGAGAGACAGTAAACTATAGGATCATAGAATGCAGAGAGACAGTAAACTATAGGATCATAGAATGCAGAGAGACAGTAAACTATAGCCTCATAGAATGCAGAGAGACAGTGTAGCGTCTCAGTAAACTATAGGATCATAGAATGCAGAGAGACAGTGTAGCGTCTCAGTAAACTATAGGATCATAAAATGCAGAGAGACAGTGTAGCGTCTCAGTAAACTATAGGATCATAGAATGCAGAGAGACAGTGTAGTGTCTCAGTAAACTATAGGGTCATAGAATGCATGTTTGGTGGCATGGCTCTGTTCTGGGAGATTGTCAGCATAAATATTAATAAGCCAGGTAATTCTGTAGAGACCTTGGGGTGAAAACCTGATGTTTTAAGTATGGCTCGACTCCATTTCTACCTGGTCAGGGATATCCTGACACGGACCCTCCTCTCGGAGCTAAAGCATTAACTCGCCTATTAGTTTGTATTGTTGCTCATTTCAGAACACGCCCAATATTACTGACATGCATACGGTAGAAAAATGTAAATTGATTAAACATGTATAATGCGCAGCTGAACGGTCCAATATTAGACTGACCAAACACACATATGTGTAAATAGAAAACATGTAGAAGCTGAACTCGTCCCTCAAAGTACTCCACTACATCACAGAGTCAAATATTGTACTTTTTACTCCACTACAATTATTAGAAATGTTTTCTTTGTAGATTAATATTACAAAACATACAATAACCCCGTCAGCCCTATACATTTTAGCCAGTTGAAAATAGTAGAGAGAGCTTGTAGATCTGCTATTTTCAAAACCTTTGAAGATTTGTGAATTGGGACAGTGTGCATACTTTTTACTCAAGTACATTTTGAATTCTGGACTTTTACTTGTATTTCTACATAGCGGCCGGTATTGATACTTTTACTCGTTATTTTAGTACTTTTCCCACTTGTAAAATTGAGAGATATTATTGATAAGGCTGCCTGATAAACACACACCTGTCTTGGAGCGTGTGCGTCTTGGCCTGCAGTGCGTCCACTGCCGTCCAGCTCCCAGGGGGACCGTCCGTTCCTGGCGCAGAGATGACCCCACACTTCTATGGCCAAGGCACCTTCCATCTGTCACGTGCACCATGTAGTCCTGCAGAGAGAATCACGTTGCAAAACAGTTCATGAGTTGGAATCAAGCGCGCGCTACGAGCTTGTAGGTCTGCTATTTTTGAAAAATCGCTCTTTTCAGAGTGAACATTTTTAACTCAAAGCTTTGCTTCTGGGGGGGGGGTCCCTGGAACAAAATATTTTCAGATGGGACCGGGTGGCCAATTACATATTTTTTGGGGTCCTTGACATGAAATATGGGGCACCACTGATACAGAAACATATATATTTCAGAAAACTGTCTGAATTGAGAAGACATTCTTTAAATTGTCAGGCCTGCCAAAATATAATTTTGTCAACAAATTAAACTGTAGACGAAAATTGTACTGCAGAATGCAATCAACTAAAATCTTGATATTCAGTAGACACACTAAAACATTTTAGATGACAAAAATATGACAATTATTTTATTCAAAGGACTATGAAATTTGCTGTCAAAATGAAGACTGGCTTTAAACACATCACTTACACTCCATCTTCAACAGTTTAGTCATTTATCGATTTAACGAGCGTCGACTGACTTACCGATAGGGTCTCTGCAGTCAGACCATGGGTCAGAGGTCACCGATGGGGTCAGTGCAGACCACGGGGTCAGAGAGGTGGGCAGGTCACTCTGAAGTGGTCGACGGCGAGCGGCAGCAGGCCTGTGACAAAAATGATGGCGGCCGACCCCCATCTGAAAAGATGTTGTTCCAGGGACCCCCAGAAGCAAAGATATGAGTTAAAAGAATATATATTCAAAGATCTGCACCACATTTTCTTGACTTTTCAAAAATAGCAGATCTACAAGCTCAGACAATTATTTGACAACTTTAGCTCAACTTACTTTGTAGACCGTTTAGAAAAATAAAATCAATCTAATCACAATGCTGGCACAAATATGTTGGTCTTTATATATGTATTTATACCTGCCAACCAGCGCTGCCTGTCTTTAAAGAAATGGTAATAAAGTGACGGTACACACATTAAACAGTTTCTTCCATATTAATTTGTCCTAATAAAATAGATCCATTAATTAATATTTTATTACATTATTTGTACTGCCTGGTTTAAGAAAATAAACATATTGTCTAGTATTATTTATTGTATTAACTAGTTGTTCTATTAAGTTCAAACTAGTTCTATTCATTAATACATTTTAAATTATATTTATTTATTTAAGAAAATAAACACATTGTCTATTATTTATTGTATTATCTAATAACTCGTTTTTCCTAATAATAAATATATTAATTAGATTGTTAAATGATATTTTATTACATTATTTATTCTGCCTGGTGAAACGCGTAAGGCTGTCATTACTCTGAGTAACCACTAGAGGGAAGTGTTGGCCTAAAAGTGACAGCCATTAACAGTTTGTAGAAAGCGCAGTTCAACACACGCTCTGATAAAACCCAGAAAAGCATTATTAACCCTTTTACTGCTGCCATTTATTGAGAAATTAGGACCTAATTCATGCCAGCATTTTTTTAATTTGAGCTCTTATTTTGAAAAGCCACATTTTGCCTCAACCGGAAGTGAGCTTATCCCTGCCAGCTTTACGTTGCCAAGACAACCTTTGTTTACATGATCGAAAAATGCCGGTACATTTTTGCACTCCACAACGTCGGCTCGTGCCGTCAAAGAAACGCTGTTTTGACCAAAAATGCCATCTGGGACAAGGAATAGGAGATACAGGCGATTGAAAGAAACGGATAGAATGGATTCTTATGGCGACGGTGAATTAATATGAACGATCCAGTGCAGTGCTAACAACAGTGCTAGCTAACCGGCTAACGTGAGTAGCATTATGGCTTGATCAATCATATGCACTAATAAAGGGCAATTGCCGAAGGGCTTCGGCAATGGCAGCAAGCGTTAATATCAAATTAATGCTTCAATTGCCGAAGGGCTTCGGCAATGGCAGGAAGACGGTTAAAGACTTGTTTACCACTTGTTTACCACACGTCTTAGTCTCATCTCCCTTCCCTTAAACACACTGGACAACGCTCCACACGTCTTAGTCTCATCTCCCTTTTCTAAAACACCCTGGAAAACGCTCCACATAATCCTACTCTCTTTTCCCTTCTCTGAAACACCCTGGACAACGCTCCACACATCCCAGACTCTTGTCGCTTCTCTAAAACACCCTGGATAATGCTCCACGCATCCTAGTCTCATCTTCCTTTTCTAAAACACACTAGACAATGCTCCACACGTCCTAGACTCTTTTTCCTCCTCTAAAACACCCTGGACAATGCTCCAGAGTTATACTGGTAGAACACTCGGTAGCGCGCCTACGAGCTTGTAGATCTGCTATTTTTGAAAAATCGAAGAACGACTGACATAGAAACATAGCTTTTTCAGAAAACTGTCAGGATGTAGAAGACATTTTTAGAATCTGATCTCAGGTCAAAATGGGTTGATGTAGAGCGAAAACAGACAAGACACTATCCCTGAGGGACTTCGCCGAGTCTGCTCCAATGAGAGGCTTACTTGTCGGGGGTGGAGGCGCCTGGCGACAGCGCCCGGTGGGCGGGGCTGAGCAGGTTCTGGTTGCTCTGGCTGTCCGACAGGCCGCTGCTGGTGGAGAGAGAGAGAGAATGAGAGAGAGTGAATAAGCTAGAGAGAGAGTAAAAGCGTGCGTGTGTGCGTGCCAATGCTCCACACCTCCCAGACTCTTCTCACTTCCCTAAAACACCCTGGACAACGCTCCACACGTCCTAGACTCTTTTTCCTTCCGTTATGCATTAGCTATTGAAAAATAGCAGATGTACAAGCTCGTAGCGCGCCACTAAGTAAGAGAGAGAGATAGATATAGAGAGAGATAGAGAGAGAGAGAGAGAGAGAGAGAGAGTGAATAAGAGAGAGAGAGAGAGTAGTAGCTCGTAGCGCCGCACTCGGTGCCGCGCTATGAGCTTGTAGATTTGCTATTTTTCAATAGCTAAAGTATAACACCAAATGGGGTTCCCGTCCAGAATGTGCTAACATCCACAAACAAATTTATTCATAAAGGCATGGATATTTACATGTCTGCTTTTAAAACAGAGAACACAGAAAGCTAAACACTCAAAAACTAAGTACTAAGTACTAAGTACATTTACTTAAGTACAGTTTTGAGATATTTCAGATTTACTTGAGAATTTCCAATGTCCACTTTTACTACTACAGACTACAGTAACTCCACTATATTTATCTGACAGCTTTAGCTACTATAGTTACTTTGTAGATTGTATTATTATTATTACAATTATTATTACAACATTAACCACTTCAGCCCTATATACATTTCAGCCTATTGAAAATAGCCGATCTACAAGCTCACAATGCGTCGTGATGCGACGCTTTGTGAGCTTGTAGATCGTCTATTTTCGATTTGTTGTACACTTTACATTTGTAAACTTTAAATGGGACATTCTGCATAATGAGTAAGTTTATTTTTCCATTCCTATAAGACAATAATTCTGCTGCTCTGACTAAACTCAGTCTAATCTTTAACAGCTAGGTGTGACTCCTCTGTGGACCACCAGAGGGTGCTCAAACACCACCAGTGGTTCTAGTACTGGCAACCTCTGGCCTACAGGAGAGGAGAGGAGAGGGGCATAATATTTGTAGGAAAGGGAAGGCAAAAGTAAGTATTAATTCATTATTATTCCCCCGACATCTCGCACAGGGCCTCGCATTTCTCCCAGATGCCTCTGCAGAGGGCCACTATAGTTCCACACTCACTCCAGAGGGCCACTATAGTTCCACACTCACTCCAGAGAGGCCAATATAGTTCCACACTCACTCCAGAGGGCCACTATAGTTCCACACTCACTCCAGAGGGCCACTAAAGTTCCACACTCACTCCAAAGAGGCCACTATAGTTCCACACTCACTCCAGAGGGCCGCTATAGTTCCTCACTCACTCCAGAGTGCCACTATAGTTCCACACTCACTCCAGAGGGCCGCTATAGTTCCACACTCACTCCAGAGAGGCCACTATAGTTCCACACTCACTCCAGAGGGCCACTATAGTTCCACACTCAATCACTCCAGAGGGCCACTATAGTTCCACACTCACTCCAGAGGGCCACTATAGTTCCACACTCACTCCAGAGGGCCGCTATAGTTCCACACTCACTCCAGAGGGCCACTATAGTTCCACACTCACTCCAGAGGGCCAAGTTGCATATTACTTTCGTAGCAAAAATAGCCGATCTACAAGCTTTTTGTCTCCACCAGGCCGAAGGCATGGGGAGAGAGTATGTTTTGCACTTGTGTCAGTCCGTCTGTGAACAGCTAATCTCCGGCACCGTTAACCCGGTCGATGCCAAATTGTCCCTGGATGCCAACGATGAACCTCTGCCCCAAAATTTCCAGAGCGGCCTGTTATAGCGCCACCAGGAGGCCGCTTTGTGCAAAACAAGTTTTTGGACAGTACACCTACAGATTTTGTCCAATCATCATGCAAATTGGTACACAGTCCCTCTAGAGCCATTCAACGAAACAGGTCTTTCAGATTTCTCAGACTACATTCTGATTGGCTAAGATTGGCTTCCAAAGTCCAAAGTGCACAGTTTCAAACAAAATGCTGCAAATCATGAACACATCGTGTGATTCCCGTGAAATTTTTACGCAAATCGGTACACATGCTCTCCATAGTCATGTGATCAATATGGGTTTGTTTGATTTCTCATAATCCACCCTCATTGGCTACGATTGGCTTCTAAACTTTTCAGGAGTAGCCCGCTTTGTACCCGTTTTGTACAAATCGCGACAACTACTCAACACAGCGTCCGATTGCGGTTAAACTGTGCATGCATATTCCCACTAGGCTGAGGAAGAAATGCCACTTGCCCCAGATATTATTATTATTATAGGAGATCCCCCCCCAGAGCAGTGTTGTCCATGGTGAGAAAGTTGACCTGGTGAACAGCTACAAATACTTGGGCATTCTTTTGCATTTGATAGCAAGCTGAAATTCGATGTAAACTGTGATTTGCTGTTTACGAAAGGCCAACAACACCTCTTTTGTTTGAGGAGGCTCGCCAAATTTCAGGTTGACAAATCTCTAATGAAACTGTTCTACAGTGCATTTATTGAGTCAATTATCTCCTTCTCCATCATTTTCTGGTACGGAAACCTGAACATAAAGGGAAAATAACACCCAACAGATTGTGAGAACGGCCTCAAAAATAGCTGGAGTAAATGTTAGTAGCCTGGATCATGTCTTACCTCTCAAACCCCAGGGGGGTTAAGGGGGTAAATCATCTTAAACCCCAGGCAGGGGGGTAAAGGGGGTAAATCTGCAACATCGGAGTTGGAACCGGAGACCAATTGGGTCTCCATTGACCCACTGAGCGCTGTTCAGAGGTGGACAGCCGCTGCCCCCGCCGGTACACATATTTCCTATGTGTACCATGTTTTTTCTTTTTTTACTGTGTTTTATGTGATTCATGTAAATCTCAGTAAACTATAGGATCATAGAATGCAGAGAGACAGTAAACTATAGGATCATAGAATGCAGAGAGACAGTGTAGCGTCTCAGTAAACTATAGGATCATAGAATGCAGAGAGACAGTAAACTATAGGATCATAGAATGCAGAGAGACAGTAAACTATAGGATCATAGAATGCAGAGAGACAGTAAACTATAGGATCATAGAATGCAGAGAGACAGTAAACTATAGCCGCATAGAATGCAGAGAGACAGTGTAGTGTCTCAGTAAACTATAGGATCATAGAATGCAGAGAGACAGTAAACTATAGGATCATAGAATGCAGAGACAGTGTAGCGTCTCAGTAAACTATAGGATCATAGAATGCAGAGAGACAGTAAACTATAGGATCATAGAATGCAGAGAGACAGTAAACTATAGTATCATAGAATGCAGAGAGACAGTAAACTATAGGATCATAGAATGCAGAGAGACAGTAAACTATAGGATCATAGAATGCAGAGAGACAGTAAACTATAGGATCATAGAATGCAGAGAGACAGTAAACTATAGGATCATAGAATGCAGAGAGACAGTAAACTATAGGATCATAGAATGCAGAGAGACAGTTTAGCGTCTCAGTAAACTATATGATCATAGAATGCAGAGAGACAGTAAACTATAGGATCATAGAATGCAGAGAGACAGTAAACTATATGATCATAGAATGGAGAGAGACAGTAAACTATAGCCTCATATAATGCAGAGAGACAGTGTAGCGTCTCAGTAAACTATATGATCATAGAATGCAGAGAGACAGTAAACTATAGGATCATAGAATGCAGAGACAGTGTAGCGTCTCAGTAAACTATATGATCATAGTATGCAGAGAGACAGTAAACTATAGGATCATAGAATGCAGAGAGACAGTAAACTATAGGATCATAGAATGCAGAGAGACAGTGTAGCGTCTCAGTAAACTATAGGATCATAGAATGCAGAGAGACAGTAAACTATAGGATCATAGAATGCAGAGAGACAGTAAACTATAGGATCATAGAATGCAGAGAGACAGTAAACTATAGGATCATAGAATGCAGAGAGACAGTAAACTATAGCCGCATAGAATGCAGAGAGACAGTAAACTATATGATCATAGTATGCAGAGAGACAGTAAACTATAGGATCATAGAATGCAGAGAGACAGTAAACTATAGGATCATAGAATGCAGAGAGACAGTGTAGCGTCTCAGTAAACTATAGGGTCATAGAATGCAGAGAGACAGTGTAGCGTCTCAGTAAACTATAGGATCATAGAATGCAGAATGACAGTAAACTATAGGATCATAGAATGCAGAGAGACAGTGTAGCGTCTCAGTAAACTATAGGATCATAGAATGCAGAGAGACAGTAAACTATAGGATCATAGAATGCAGAGAGACAGTAAACTATAGTATCATAGAATGCAGAGAGACAGTAAACTATAGGATCATAGAATGCAGAGAGACAGTGTAGCGTCTCAGTAAACTATAGGGTCATAGAATGCAGAGACACAGTAAACTATAGGATCATAGAATGCAGAGAGACAGTGTAGTGTCTCAGTAAACTATAGGATCATAGAATGCAGAGAGACAGTAAACTATAGGATCATAGAATGCAGAGACAGTGTAGCGTCTCAGTAAACTATAGGATCATAGAATGCAGAGAGACAGTAAACTATAGGATCATAGAATGCAGAGAGACAGTAAACTATAGTATCATAGAATGCAGAGAGACAGTAAACTATAGGATCATAGAATGCAGAGAGACAGTAAACTATAGGATCATAGAATGCAGAGAGACAGTAAACTATAGGATCATAGAATGCAGAGAGACAGTAAACTATAGGATCATAGAATGCAGAGAGACAGTAAACTATAGGATCATAGAATGCAGAGAGACAGTTTAGCGTCTCAGTAAACTATATGATCATAGAATGCAGAGAGACAGTAAACTATAGGATCATAGAATGCAGAGAGACAGTAAACTATATGATCATAGAATGGAGAGAGACAGTAAACTATAGCCTCATATAATGCAGAGAGACAGTGTAGCGTCTCAGTAAACTATAGGATCATAGAATGCAGAGAGACAGTAAACTATAGGATCATAGAATGCAGAGAGACAGTAAACTATAGGATCATAGAATGCAGAGAGACAGTGTAGCGTCTCAGTAAACTATAGGATCATAGAATGCAGAGACAGTGTAGCGTCTCAGTAAACTATAGGATCATAGAATGCAGAATGACAGTAAACTATAGGATCATAGAATGCAGAGAGACAGTAAACTATAGGATCATAGAATGCAGAGAGACAGTGTAGTGTCTCAGTAAACTATAGGATCATAGAATGCAGAGAGACAGTAAACTATAGGATCATAGAATGCAGAGAGACAGTAAACTATTGGATCATAGAATGCAGAGAGACAGTAAACTATAGGATCATAGAATGCAGAGAGACAGTAAACTATAGGATCATAGAATGCAGAGAGACAGTAAACTATAGCCTCATAGAATGCAGAGAGACAGTGTAGCGTCTCAGTAAACTATAGGATCATAGAATGCAGAGAGACAGTGTAGCGTCTCAGTAAACTATAGGATCATAAAATGCAGAGAGACAGTGTAGCGTCTCAGTAAACTATAGGATCATAGAATGCAGAGAGACAGTGTAGTGTCTCAGTAAACTATAGGGTCATAGAATGCATGTTTGGTGGCATGGCTCTGTTCTGGGAGATTGTCAGCATAAATATTAATAAGCCAGGTCATTCTGTAGAGACCTTGGGGTGAAAACCTGATGTTTTAAGTATGGCTCGACTCCATTTCTACCTGGTCAGGGATATCCTGACACGGACCCTCCTCTCGGAGCTAAAGCATTAACTCGCCTATTAGTTTGTATTGTTGCTCATTTCAGAACACGCCCAATATTACTGACATACATACAGTAGAAAAATGTAAATTGATTAAACATGTATAATGCGCAGCTGAACGGTCCAATATTAGACTGACCAAACACACATATGTGTAAATAGAAAACATGTAGAAGCTGAACTCGTCCCTCAAAGTACTCGCAGAGTCAAATATTGTACTTTTTACTCCACTACAATTATTAGAAATGTTTTCTTTGTAGATTAATATTACAAAACATACAATAACCCCGTCAGCCCTATACATTTTAGCCAGTTGAAAATAGTAGAGAGAGCTTGTAGATCTGCTATTTTCAAAACCTTTGAAGATTTGTGAATTGGGACAGTGTGCATACTTTTTACTCAAGTACATTTTGAATTCTGGACTTTTACTTGTATTTCTACATAGCGGCCGGTATTGATACTTTTACTCGTTATTTTAGTACTTTTCCCACTTGTAAAATTGAGAGATATTATTGATAAGGCTGCCTGATAAACACACACCTGTCTTGGAGCGTGTGCGTCTTGGCCTGCAGTGCGTCCACTGCCGTCCAGCTCCCAGGGGGACCGTCCGTTCCTGGCGCAGAGATGACCCCACACTTCTATGGCCAAGGCACCTTCCATCTGTCACGTGCACCATGTAGTCCTGCAGAGAGAATCACGTTGCAAAACAGTTCATGAGTTGGAATCAAGCGCTCGCTACGAGCTTGTAGGTCTGCTATTTTTGAAAAATCGCTCTTTTCAGAGCGAACATTTTTAACTCAAAGCTTTGCTTCTGGGGGGGGGGTCCCTGGAACAAAATATTTTCAGATGGGACCGGGTGGCCAATTACATATTTTTTGGGGTCCTTGACATGAAATATGGGGCACCACTGATACAGAAACATATATATTTCAGAAAACTGTCTGAATTGAGAAGACATTCTTTAAATTGTCAGGCCTGCCAAAATATAATTTTGTCAACAAATTAAACTGTAGACGAAAATTGTACTGCAGAATGCAATCAACTAAAATCTTGATATTCAGTAGACACACTAAAACATTTTAGATGACAAAAATATGACATTTATTTTATTCAAAGGACTATGAAATTTGCTGTCAAAATGAAGACTGGCTTTAAACACATCACTTACACTCCATCTTCAACAGTTTAGTCATTTATCGATTTAACGAGCGTCGACTGACTTACCGATAGGGTCTCTGCAGTCAGACCATGGGTCAGAGGTCACCGATGGGGTCAGTGCAGACCACGGGGTCAGAGAGGTGGGCAGGTTGACCGCGGTCACTCTGAAGTGGTCGACGGCGAGCGGCAGCAGGCCTGTGACAAAAATGATGGCGGCCGACCCCCATCTGAAAAGATGTTGTTCCAGGGACCCCCAGAAGCAAAGATATGAGTTAAAAGAATATATATTCAAAGATCTGCACCACATTTTCTTGACTTTTCAAAAATAGCAGATCTACAAGCTCAGACAATTATTTGACAACTTTAGCTCAACTTACTTTGTAGACCGTTTAGAAAAATAAAATCAATCTAATCACAATGCTGGCACAAATATGTTGGTCTTTATATATGTATTTATACCTGCCAACCAGCGCTGCCTGTCTTTAAAGAAATGGTAATAAAGTGACGGTACACACATTAAACAGTTTCTTCCATATTAATTTGTCCTAATAAAATAGATCCATTAATTAATATTTTATTACATTATTTGTACTGCCTGGTTTAAGAAAATAAACATATTGTCTAGTATTATTTATTGTATTAACTAGTTGTTCTATTAAGTTCAAACTAGTTCTATTCATTAATACATTTTAAATTATATTTATTTATTTAAGAAAATAAACACATTGTCTATTATTTATTGTATTATCTAATAACTCGTTTTTCCTAATAATAAATATATTAATTAGATTGTTAAATGATATTTTATTACATTATTTATTCTGCCTGGTGAAACGCGTAAGGCTGTCATTACTCTGAGTAACCACTAGAGGGAAGTGTTGGCCTAAAAGTGACAGCCATTAACAGTTTGTAGAAAGCGCAGTTCAACACACGCTCTGATAAAACCCAGAAAAGCATTATTAAAGACTTGTTTACCACTTGTTTACCACACGTCTTAGTCTCATCTCCCTTCCCTTAAACACACTGGACAACGCTCCACACGTCTTAGTCTCATATCCCTTTTCTAAAACACCCTGGAAAACGCTCCACATAATCCTACTCTCTTTTCCCTTCTCTGAAACACCCTGGACAACGCTCCACACATCCCAGACTCTTGTCGCTTCTCTAAAACACCCTGGATAATGCTCCACGCATCCTAGTCTCATCTTCCTTTTCTAAAACACACTAGACAATGCTCCACACGTCCTAGACTCTTTTTCCTCCTCTAAAACACCCTGGACAATGCTCCAGAGTTATACTGGTAGAACACTCGGTAGCGCGCCTACGAGCTTGTAGATCTGCTATTTTTGAAAAATCGAAGAACGACTGACATAGAAACATAGCTTTTTCAGAAAACTGTCAGGATGTAGAAGACATTTTTAGAATCTGATCTCAGGTCAAAATGGGTTGATGTAGAGCGAAAACAGACAAGACACTATCCCTGAGGGACTTCGCCGAGTCTGCTCCAATGAGAGGCTTACTTGTCGGGGGTGGAGGCGCCTGGCGACAGCGCCCGGTGGGCGGGGCTGAGCAGGTTCTGGTTGCTCTGGCTGTCCGACAGGCCGCTGCTGGTGGAGAGAGAGAGAGAATGAGAGAGAGTGAATAAGAGAGAGAGAGAGTAAAAGCGTGCGTGTGTGCGTGCCAATGCTCCACACCTCCCAGACTCTTCTCACTTCCCTAAAAGACCCTGGACAACGCTCCACACGTCCTAGACTCTTTTTCCTTCCGTTATGCATTAGCTATTGAAAAATAGCAGATGTACAAGCTCGTAGCGCGCCACTAAGTAAGAGAGAGAGATAGATATAGAGAGAGATTGAGAGAGAGAGAGAGAGAGAGAGAGAGAGAGAGAGAGAGAGTGAATAAGAGAGAGAGAGAGAGTAGTAGCTCGTAGCGCCGCACTCGGTGCCGCGCTATGAGCTTGTAGATTTGCTATTTTTCAATAGCTAAAGTATAACACCAAATGGGGTTCCCGTCCAGAATGTGCTAACATCCACAAACGTATTTATTCATAAAGGCATGGATATTTACATGTCTGCTTTTAAAACAGAGAACACAGAAAGCTAAACACTCAAAAACTAAGTACTAAGTACTAAGTACATTTACTTAAGTACAGTTTTGAGATATTTCAGATTTACTTGAGAATTTCCAATGTCCACTTTTACTACTACAGACTACAGTAACTCCACTATATTTATCTGACAGCTTTAGCTACTATAGTTACTTTGTAGATTGTATTATTATTATTACAATTATTATTACAACATTAACCACTTCAGCCCTATATACATTTCAGCCTATTGAAAATAGCCGATCTACAAGCTCACAATGCGTCGTGATGCGACGCTTTGTGAGCTTGTAGATCGTCTATTTTCGATTTGTTGTACACTTTACATTTGTAAACTTTAAATGGGACATTCTGCATAATGAGTAAGTTTACTTTTCCATTCCTATAAGACAATAATTCTGCTGCTCTGACTAAACTCAGTCTAATCTTTAACAGCTAGGTGTGACTCCTCTGTGGACCACCAGAGGGTGCTCAAACACCACCAGTGGTTCTAGTACTGGCAACCTCTGGCCTACAGGAGAGGAGAGGAGAGGGGCATAATATTTGTAGGAAAGGGAAGGCAAAAGTAAGTATTAATTCATTATTATTCCCCCGACATCTCGCACAGGGCCTCGCATTTCTCCCAGACGCCTCTGCAGAGGGCCACTATAGTTCCACACTCACTCCAGAGGGCCACTATAGTTCCACACTCACTCCAGAGAGGCCAATATAGTTCCACACTCACTCCAGAGGGCCACTATAGTTCCACACTCACTCCAGAGGGCCACTAAAGTTCCACACTCACTCCAAAGAGGCCACTATAGTTCCACACTCACTCCAGAGGGCCGCTATAGTTCCACACTCACTCCAGAGTGCCACTATAGTTCCACACTCACTCCAGAGGGCCGCTATAGTTCCACACTCACTCCAGAGAGGCCACTATAGTTCCACACTCACTCCAGAGGGCCACTATAGTTCCACACTCAATCACTCCAGAGGGCCACTATAGTTCCACACTCACTCCAGAGGGCCACTATAGTTCCACACTCACTCCAGAGGGCCGCTATAGTTCCACACTCACTCCAGAGGGCCACTATAGTTCCACACTCACTCCAAAGGGCCAAGTTGCATATTACTTTCGTAGCAAAAATAGCCGATCTACAAGCTTTTTGTCTCCACCAGGCCGAAGGCATGGGGAGAGAGTATGTTTTGCACTTGTGTCAGTCCGTCTGTGAACAGCTAATCTCCGGCACCGTTAACCCGGTCGATGCCAAATTGTCCCTGGATGCCAACGATGAACCTCTGCCCCAAAATTTCCAGAGCGGCCTGTTATAGCGCCACCAGGAGGCCGCTTTGTGCAAAACAAGTTTTTGGACAGTACACCTACAGATTTTGTCCAATCATCATGCAAATTGGTACACAGTCCCTCTAGAGCCATTCAACGAAACAGGTCTTTCAGATTTCTCAGACTACATTCTGATTGGCTAAGATTGGCTTCCAAAGTCCAAAGTGCACAGTTTCAAACAAAATGCTGCAAATCATGAACACATCGTGTGATTCCCGTGAAATTTTTACGCAAATCGGTACACATGCTCTCCATAGTCATGTGATCAATATGGGTTTGTTTGATTTCTCATAATCCACCCTCATTGGCTACGATTGGCTTCTAAACTTTTCAGGAGTAGCCCGCTTTGTACCCGTTTTGTACAAATCGCGACAACTACTCAACACAGCGTCCGATTGCGGTTAAACTGTGCATGCATATTCCCACTAGGCTGAGGAAGAAATGCCACTTGCCCCAGATATTATTATTATTATAGGAGATCCCCCCCCCAGAGCAGTGTTGTCCATGGTGAGCAAGTTGACCTGGTGAACAGCTACAAATACTTGGGCATTCTTTTGCATTTGATAGCAAGCTGAAATTCGATGTAAACTGTGATTTGCTGTTTACGAAAGGCCAACAACACCTCTTTTGTTTGAGGAGGCTCGCCAAATTTCAGGTTGACAAATCTCTAATGAAACTGTTCTACAGTGCATTTATTGAGTCAATTATCTCCTTCTCCATCATTTTCTGGTACGGAAACCTGAACATAAAGGGAAAATAACACCCAACAGATTGTGAGAACGGCCTCAAAAATAGCTGGAGTAAATGTTAGTAGCCTGGATCATGTCTTACCTCTCAAACCCCAGGGGGGTTAAGGGGGTAAATCATCTTAAACCCCAGGCAGGGGGGTAAAGGGGGTAAATCTGCAACATCGGAGTTGGAACCGGAGACCAATTGGGTCTCCATTGACCCACTGAGCGCTGTTCAGAGGTGGACAGCCGCTGCCCCCGCCGGTACACATATTTCCTATGTGTACCATGTTTTTTCTTTTTTTACTGTGTTTTATGTGATTCATGTAAATCTCAGTAAACTATAGGATCATAGAATGCAGAGAGACAGTAAACTATAGGATCATAGAATGCAGAGAGACAGTAAACTATAGGATCATAGAATGCAGAGAGACAGTAAACTATAGGATCATAGAATGCAGAGAGACAGTAAACTATAGCCTCATAGAATGCAGAGAGACAGTGTAGCGTCTCAGTAAACTATAGGATCATAGAATGCAGAGAGACAGTAAACTATAGGATCATAGAATGCAGAGAGACAGTAAACTATAGGATCATAGAATGCAGAGAGACAGTAAACTATAGCCGCATAGAATGCAGAGAGACAGTGTAGCGTCTCAGTAAACTATAGGATCATAGAATGCAGAGAGACAGTGTAGCGTCTCAGTAAACTATATGATCATAGTATGCAGAGAGACAGTAAACAAGTAAGACGCGCAAACGCGTGAAGCGAACGCAGCTCGTGTGTGTGTGGTTGTGTGTGTGTGTGCTACAGCTGCGCCCTGTGTGTGTGTGTGTGTGTGTGTGTGTGTGTGTGCGTGCGTGCGTGCGTGCGTGCCACAGCTGCGTCCTCTGGTGGCGGGCCGGTGGTGTAACAGCGTGACACCACACAGCGTGACACACAGACACTCAGCCCCTGCTGTCATAGTAAGTGGCTCACTGCGTTCGCAACTATAGGATCATAGAATGCAGAGACAGTAAACTATAGGATCATAGAATGCAGAGAGACAGTGTAGCGTCTCAGTAAACTATAGGATCATAGAATGCAGAGAGACAGTAAACTATAGGATCATAGAATGCAGAGAGACAGTAAACTATAGGATCATAGAATGCAGAGAGACAGTGTAGCGTCTCAGTAAACTATAGGATCATAGAATGCAGAGAGACAGTAAACTATAGGATCATAGAATGCAGAGAGACAGTAAACTATAGGATCATAGAATGCAGAGAGACAGTAAACTATAGCCGCATAGAATGCAGAGAGACAGTGTAGCGTCTCAGTAAACTATAGGGTCATAGAATGCAGAGAGACAGTAAACTATAGGATCATAGAATGCAGAGAGACAGTAAACTATAGGATCATAGAATGCAGAGAGACAGTGTAGCGTCTCAGTAAACTATAGGATCATAGAATGCAGAGAGACAGTGTAGCGTCTCAGTAAACTATAGGATCATAGAATGCAGAATGACAGTAAACTATAGGATCATAGAATGCAGAGAGACAGTGTAGCGTCTCAGTAAACTATAGGATCATAGAATGCAGAGAGACAGTGTAGCGTCTCCGTAAACTATAGGATCATAGAATGCAGAGAGACAGTAAACTATAGGATCATAGAATGCAGAGAGACAGTAAACTATAGTATCATAGAATGCAGAGAGACAGTAAACTATAGGATCATAGAATGCAGAGAGACTGTAAACTATAGGATCATAGAATGCAGAGAGACAGTAAACTATAGGATCATAGAATGCAGAGAGACAGTGTAGCGTCTCAGTAAACTATAGGGTCATAGAATGCAGAGACACAGTAAACTATAGGATCATAGAATGCAGAGAGACAGTGTAGTGTCTCAGTAAACTATAGGATCATAGAATGCAGAGAGACAGTAAACTATAGGATCATAGAATGCAGAGACAGTGTAGCGTCTCAGTAAACTATATGATCATAGTATGCAGAGAGACAGTAAACTATAGGATCATAGAATGCAGAGAGACAGTAAACTATAGGATCATAGAATGCAGAGAGACAGTGTAGCGTCTCAGTAAACTATAGGATCATAGAATGCAGAGAGACAGTAAACTATAGGATCATAGAATGCAGAGAGACAGTAAACTATAGGATCATAGAATGCAGAGAGACAGTAAACTATAGGATCATAGAATGCAGAGAGACAGTAAACTATAGCCGCATAGAATGCAGAGAGACAGTGTAGCGTCTCAGTAAACTATAGGATCATAGAATGCAGAATGACAGTAAACTATAGGATCATAGAATGCAGAGAGACAGTGTAGCGTCTCAGTAAACTATAGGATCATAGAATGCAGAGAGACAGTAAACTATAGGATCATAGAATGCAGAGAGACAGTAAACTATAGTATCATAGAATGCAGAGAGACAGTAAACTATAGGATCATAGAATGCAGAGAGACTGTAAACTATAGGATCATAGAATGCAGAGAGACAGTAAACTATAGGATCATAGAATGCAGAGAGACAGTGTAGCGTCTCAGTAAACTATAGGGTCATAGAATGCAGAGACACAGTAAACTATAGGATCATAGAATGCAGAGAGACAGTGTAGTGTCTCAGTAAACTATAGGATCATAGAATGCAGAGAGACAGTAAACTATAGGATCATAGAATGCAGAGACAGTGTAGCGTCTCAGTAAACTATAGGATCATAGAATGCAGAGAGACAGTAAACTATAGGATCATAGAATGCAGAGAGACAGTAAACTATAGTATCATAGAATGCAGAGAGACAGTAAACTATAGGATCATAGAATGCAGAGAGACAGTAAACTATAGGATCATAGAATGCAGAGAGACAGTAAACTATAGGATCATGGAATGCAGAGAGACAGTAAACTATAGGATCATAGAATGCAGAGAGACAGTAAACTATAGGATCATAGAATGCAGAGAGACAGTTTAGCGTCTCAGTAAACTATATGATCATAGAATGCAGAGAGACAGTAAACTATAGGATCATAGAATGCAGAGAGACAGTAAACTATAGGATCATAGAATGCAGAGAGACAGTAAACTATAGCCGCATAGAATGCAGAGAGACAGTGTAGCGTCTCAGTAAACTATAGGATCATAGAATGCAGAATGACAGTAAACTATAGGATCATAGAATGCAGAGAGACAGTGTAGCGTCTCAGTAAACTATAGGATCATAGAATGCAGAGAGACAGTAAACTATAGGATCATAGAATGCAGAGAGACAGTAAACTATAGTATCATAGAATGCAGAGAGACAGTAAACTATAGGATCATAGAATGCAGAGAGACTGTAAACTATAGGATCATAGAATGCAGAGAGACAGTAAACTATAGGATCATAGAATGCAGAGAGACAGTGTAGCGTCTCAGTAAACTATAGGGTCATAGAATGCAGAGACACAGTAAACTATAGGATCATAGAATGCAGAGAGACAGTGTAGTGTCTCAGTAAACTATAGGATCATAGAATGCAGAGAGACAGTAAACTATAGGATCATAGAATGCAGAGACAGTGTAGCGTCTCAGTAAACTATAGGATCATAGAATGCAGAGAGACAGTAAACTATAGGATCATAGAATGCAGAGAGACAGTAAACTATAGTATCATAGAATGCAGAGAGACAGTAAACTATAGGATCATAGAATGCAGAGAGACAGTAAACTATAGGATCATAGAATGCAGAGAGACAGTAAACTATAGGATCATAGAATGCAGAGAGACAGTAAACTATAGGATCATAGAATGCAGAGAGACGGTAAACTATAGGATCATAGAATGCAGAGAGACAGTTTAGCGTCTCAGTAAACTATATGATCATAGAATGCAGAGAGACAGTAAACTATAGGATCATAGAATGCAGAGAGACAGTAAACTATTATGATCATAGAATGGAGAGAGACAGTAAACTATAGCCTCATATAATGCAGAGAGACAGTGTAGCGTCTCAGTAAACTATAGGATCATAGAATGCAGAGAGACAGTAAACTATAGGATCATAGAATGCAGAGAGACAGTAAACTATAGGATCATAGAATGCAGAGAGACAGTGTAGCGTCTCAGTAAACTATAGGATCATAGAATGCAGAGACAGTGTAGCGTCTCAGTAAACTATAGGATCATAGAATGCAGAATGACAGTAAACTATAGGATCATAGAATGCAGAGAGACAGTAAACTATAGGATCATAGAATGCAGAGAGACAGTGTAGTGTCTCAGTAAACTATAGGATCATAGAATGCAGAGAGACAGTAAACTATAGGATCATAGAATGCAGAGAGACAGTAAACTATTGGATCATAGAATGCAGAGAGACAGTAAACTATAGGATCATAGAATGCAGAGAGACAGTAAACTATAGGATCATAGAATGCAGAGAGACAGTAAACTATAGCCTCAGAGAATGCAGAGAGACAGTGTAGCGTCTCAGTAAACTATAGGATCATAGAATGCAGAGAGACAGTGTAGCGTCTCAGTAAACTATAGGATCATAAAATGCAGAGAGACAGTGTAGCGTCTCAGTAAACTATAGGATCATAGAATGCAGAGAGACAGTGTAGTGTCTCAGTAAACTATAGGGTCATAGAATGCATGTTTGGTGGCATGGCTCTGTTCTGGGAGATTGTCAGCATAAATATTAATAAGCCAGGTCATGCTGTAGAGACCTTGGGGTGAAAACCTGATGTTTTAAGTATGGCTCGACTCCATTTCTACCTGGTCAGGGATATCCTGACACGGACCCTCCTCTCGGAGCTAAAGCATTAACTCGCCTATTAGTTTGTATTGTTGCTCATTTCAGAACACGCCCAATATTACTGACATGCATACGGTAGAAAAATGTAAATTGATTAAACATGTATAATGCGCAGCTGAACGGTCCAATATTAGACTGACCAAACACACATATGTGTAAATAGAAAACATGTAGAAGCTGAACTCGTCCCTCAAAGTACTCCACTACATCACAGAGTCAAATATTGTACTTTTTACTCCACTACAATTATTAGAAATGTTTTCTTTGTAGATTAATATTACAAAACATACAATAACCCCGTCAGCCCTATACATTTTAGCCAGTTGAAAATAGTAGAGAGAGCTTGTAGATCTGCTATTTTCAAAACCTTTGAAGATTTGTGAATTGGGACAGTGTGCATACTTTTTACTCAAGTACATTTTGAATTCTGGACTTTTACTTGTATTTCTACATAGCGGCCGGTATTGATACTTTTACTCGTTATTTTAGTACTTTTCCCACTTGTAAAATTGAGCGATATTATTGATAAGGCTGCCTGATAAACACACACCTGTCTTGGAGCGTGTGCGTCTTGGCCTGCAGTGCGTCCACTGCCGTCCAGCTCCCAGGGGGACCGTCCGTTCCTGGCGCAGAGATGACCCCACACTTCTATGGCCAAGGCACCTTCCATCTGTCACGTGCACCATGTAGTCCTGCAGAGAGAATCACGTTGCAAAACAGTTCATGAGTTGGAATCAAGCGCGCGCTACGAGCTTGTAGGTCTGCTATTTTTGAAAAATCGCTCTTTTCAGAGCGAACATTTTTAACTCAAAGCTTTGCTTCTGGGGGGGGGGTCCCTGGAACAAAATATTTTCAGATGGGACCGGGTGGCCAATTACATATTTTTTGGGGTCCTTGACATGAAATATGGGGCACCACTGATACAGAAACATATATATTTCAGAAAACTGTCTGAATTGAGAAGACATTCTTTAAATTGTCAGGCCTGCCAAAATATAATTTTGTCAACAAATTAAACTGTAGACGAAAATTGTACTGCAGAATGCAATCAACTAAAATCTTGATATTCAGTAGACACACTAAAACATTTTAGATGACAAAAATATGACAATTATTTTATTCAAAGGACTATGAAATTTGCTGTCAAAATGAAGACTGGCTTTAAACACATCACTTACACTCCATCTTCAACAGTTTAGTCATTTATCGATTTAACGAGCGTCGACTGACTTACCGATAGGGTCTCTGCAGTCAGACCATGGGTCAGAGGTCACCGATGGGGTCAGTGCAGACCACGGGGTCAGAGAGATGGGCAGGTTGACCGCGGTCACTCTGAAGTGGTCGACGGCGAGCGGCAGCAGGCCTGTGACAAAAATGATGGCGGCCGACCCCCATCTGAAAAGATGTTGTTCCAGGGACCCCCAGAAGCAAAGATATGAGTTAAAAGAATATATATTCAAAGATCTGCACCACATTTTCTTGACTTTTCAAAAATAGCAGATCTACAAGCTCAGACAATTATTTGACAACTTTAGCTCAACTTACTTTGTAGACCGTTTAGAAAAATAAAATCAATCTAATCACAATGCTGGCACAAATATGTTGGTCTTTATATATGTATTTATACCTGCCAACCAGCGCTGCCTGTCTTTAAAGAAATGGTAATAAAGTGACGGTACACACATTAAACAGTTTCTTCCATATTAATTTGTCCTAATAAAATAGATCCATTAATTAATATTTTATTACATTATTTGTACTGCCTGGTTTAAGAAAATAAACATATTGTCTAGTATTATTTATTGTATTAACTAGTTGTTCTATTAAGTTCAAACTAGTTCTATTCATTAATACATTTTAAATTATATTTATTTATTTAAGAAAATAAACACATTGTCTATTATTTATTGTATTATCTAATAACTCGTTTTTCCTAATAATAAATATATTAATTAGATTGTTAAATGATATTTTATTACATTATTTATTCTGCCTGGTGAAACGCGTAAGGCTGTCATTACTCTGAGTAACCACTAGAGGGAAGTGTTGGCCTAAAAGTGACAGCCATTAACAGTTTGTAGAAAGCGCAGTTCAACACACGCTCTGATAAAACCCAGAAAAGCATTATTAAAGACTTGTTTACCACTTGTTTACCACACGTCTTAGTCTCATCTCCCTTCCCTTAAACACACTGGACAACGCTCCACACGTCTTAGTCTCATCTCCCTTTTCTAAAACACCCTGGAAAACGCTCCACATAATCCTACTCTCTTTTCCCTTCTCTGAAACACCCTGGACAACGCGCCACACATCCCAGACTCTTGTCGCTTCTCTAAAACACCCTGGATAATGCTCCACGCATCCTAGTCTCATCTTCCTTTTCTAAAACACACTAGACAATGCTCCACACGTCCTAGACTCTTTTTCCTCCTCTAAAACACCCTGGACAATGCTCCAGAGTTATACTGGTAGAACACTCGGTAGCGCGCCTACGAGCTTGTAGATCTGCTATTTTTGAAAAATCGAAGAACGACTGACATAGAAACATAGCTTTTTCAGAAAACTGTCAGGATGTAGAAGACATTTTTAGAATCTGATCTCAGGTCAAAATGGGTTGATGTAGAGCGAAAACAGACAAGACACTATCCCTGAGGGACTTCGCCGAGTCTGCTCCAATGAGAGGCTTACTTGTCGGGGGTGGAGGCGCCTGGCGACAGCGCCTGGTGGGCGGGGCTGAGCAGGTTCTGGTTGCTCTGGCTGTCCGACAGGCCGCTGCTGGTGGAGAGAGAGAGAGAATGAGAGAGTGAATAAGAGAGAGAGAGAGTAAAAGCGTGCGTGTGTGCGTGCCAATGCTCCACACCTCCCAGACTCTTCTCACTTCCCTAAAACACCCTGGACAACGCTCCACACGTCCTAGACTCTTTTTCCTTCCGTTATGCATTAGCTATTGAAAAATAGCAGATGTACAAGCTCGTAGCGCGCCACTAAGTAAGAGAGAGAGATAGATATAGAGAGAGATAGAGAGAGAGAGAGAGAGAGAGAGAGAGTGAATAAGAGAGAGAGAGAGAGTAGTAGCTCGTAGCGCGGCATTCGGTGCCGCGCTATGACCTTGTAGATTTGCTATTTTTCAATAGCTAAAGTATAACACCAAATGGGGTTCCCGTCCAGAATGTGCTAACATCCACAAACGTATTTATTCATAAAGGCATGGATATTTACATGTCTGCTTTTAAAACAGAGAACACAGAAAGCTAAACACTCAAAAACTAAGTACATTTACTTAAGTACAGTTTTGAGATATTTCAGATTTACTTGAGAATTTCCAATGTCCACTTTTACTACTACAGACTACAGTAACTCCACTATATTTATCTGACAGCTTTAGCTACTATATAGTTACTTTGTAGATTGTATTATTATTATTACAATTATTATTACAACATTAACCACTTCAGCCCTATATACATTTCAGCCTATTGAAAATAGCCGATCTACAAGCTCACAATGCGTCGTGATGCGACGCTTTGTGAGCTTGTAGATCGTCTATTTTCGATTTGTTGTACACTTTACATTTGTAAACTTTAAATGGGACATTCTGCATAATGAGTAAGTTTATTTTTCCATTCCTATAAGACAATAATTCTGCTGCTCTGACTAAACTCAGTCTAATCTTTAACAGCTAGGTGTGACTCCTCTGTGGACCACCAGAGGGTGCTCAAACACCACCAGTGGTTCTAGTACTGGCAACCTCTGGCCTACAGGAGAGGAGAGGAGAGGGGCATAATATTTGTAGGAAAGGGAAGGCAAAAGTAAGTATTAATTCATTATTATTCCCCCGACATCTCGCACAGGGCCTCGCATTTCTCCCAGACGCCTCTGCAGAGGGCCACTATAGTTCCACACTCACTCCAGAGGGCCACTATAGTTCCACACTCACTCCAGAGAGGCCAATATAGTTCCACACTCACTCCAGAGGGCCACTATAGTTCCACACTCACTCCAGAGGGCCACTAAAGTTCCACACTCACTCCAAAGAGGCCACTATAGTTCCACACTCACTCCAGAGGGCCGCTATAGTTCCACACTCACTCCAGAGTGCCACTATAGTTCTACACTCACTCCAGAGGGCCGCTATAGTTCCACACTCACTCCAGAGAGGCCACTATAGTTCCACACTCACTCCAGAGGGCCACTATAGTTCCACACTCAATCACTCCAGAGGGCCACTATAGTTCCACACTCACTCCAGAGGGCCACTATAGTTCCACACTCACTCCAGAGGGCCGCTATAGTTCCACACTCACTCCAGAGGGCCACTATAGTTCCACACTCACTCCAGAGGGCCAAGTTGCATATTACTTTCGTAGCAAAAATAGCCGATCTACAAGCTTTTTGTCTCCACCAGGCCGAAGGCATGGGGAGAGAGTATGTTTTGCACTTGTGTCAGTCCGTCTGTGAACAGCTAATCTCCGGCACCGTTAACCCGGTCGATGCCAAATTGTCCCTGGATGCCAACGATGAACCTCTGCCCCAAAATTTCCAGAGCGGCCTGTTATAGCGCCACCAGGAGGCCGCTTTGTGCAAAACAAGTTTTTGGACAGTACACCTACAGATTTTGTCCAATCATCATGCAAATTGGTACACAGTCCCTCTAGAGCCATTCAACGAAACAGGTCTTTCAGATTTCTCAGACTACATTCTGATTGGCTAAGATTGGCTTCCAAAGTCCAAAGTGCACAGTTTCAAACAAAATGCTGCAAATCATGAACACATCGTGTGATTCCCGTGAAATTTTTACGCAAATCGGTACACATGCTCTCCATAGTCATGTGATCAATATGGGTTTGTTTGATTTCTCATAATCCACCCTCATTGGCTACGATTGGCTTCTAAACTTTTCAGGAGTAGCCCGCTTTGTACCCGTTTTGTACAAATCGCGACAACTACTCAACACAGCGTCCGATTGCGGTTAAACTGTGCATGCATATTCCCACTAGGCTGAGGAAGAAATGCCACTTGCCCCAGATATTATTATTATTATAGGAGATCCCCCCCCAGAGCAGTGTTGTCCATGGTGAGCAAGTTGACCTGGTGAACAGCTACAAATACTTGGGCATTCTTTTGCATTTGATAGCAAGCTGAAATTCGATGTAAACTGTGATTTGCTGTTTACGAAAGGCCAACAACACCTCTTTTGTTTGAGGAGGCTCGCCAAATTTCAGGTTGACAAATCTCTAATGAAACTGTTCTACAGTGCATTTATTGAGTCAATTATCTCCTTCTCCATCATTTTCTGGTACGGAAACCTGAACATAAAGGGAAAATAACACCCAACAGATTGTGAGAACGGCCTCAAAAATAGCTGGAGTAAATGTTAGTAGCCTGGATCATGTCTTACCTCTCAAACCCCAGGGGGGTTAAGGGGGTAAATCATCTTAAACCCCAGGCAGGGGGGTAAAGGGGGTAAATCTGCAACATCGGAGTTGGAACCGGAGACCAATTGGGTCTCCATTGACCCACTGAGCGCTGTTCAGAGGTGGACAGCCGCTGCCCCCGCCGGTACACATATTTCCTATGTGTACCATGTTTTTTCTTTTTTTACTGTGTTTTATGTGATTCATGTAAATCTCAGTAAACTATAGGATCATAGAATGCAGAGAGACAGTAAACTATAGGATCATAGAATGCAGAGAGACAGTGTAGCGTCTCAGTAAACTATAGGATCATAGAATGCAGAGAGACAGTAAACTATAGGATCATAGAATGCAGAGAGACAGTAAACTATAGGATCATAGAATGCAGAGAGACAGTAAACTATAGCCGCATAGAATGCAGAGAGACAGTGTAGCGTCTCAGTAAACTATAGGATCATAGAATGCAGAGAGACAGTGTAGCGTCTCAGTAAACTATATGATCATAGTATGCAGAGAGACAGTAAACTATAGGATCATAGAATGCAGAGAGACAGTAAACTATAGGATCATAGAATGCAGAGAGACAGTGTAGCGTCTCAGTAAACTATAGGATCATAGAATGCAGAGAGACAGTAAACTATAGGATCATAGAATGCAGAGAGACAGTAAACTATAGGATCATAGAATGCAGAGAGACAGTGTAGCGTCTCAGTAAACTATAGGATCATAGAATGCAGAGAGACAGTAAACTATAGGATCATAGAATGCAGAGAGACAGTAAACTATAGGATCATAGAATGCAGAGAGACAGTAAACTATAGGATCATAGAATGCAGAGAGACAGTAAACTATAGGATCATAGAATGCAGAGAGACAGTAAACTATAGCCGCATAGAATGCAGAGAGACAGTGTAGCGTCTCAGTAAACTATAGGGTCATAGAATGCAGAGAGACAGTAAACTATAGGATCATAGAATGCAGAATGACAGTAAACTATAGGATCATAGAATGCAGAGAGACAGTGTAGCGTCTCAGTAAACTATAGGATCATAGAATGCAGAGAGACAGTGTAGCGTCTCAGTAAACTATAGGATCATAGAATGCAGAGAGACAGTAAACTATAGGATCATAGAATGCAGAGAGACAGTAAACTATAGTATCATAGAATGCAGAGAGACAGTAAACTATAGGATCATAGAATGCAGAGAGACTGTAAACTATAGGATCATAGAATGCAGAGAGACAGTAAACTATAGGATCATAGAATGCAGAGAGACAGTGTAGCGTCTCAGTAAACTATAGGGTCATAGAATGCAGAGACACAGTAAACTATAGGATCATAGAATGCAGAGAGACAGTGTAGTGTCTCAGTAAACTATAGGATCATAGAATGCAGAGAGACAGTAAACTATAGGATCATAGAATGCAGAGAGACAGTAAACTATAGGATCATAGAATGCAGAGAGACAGTAAACTATAGGATCATAGAATGCAGAGAGACAGTAAACTATAGCCGCATAGAATGCAGAGAGACAGTGTAGCGTCTCAGTAAACTATAGGATCATAGAATGCAGAGAGACAGTAAACTATAGGATCATAGAATGCAGAGAGACAGTAAACTATAGGATCATAGAATGCAGAGAGACAGTGTAGCGTCTCAGTAAACTATAGGGTCATAGAATGCAGAGAGACAGTAAACTATAGGATCATAGAATGCAGAGAGACAGTAAACTATAGGATCATAGAATGCAGAGAGACAGTAAACTATAGGATCATAGAATGCAGAGAGACAGTAAACTATAGGGTCATAGAATGCAGAGACACAGTAAACTATAGGATCATAGAATGCAGAGAGACAGTGTAGTGTCTCAGTAAACTATAGGATCATAGAATGCAGAGAGACAGTAAACTATAGGATCATAGAATGCAGAGAGACAGTAAACTATAGGATCATAGAATGCAGAGAGACAGTAAACTATAGGATCATAGAATGCAGAGACAGTAAACTATAGGATCATAGAATGCAGAGAGACAGTAAACTATAGGATCATAGAATGCAGAGAGACAGTGTAGCGTCTCAGTAAACTATAGGGTCATAGAATGCAGAGAGACAGTAAACTATAGGATCATAGAATGCAGAGAGACAGTGTAGCGTCTCAGTAAACTATAGGATCATAGAATGCAGAGAGACAGTGTAGCGTCTCAGTAAACTATATGATCATAGAATGCAGAATGACAGTAAACTATAGGATCATAGAATGCAGAGAGACAGTGTAGCGTCTCAGTAAACTATAGGATCATAGAATGCAGAGAGACAGTGTAGCGTCTCAGTAAACTATAGGATCATAGAATGCAGAGAGACAGTAAACTATAGGATCATAGAATGCAGAGAGACAGTAAACTATAGGATCATAGAATGCAGAGAGACAGTAAACTATAGGATCATAGAATGCAGAGAGACAGTAAACTATAGGATCATAGAATGCAGAGAGACAGTAAACTATAGCCGCATAGAATGCAGAGAGACAGTGTAGCGTCTCAGTAAACTATAGGGTCATAGAATGCAGAGAGACAGTAAACTATAGGATCATAGAATGCAGAGAGACAGTGTAGCGTCTCAGTAAACTATAGGATCATAGAATGCAGAGAGACAGTGTAGCGTCTCAGTAAACTATAGGATCATAGAATGCAGAATGACAGTAAACTATAGGATCATAGAATGCAGAGAGACAGTGTAGCGTCTCAGTAAACTATAGGATCATAGAATGCAGAGAGACAGTGTAGCGTCTCAGTAAACTATAGGATCATAGAATGCAGAGAGACAGTAAACTATAGGATCATAGAATGCAGAGAGACAGTAAACTATAGTATCATAGAATGCAGAGAGGCAGTAAACTATAGGATCATAGAATGCAGAGAGACTGTAAACTATAGGATCATAGAATGCAGAGAGACAGTAAACTATAGGATCATAGAATGCAGAGAGACAGTGTAGCGTCTCAGTAAACTATAGGGTCATAGAATGCAGAGACACAGTAAACTATAGGATCATAGAATGCAGAGACAGTGTAGCGTCTCAGTAAACTATATGATCATAGTATGCAGAGAGACAGTAAACTATAGGATCATAGAATGCAGAGAGACAGTAAACTATAGGATCATAGAATGCAGAGAGACAGTGTAGCGTCTCAGTAAACTATAGGATCATAGAATGCAGAGAGACAGTAAACTATAGGATCATAGAATGCAGAGAGACAGTAAACTATAGGATCATAGAATGCAGAGAGACAGTGTAGCGTCTCAGTAAACTATAGGATCATAGAATGCAGAGAGACAGTAAACTATAGGATCATAGAATGCAGAGAGACAGTAAACTATAGGATCATAGAATGCAGAGAGACAGTAAACTATAGGATCATAGAATGCAGAGAGACAGTAAACTATAGCCGCATAGAATGCAGAGAGACAGTGTAGCGTCTCAGTAAACTATAGGGTCATAGAATGCAGAGAGACAGTGTAGCGTCTCAGTAAACTATAGGATCATAGAATGCAGAATGACAGTAAACTATAGGATCATAGAATGCAGAGAGACAGTGTAGCCTCTCAGTAAACTATAGGATCATAGAATGCAGAGAGACAGTAAACTATAGGATCATAGAATGCAGAGAGACAGTAAACTATAGTATCATAGAATGCAGAGAGACAGTAAACTATAGGATCATAGAATGCAGAGAGACTGTAAACTATAGGATCATAGAATGCAGAGAGACAGTAAACTATAGGATCATAGAATGCAGAGAGACAGTGTAGCGTCTCAGTAAACTATAGGGTCATAGAATGCAGAGACACAGTAAACTATAGGATCATAGAATGCAGAGAGACAGTGTAGTGTCTCAGTAAACTATAGGATCATAGAATGCAGAGAGACAGTAAACTATAGGATCATAGAATGCAGAGAGACAGTAAACTATAGTATCATAGAATGCAGAGAGACAGTAAACTATAGGATCATAGAATGCAGAGAGACAGTAAACTATAGGATCATAGAATGCAGAGAGACAGTAAACTATAGGATCATAGAATGCAGAGAGACAGTAAACTATAGGATCATAGAATGCAGAGAGACAGTAAACTATAGGATCATAGAATGCAGAGAGACAGTTTAGCGTCTCAGTAAACTATATGATCATAGAATGCAGAGAGACAGTAAACTATAGGATCATAGAATGCAGAGAGACAGTAAACTATATGATCATAGAATGGAGAGAGACAGTAAACTATAGCCTCATATAATGCAGAGAGACAGTGTAGCGTCTCAGTAAACTATAGGATCATAGAATGCAGAGAGACAGTAAACTATAGGATCATAGAATGCAGAGACAGTAAACTATAGGATCATAGAATGCAGAGAGACAGTGTAGCGTCTCAGTAAACTATAGGATCGTAGAATGCAGAGACAGTGTAGCGTCTCAGTAAACTATAGGATCATAGAATGCAGAATGACAGTAAACTATAGGATCATAGAATGCAGAGAGACAGTAAACTATAGGATCATAGAATGCAGAGAGACAGTGTAGTGTCTCAGTAAACTATAGGATCATAGAATGCAGAGAGACAGTAAACTATAGGATCATAGAATGCAGAGAGACAGTAAACTATTGGATCATAGAATGCAGAGAGACAGTAAACTATAGGATCATAGAATGCAGAGAGACAGTAAACTATAGGATCATAGAATGCAGAGAGACAGTAAACTATAGCCTCATAGAATGCAGAGAGACAGTGTAGCGTCTCAGTAAACTATAGGATCATAGAATGCAGAGAGACAGTGTAGCGTCTCAGTAAACTATAGGATCATAAAATGCAGAGAGACAGTGTAGCGTCTCAGTAAACTATAGGATCATAGAATGCAGAGAGACAGTGTAGTGTCTCAGTAAACTATAGGGTCATAGAATGCATGTTTGGTGGCATGGCTCTGTTCTGGGAGATTGTCAGCATAAATATTAATAAGCCAGATCATTCTGTATAGAGACCTTGGGGTGAAAACCTGATGTTTTAAGTATGGCTCGACTCCATTTCTACCTGGTCAGGGATATCCTGACACGGACCCTCCTCTCGGAGCTAAAGCATTAACTTGCCTATTAGTTTGTATTGTTGCTCATTTCAGAACACGCCCAATATTACTGACATGCATACGGTAGAAAAATGTAAATTGATTAAACATGTATAATGCGCAGCTGAACGGTCCAATATTAGACTGACCAAACACACATATGTGTAAATAGAAAACATGTAGAAGCTGAACTCGTCCCTCAAAGTACTCCACTACATCACAGAGTCAAATATTGTACTTTTTACTCCACTACAATTATTAGAAATGTTTTCTTTGTAGATTAATATTACAAAACATACAATAACCCCGTCAGCCCTATACATTTTAGCCAGTTGAAAATAGTAGAGAGAGCTTGTAGATCTGCTATTTTCAAAACCTTTGAAGATTTGTGAATTGGGACAGTGTGCATACTTTTTACTCAAGTACATTTTGAATTCTGGACTTTTACTTGTATTTCTACATAGCGGCCGGTATTGATACTTTTACTCGTTATTTTAGTACTTTTCCCACTTGTAAAATTGAGAGATATTATTGATAAGGCTGCCTGATAAACACACACCTGTCTTGGAGCGTGTGCGTCTTGGCCTGCAGTGCGTCCACTGCCGTCCAGCTCCCAGGGGGACCGTCCGTTCCTGGCGCAGAGATGACCCCACACTTCTATGGCCAAGGCACCTTCCATCTGTCCATGTAGTCCTGCAGAGAGAATCACGTTGCAAAACAGTTCATGAGTTGGAATCAAGCGCGCGCTACGAGCTTGTAGGTCTGCTATTTTTGAAAAATCGCTCTTTTCAGAGCGAACATTTTTTACTCAAAGCTTTGCTTCTGGGGGGGGGGTCCCTGGAACAAAATATTTTCAGATGGGACCGGGTGGCCAATTACATATTTTTTGGGGTCCTTGACATGAAATATGGGGCACCACTGATACAGAAACATATATATTTCAGAAAACTGTCTGAATTGAGAAGACATTCTTTAAATTGTCAGGCCTGCCAAAATATAATTTTGTCAACAAATTAAACTGTAGACGAAAATTGTACTGCAGAATGCAATCAACTAAAATCTTGATATTCAGTAGACACACTAAAACATTTTAGATGACAAAAATATGACAATTATTTTATTCAAAGGACTATGAAATTTGCTGTCAAAATGAAGACTGGCTTTAAACACATCACTTACACTCCATCTTCAACAGTTTAGTCATTTATCGATTTAACGAGCGTCGACTGACTTACCGATAGGGTCTCTGCAGTCAGACCATGGGTCAGAGGTCACCGATGGGGTCAGTGCAGACCACGGGGTCAGAGAGGTGGGCAGGTTGACCGCGGTCACTCTGAAGTGGTCGACGGCGAGCGGCAGCAGGCCTGTGACAAAAATGATGGCGGCCGACCCCCATCTGAAAAGATGTTGTTCCAGGGACCCCCAGAAGCAAAGATATGAGTTAAAAGAATATATATTCAAAGATCTGCACCACATTTTCTTGACTTTTCAAAAATAGCAGATCTACAAGCTCAGACAATTATTTGACAACTTTAGCTCAACTTACTTTGTAGACCGTTTAGAAAAATAAAATCAATCTAATCACAATGCTGGCACAAATATGTTGGTCTTTATATATGTATTTATACCTGCCAACCAGCGCTGCCTGTCTTTAAAGAAATGGTAATAAAGTGACGGTACACACATTAAACAGTTTCTTCCATATTAATTTGTCCTAATAAAATAGATCCATTAATTAATATTTTATTACATTATTTGTACTGCCTGGTTTAAGAAAATAAACATATTGTCTAGTATTATTTATTGTATTAACTAGTTGTTCTATTAAGTTCAAACTAGTTCTATTCATTAATACATTTTAAATTATATTTATTTATTTAAGAAAATAAACACAGTCTATTATTTATTGTATTATCTAATAACTCGTTTTTCCTAATAATAAATATATGAATTAGATTGTTAAATGATATTTTATTACATTATTTATTCTGCCTGGTGAAACGCGTAAGGCTGTCATTACTCTGAGTAACCACTAGAGGGAAGTGTTGGCCTAAAAGTGACAGCCATTAACAGTTTGTAGAAAGCGCAGTTCAACACACGCTCTGATAAAACCCAGAAAAGCATTATTAAAGACTTGTTTACATTGAGGTCCATTTGCATCAGAACATTTAATGACAATACAAATATAGAAACTGGATTTCTAAAGTTTTCAAAAGGAGTAGAGTCATTTCCTGGAGGAAAAGTACCACACTAGAAGAACAAGCCAATTTAAACACAGTCTTATTACTTAAAATTCAGTCTGGTCTTAGTGGTAAAACATTTAATACAATTTATTTAAATTTGCATACAGTAATTTAATTACAATATTCAACATTCATGTTTGGTGGCATGGCTCTGTTCTGGGAGATTGTCAGCATAAATATTAATAAGCCAGGTCATTCTGTAGAGACCTTGGGGTGAAAACCTGATGTTTTAAGTATGGCTCGACTCCATTTCTATCTGCTCAGGGATATCCTGACACGGACCCTCCTCTCGGAGCTAAAGCATTAACTCGCCTATTAGTTTGTATTGTTGCTCATTTCAGAACGCGCCCAATATTACTGACATGCATACAGTAGAAAAACATGTAGAAATAATGCGCAGCTGAACGGTCCAATATTAGACTGACCAAACACACATATGTAAATAGAAAACATGTAGAAGCTGAACTCGTCCCTCAAAGTAAACACAACACAGAGAACTCTACAATAAAATACCTCGTTACATTGACCGCTATTGTTGTTATTATTATTATTACCTGTTTGGCCTCTCGTTGTGGAAAATACGTTCTTTACATTTACTTCTTGTTGTGAGCGTCTGTCCTTCCATCATGACTCCACACATCTTTAGCAGTTAGCACCGCGATATATAATAACTATTATTATTATAAATAACTAAACACTAACAATATAAGCTGCAAGTGTAGAGTTCTAGTATAGTACAGTAACTATGTAGGCTATGTAGTAATATATTATAGTAGTGTACAGACTCCTGAGTGAGACGAAATGTTTGCACCAGCTGTGTTCAATCAATCAATCAATCAATGGTCCAGCTGTGTGTTACTGACAGACAGGGAACGTTTGTTCTGCCTCAGAATGTTATCACATCATGTTTTTAGTTTTTACATTTTCAACCTCACGTGAAATCAATTTATTATGAATCATGGAATCACTATGCATTATGTTTTATGATCTTATGACCATGAATGTTAGTATTTGAGCTATTTTAGTATTTTTTTATAGTAAGCATTTTAATGACAGCATTTACAAACTTTAAATGAATGTTTGTGAATTAAACTAGTATAATATTAAATTATATATAACTACAACTAGAAGTTTATATTACTTTATATTACAATGTAGGCATTTATCAGGCATTAATCCATTTATCAGGCTTTATCCAGTGATCATATTCATAAGCATTAAAAATATATGAATATTCATAAATGTTTAATTTAAATTAATTAATTAATGATAGGTGGACAGACAATGTTGGAACTATGCACAAAAACAAACTTCACCCATTTTTTTTACTTGTAAAACTGTGATGCATTTCACTCCTATGGCATATAAAGTTAGGTGTGAATCCCTAGACTCCTTCAAACCCGCTCTCAAAAAGAGCACCTACGGACAGCTGCAATGGACCACTGATGTTAACCAGTGTTGTTTTTAACAGCAAATTTTGATTTTAGTTTTAGTCAAAGTCTCTTACTCTCTCAATAGTTTAATTTAGTTTCAGGCACATTTTAGTCACCTGGAATGTTTTAGTGTTAGTCTAGTTTTAGTTGACTAAATATCATAAGATTTTAGTCGACTAAATCCAGTTGATTTAGTAGACTAAAATGTACTTTGGTGAGCCGTGATGCCGTCGTAATGACTGATTTTACACTTGCTGAAAATAGCTGATCTACAAGCTCACGTGTTGCGCTGCGACACACGAGTTTGTAGATCTCAGCTATTTTCAGCATGCAATCAAGTGTAAAATGACTTATACTGGATCTCTTCCTATAGCATTTAAAAGTTTTTATCTGTTGACAAAATTGTTAGTATATATAGTCATCAGTTTTAGTAATCATAGCTTAGTTTTCATTTAGTTTCCATCAGTGAAAAAAGGTAGTCGAACATTTTTCGTCTTAGTTTTAGTCAACGAAATCAACACTAATGTAAACAAGTGTTTTTTCTGGTTTTATCGTCGTAGCAGTAGATTTTGTATTGACCTGTATACTTTTGTTTGAAATGTACCTACATACTGTGAAATAAACATTTCAATCAATCAATCATAAATGCTGTACCTGTTGATCACAGACGAGGCCTTCTTCTCTGACTGGCTGAAGTGTGTAGAACATCTCCTCAGTGTGAACGTTCGGCCAAAATAACCGAGCTACAAGCTCTGATAAACATTCAGCCAAAACAACAGATCTACAAGCTCACAGTGCAATGCATTGTTTGGTACGTGGTCTACTCTTTCTTCCCTCTATGCTGAAAATAGACGATACACACTTAGGGATGTCAATGGCTAACCGGATAGCCGTTAAAACAAATCTGAATATACTTATGGGCTTCACGGTTAACTTAAACCTAAAAATAATAAATGTATGTTCCTGATGGTGTTATTTAGTTATGGAGAGATGTCATCATTCTAAACACTCACTGCAAGAGAGTTTTCTATGTCCAAGAGAACACTAGATAGATTACATACATTTTGGGTTAAAAGAAAATAAATAAAATCAGCAACCGTTAATTAAGCTATGGGGTAACCGAATGGAAAATGATCCGTTAGCGACATCCCTAATCACAACATAGAGAATTAGAACAACGGTCAGGATATTTAAGCGCCTTGGAGAAAGGCACTATAGAAATGCACCATTTACCATTTATTTAACACCACAGAAGAAGACAGCAGGAAGTGAAGTCAGGGTTTCAGACATTTTATTGATTTAGAATTCGTTACCATGTCAAAGGTCGTCAGGGACAGGTGGGTGTGGCAAAGCTTCTTATACACCTGTAAAGGTCAGAGATCAAAGGTCATCAGGGCCAGGTGTATGGAATAAAGCATAACTAAATCTAAAGATGTAATGATGTTTTAGTCCGACCAGCTGAAGAGATCATTAAGGTTGCTTTTATTACATTTAACTGAGACCATTCAGTTAAAGCTGCTTCTAAACTTGTATTCTATTGCTAGTTTGATCACTTCAAATTAGAGATGCTCCAATAATCGGCCACTGATCAGTGATCAGCCAATATTCAGCATTTACCCTATCTGGAGAAACATAACATAACACATAACATATAACATATACAGATTATTAAAACAACAACAAAAGAGGCAAGAATGGTGCAGCACTAGTTCCCGTCCTGAATAGGTTAGAGTTCAAAGGTCATGTTACCTTGCCGATGAGGAAGTAAACCAGAGACTCTTTGGGAACGATTTGTTTCAACTCCTCCGACCTAAAAACCCCCAGACTCTCCTGTACTGACCGTGATGCAGCGAACGTCTGCACACACATTGCTTGTGTGTCTTGCAACGACAGGTCACGGACTCGCACGTGTGCGTATGTGCGTATGTGTGCATGTGCGTGCATGTGTGCGTGTTGATATATTCAAACAGGTATAAGGACTAGTCATTATAATTATCATACATACCACGCCAATATGACAGAAGCACTGACGACTGAGGGTTGATACTCAGAGCTTTCTTGAAGTGAATTTCTGCGAAGTTGAACTTCTCCTGCTTAGATCATCCCTAATCCATACCTATAGCGCACGCACACCCATACACGCACGGACGCACAGAGAGAGAGAGAGAGAGAGAGACACACACACACACACACACACACACACACACACACACACACACACACACACACACACACACACACACACACACACACACACACACACACACACACACACACACACACACACACACACACACACACACACACACACACACACACACACAATAGTGTATTCAGTAGGCTATGGCATTTGTGGACATATTTACCAGGCATTGTGTAACTATGATTCCTTTATTTTTTATTTTTGTAACCCAATTTCTACGGGGAGTACATGTGAGGGTACCTACCCTAGGGGACACAGGGAGAACATGTGAGGGTACCTACCCTAGGGGACACGGGGAGAACATGTGAGGGTACCTACCCTAGGGGACACAGGGAGAACATGTGAGGGTACCTACCCTAGGGGACACGGGGAGAACATGTGAGGGTACCTACTACCTACCCTAGGGGACACGGGGATAACATGTGAGGGTACCTACCCTAGGGGACACAGGGAGAACATGTGAGAGTACCTACCCTAGGAGACACGGGGAGAACATGTGAGGGTACCTACCCTAGGGACACGGGGAGAACATGTGAGGGTACCTACCCGATAGGGGACACAGGGAGAACATGTGAGGGTACCTACCCTAGGGGACACAGGGAGAACATGTGAGGGTACCTACCCTAGGGGACACGGGGAGAACATGTGAGGGTACCTACCCTAGGGGACACAGGGAGTACATGTGAGGGTACCTACCCTAGGGGACACAGGGAGTACATGTGAGGGTACCTACCCTAGGGGACACGGGGAGAACATGTGAGGGTACCTACCCTAGGGCACACAGGGAGAACATGTGAGGGTACCTACCCTAGGGGACACAGGGAGAACATGTGAGGGTACCTACCCTAGGGGACACGGGGAGAACATGTGAGGGTACCTACCCTAGGGGACACAGGGAGAACATGTGAGAGTACCTACCCTAGGAGACACGGGGAGAACATGTGAGGGTACCTACCCTAGGGACACGGGGAGAACATGTGAGGGTACCTACCCTAGGGACACAGGGAGAACATGTGAGGGTACCTACCCTAGGGGACACAGGGAGAACATGTGAGGGTACCTACCCTAGGGACACGGGGAGAACATGTGAGGGTACCTACCCTAGGGACACGGGGAGAACATGTGAGGGTACCTACCCTAGGGGACACAGGGAGAACATGTGAGGGTACCTACCCTATAGGGGACACAGGGAGAACATGTGAGGGTACCTACCCTAGGGGACACAGGGAGAACATGTGAGGGTACCTACCCTAGGGGACACGGGGAGAACATGTGAGGGTACCTACCCTAGGGGACACGGGGAGAACACGGGGAGAACATGTGAGGGTACCTACCCTAGGAGACACGGGGAGAACATGTGAGGGTACGTACCCTAGGGGACACGGGGAGAACATGTGAGGGTACCTACCCTAGGGGACACGGGGAGAACATGTGAGGGTACCTACCCTAGGGGACACAGGGAGAACATGTGAGGGTACCTACCCTAGGGGACACGGGGAGAACATGTGAGGGTACCTACCCTAGGGGACACAGGGAGAACATGTGAGGGTACCTACCCTAGGGGACACGGGAGAACATGTGAGGGTACCACTACCTACCCTAGGGGACAGTGTCTAATGTGGACTCTAATAATAATTGTAATAATTACCAGGCATTGTAGTGTCTACTGTTGACTAATAGCGTTCCTGCAGCAGGATAAGGCTTTGTCCAACTCCTCCGTCAAAACAAACTTGTGTCAGAGCAGAGTGTAGGCGTAGGCAAAGCTGGGGTCCCCCTGGGAAGGGAGCCAGAGAGACAATTTAGTCATTCATCAGACGCTCTTAATCCAGAACGATTCACAGTAAGCAACAACAACAACAACACATGGTAATACATCACTTACATGAACCATAAGCACCATAAGCAAGCTAAGAACCTAACAGTGAAATATCTATATAATGAAACTATGCATATAAATATAGTGCTATGTCTATTGTCTACATAAAATGCTTCCTTAGTTACATAAGTTGAGTCTTTGCATGATAGAGACCCTAACAGTTATTAGTGAGATTATAACTAGAGTGAGACAGAAACAGTAATTACTCTAAGACAGTGGTTTTCAACCAGTGGTCCGGGGACCACCAGTGGTCCTTGGGTGGGTTCCAGGTGGTCTCCATGCTAAATGATGGATAGTTGCTAACAAAATGGACTAGATATTTAACTCTTAAGACCATAAAATGAAACCAAATGGACCCGTACGGATCCATTTTGTTTCACTTGATGCTCTCAAGAGTTAAATTGTCAAACATCTGCATCAGTTAATTTACACAATTGTACAGAAAGTCTAAACAATTAGAGAATGTAGAATAATTATTTTGATCAACATTTGCCTGTTATCTCTCCTAATGGTACCAACATCAATACTGCATGAACTAAAAAACATGGCATGGATACACCTGGGACGTATGCTCATTGATGTGTCCCAAGGTCATCAGGGTTTCTGGTCTCCCAACATCACTCAGGTGACCCAGCCGGGGTGATCAAGTCCCAACTTACGTCCCAGTAGCTACCCTCGATCAGTCCCATTAGGGAAAGACAGGGTCACACAGTCCGCTGCTCCCGAACTACTCACTCTGCCAGGACTGGGAGGTCTGGCCTGTGGAAGGACTAGAATCTGTGGGATGTCTCCTGTCCGGGCCCCTCCTAAGTCTCGCCAGGTCCACTCCTGCTCTCACCAGGTGCAGTGCAGGACCTGTGAGTTGGAATTGTGGATAACATCTTATCCAACGATAACAAAATATTGTTTAGTTTCGGGTCTGAGAGGCTAAATGTCCTCAAATGGTGGTCCGTAGCTCAAATTCTGAATAATTAAATAAATAATGGACCTTGATGTGAAAAGGGTTGAAAACCACTGGTCTAATAGGCAATTCACACTGAGACGGACTGAATCCGTTTAATTGGAACCCTGATGGCCATGATTCACATTACCCGAGATTCAACAGCGCACCCGGGTACACTTGCATAACACAATTTAATCCTCCTGATGACGGTGTGCTTGATGGCTGGCGCGCACGGACACTGACCCTCAACTGTGCGACATTGTCTCAAATAAATCCAGACACACTGAATTGCATTGCCTCAACGGTCCAGAGACCCGCCCCCCCATGCGGTCCCGGGGACGGTTGGGCAATCCGCTCCCGGGAACAGTACGCATCATTCACACAACCACAACATCTGCCAAGTGGTCCCGAGTGCGCACCCGGGACCATAGTGTGAATTGCCTATAAGACAGTGGATGGCTGAGTTCACACAACATTAACTTAGTTTTAGGGTGATTCTTAGTAATTATTCTAAGACAGTGTATGAAAGCTAAATAAAATCTCAAGACTGAAAATGCAAAGATGATATTTTAGGCCGAACGGCTTAAATAGCGGTTAACGCAGTAGAACTGTTAACTGAGACCATTCGTGTTTGTGGAAGATGCTTCTAAACTTCTATTGCTAGTTTGATCACTTCAAATACTCTTTCGAATTACCGAAAATAGCAGATCTCGTCACGTCATTCTTTGAGGGCAGGAAGGCCATGAAATGAAACAAAAGAATATGAATTTAACTTAACACATTTTGGACCGAGGCCAATTCTAAAAACGCCTTCTAAAAACTGAACTAAGTTTTCTGGAAAAACTTCAAATTCAGCACGTTTGTGAAACAAGCTTGTATACATCTGGAAAACCCTTATTTGTATTGTAATAAGATTAGAGAGACCCACTAAGAGAAACCCGTGTGTGGAACGAGCTTCTTATTTATTTCTTGCCTTGATCTACGTCCTCTCTACTCTTCTCACTTCTCTAAAACACCCTGGTCAACGCTCCACACATCCTAGACTCTTCTCCCTTCTCTAAAACACCCTGGACAACGCACCACACGTCCCAGACTCTTCTCTGAAACACCCTGGACAACGCTCCACACATCCTAGACTCTTATCCCTTCTCTAAAACACCCTGGACAACGCTCCACACGTCCAAGACTCTTATCCCTTCTCTAAAACACCCTGGACAACGCTCCACACATCCTAGACTCTTCTCCCTTCTCTAAAACAGCCTGGACAACGCACCACACGTCCCAGACTCTTATCCCTTCTCTAAAACACACTGGACAACGCTCCACACGTCCCAGACTCTTCTCCCTTCTCTAAAACACCCTGGACAATGCTCCACACGTCCCAGACTCTTCTCCCTTCTCTAAAACACCCTGGACAACGCTCCACACATCCTAGACTCTTCTCACTTCTCTAAAACACACTGGACAACGCTCCACACGTCCCAGACTCTTCTCCATTCTCTAAAACACCCTGGACAACGCTCCACACGTCCCAGACTCTTCTCACTTATCTAAAACACCCTGGACAACGCTCCACACATCCTAGACTCTTCTCACTTCTCTAAAACACACTGGACAACGCTCCACACGTCCCAGACTCTTCTCCATTCTCTAAAACACCCTGGACAACGCTCCACACGTACCAGACTCTTCTCACTTATCTAAAACACCCTGGACAACGCTCCACACGTCCCAGACTCTTCTCACTTATCTAAAACACCCTGGACAACGCTCCACACGTCCCAGACTCTTCTCACTTATCTAAAATACCCTGGACAATGCTCCACACGTCCCAGACTCTTCTCCCTTCTCTAAAACGCCCTGCTATGTCTGTAGTTCCTCACCTCAGGACAGTTCTTGTCGATGTCGGTCAGGTCTTTGGACAGCGTAGACAGATGTCTCTCTGCAGATGCCAGATGTCGTGGAATAAATCTCCATTCCTTCGACTCTGCACGGCTCGATTCGACGCACCTCACTGAACAGCCTCTCTGCCCGAAAGAAAATACAATATATAATTGCAGTGAAGTTGCTTGATTAAGTATTTAATATTCATTTGATATATTAAAGCCAAAGGCCATTCAACTTCAAACTGCATTTTGAAAACACACGTCTCTGCTTCTGGTGACTGATATTGTCCTTCCAATGAATGATAGGACGCGTGTGTGTGTGTGTGTGTCGGTCGCAGTTAAGTATGGAATTGTGCATTTCCCGTCAGTGTGTGTTAGTCACACCCAGGGTGAGAGAGCATGTGACATCACGTTTCATCATCAGGGATGGAGATCCCAGATGTCATCAATATTAAGCCCATGTATGGAGATCGCTGATGTCATCAATATTGGCCAACAACTCTACATCTGACCTCAAAACTCATACTCTTAGATCTCCATATATGGAGCTGACCTGTTCTGACATTCCACATGTTGATCCTTCCCCATCCATCCTTCCTCTTCGATGTCTCCTTTTTGGCTGATACCTGTTCATTTAAACTCTAGACGGGCCTGTTGACTGATACCTGTCCATTTAAACTCTAGACGGGCCTGTTGACTGATACGTGTTGTGGCGATTAGTGTCGCCACACGCACACGCACGCACGCCCATTTGTGCCGTCAGTTACACTCCAGACTGATACGTCTTTTTATGCCCTGACGTCACGCACCTGGCTAGCGGCAGGAGGAAGTGCTGTGGCAGCCGCGGAGGCTGGAGGTGTTTTGTTTGCAACTCGCTGTTACGGTTGTTTTAGCCAGTAACCCTTTACGTTTATGAATCGTTGTGCGCTCAAAGCGTTGTCGTTTTGGACATACATTGTGGAGAGGATCACACAGAGGAGGATGTCCCGGCGGTCGTTTGGATCGGACACCTTGGAACCGTGGGGATTTAACACCACATTTGTACGTCAGTGAGTAACAAACGAAGAGACACAACAGAACAGACAGAACAGGGTTACAACCTAACGGATACCGTGCGGGTACAGGAAACATACTGTCGGGTTTTGCGTTTGGGCCAAGGACGGAATACTGAACTGAACTGTGAACTGTGAACCTATGTGCTGTGAACATTTCATTATACAACTTATTAACTGCAACTCTACCGTGTCTGTGTTTATTGTGTTTACAAGTGACTCTACAGGGTGTGCAGTGTGGTGCGGACCACGGTATGCTGCACAGCCTTATGCAACGGTTACCCTATTAACTAACATTTTGTCAGGATACAACTGCCTGGCTGGCACCCCAGATCCATGATCTATAACAAACCGTTACAGTGTCCATTTAAACTCTAGACGGGCCTGTTGACTGATACCTGTCCATTTAAACTCTAGACGGGCCTGTTGACTGATACCTGTCCATTTAAACTCTAGACGGGCCTGTTGACTGATACCTGTCCATTTAAACTCTAGACGGGACTGTTGACTGATACCTGTGCATTTAAACTCTAGACGGGCCTGTTGACTGATATCTGTCCATTTAAACTCTAGACGGGCCTGTTGACTGATACCTGTCCATTTAAACTCTAGACGGGCCTGTTGACTGATACCTGTCCATTTAAACTCTAGACGGGCCTGTTGACTGATACCTGTCCATTTAAACTCTAGACGGGCCTGTTGACTGATACCTGTCCATTTAAACTCTAGACGGGCCTGCCCAAAAGTTATTAGTGCAGCCGCGCCCGGCAGCCGGCGAAAACTAGTTCTCAACAGGCCCGAAAATTAAGATATGCTGTCACCCAGGTGGATGTGTGCACGCAATCTCGAGGTCGCTTCTCGCCTTCAGGTGTCTTACTGGTATTGTGTGTGTTGTAGTGTGTGTGTGCGTGTGTGTATACACCTGTACATATTCGGCCAGCTCATAGTGTGCTGTAGCGATGTGACTCAACGGTCTGTCTGTGCGTGCGTGCATACCTGTAAGCATTCATCCAGCTCATAGTGTGCTGTAGCGATGTGACTCAACGGTCTGTCTGTGCGTGCGTGCATACCTGTAAGTATTCATCCAGCTCATAGTGTGCTGTAGCGATGTGACTCAACGGTCTGTCTGTGCGTGCGTGCATACCTGTAAGTATTCATCCAGCTCATAGTGTGCTGTAGCGATGTAACTCAACACCCAGCCTGTGTTGTAATGGTGAGAAGGCAGAGAGGAGAGAACGCTGACCACTTCTCTGCTGTTGTACAAAGAGCTTTTACCCAGATCCCTTACGCTGAGTAGACCATCTGTAAAACACACAATATATACATATATATACATCAACACCTGCTGGTGTACAAACACAATGCTAGGTAGTAGTGGTGCGCGGCCGGCCCGTTGCCTTGTGGGCAGACGGGTCAAGATTTTGATCAACAATTATTGCACAGCGGCCAGGGCGGGTCACCCCATTTTGAGAACGACTGACATAAAAACATGGGTTTTCAGAAAACTGTCAGAATTTAGAAGACATTTTTTAAATTTCGACGTCAGGCCAAAATGGGTTAAGTACAATTCCAATTCCAATTTTCGATACCTTTACTTCTACTCCACTATATCACAGAGGCAAATATTGTACTTTTTACTCCACTACAATTATTAGGAATGTTTACTTTGTAGATTAATATTACAAAACATACAATAACCCCGTCAGCCCTATACATTTTAGCCAGTTGAAAATAGTAGAGAGAGCTTGTAGATCTGCTATTTTCAAAACCTTTGAAGATTTGTGAATTGGGACATTGTGCATACATTTTACTCAAGTACATTTTGAATTCTGGACTTTTACTTGTATTTCTACATAGCGGCCGGTATTGATACTTTTACTCGTTATTTTAGTACTTTTCCCACTTGTAAAATTGAGAGATATTATTGATAAGGCTGCCTGATAAACACACACCTGTCTTGGAGCGTGTGCGTCTTGCCTGCAGTGCGTCCACTGCCGTCCAGCTCCCAGGGGGACCGTCCGTTCCTGGCGCAGAGATGACCTCACACTTCTATGGCCAAGGCACCTTCCATCTGTCACGTGCACCATGTAGTCCTGCAGAGAGAATCACGTTGCAAAACAGTTCATGAGTTGGAATCAAGCACGCGCTACGAGCTTGTAGGTCTGCTATTTTTGAAAAATCATGAAAATGTGGCACAACTCTTTTCAGAGCTTAAACTGTCAGGCCCGCCAAAATATAATTTTGTCAACAAATTAAACTGTAGACGAAAATTGTACTGCAGAATGAAATCAACTAAAATCTTGATATTCAGTAGACACACTAAAACATTTTAGATGACAAAAATATGACAATTTTTTTATTCAAAGGACTATGAAATTTGCTGTCAAAATGAAGACTGGCTTTAAACACATCACTTACACTCCATCTTCAACAGTTTAGTCATTTATCGATTCAACGAGCGTCGACTGACTTACCGATAGGGTCTCTGCAGTCAGACCATGGGTCAGAGGTCACCGATGGGGTCAGTGCAGACCACGGGGTCAGAGAGATGGGCAGGTTGACCGCGGTCACTCTGAAGTGGTCGACGGCGAGCGGCAGCAGGCCTGTGACAAAAATGATGGCGGCCGACCCCCATCTGAAAAGATGTTGTTCCAGGGACCCCCAGAAGCAAAGATATGAGTTAAAAGAATATATATTCAAAGAGCTGCGCCACATTTTCTTGACTTTTCAAAAATAGCAGATCTACAAGCTCAGACAATTATTTGACAACTTTAGCTCAAATTACTTTGTAGACTGTTTAGAAAAATAAAATCAATCTAATCACAATGTTGGCACAAATATGTTGGACTTTATATATGTATTTATACCTGCCAACCAGCGCTGCCTGTCTTTAAAGAAATGGTAATAAAGTGACGGTACACACATTAAACAGTTTCTTCCATATTAATTTCCAAAAGATCAATTGCCTTCCGTCTGTCCTATTAATAAAATAGATCCATTAATTAATATTTTATTACATTTGTTCTGCCTGGTTTAAGAAAATAAACATATTGTCTAGTATTATTTATTGTATTAACTAGTTGTTCTATTAAGTTCAAACTAGTTCTATTAATTAATACATTTTAAATGATATTTATTTATTTAAGAAAATAAACACATTGTCTATTATTTATTGTATTATCTAATAACTCGTTTTTCCTAATAATAAATATATTAATTAGATTGTTAAATGATATTTTATTACATTATTTGTTCTGCGTGGTGAAACGCGTAAGGCTGTCATTACTCTGAGTAACCACTAGAGGGAAGTGTTGGCCTAAAAGTCACAGTCATTAACAGTTTGTAGAAAGCACAGTTCAACACAAGCTTTAATACAATTTAATTTGCATACAGTAATTTAATTACAATATTCAACATTCATGTTTGGAGGCATGGCTCTGTTCTGGGAGATTGTCAGCATAAATATTAATAAGCCAGGTCATTATCATCTGCTCAGGGATATCCTGACGGACCCTCCTCTCGGAGCTAAAGCATTAACTCGCCTATTAGTTTGTATTGTTACTCATTTCAGAACGCGCCCAATATTACTGACATACATACAGTAGAAAAGTGTAAATTGATAAAACATGTATAATGCGCAGCTGAACGGTCCAATATTAGACTGACCAAACACACATGTGTAAATAGAAAACATGTAGAAGCTGAACTCGTCCCTCAAAGTAAACACAACACAGAACTCTAAAATAAAAGACCTCGTTACATTGACCGCTATTGTTATTATTATTATTACCTGTCTGGCCTCTCGTTGTGGAAAATACGTTCTTTACATTTACTTCTTGTTCTGAGCGTCGACTGTCCTTCCATCATGGCTCCACACGTCTTTAGCAGTTAGCACCGCGATATATAATAACTATTATTATTATTATAAATAACAACTAAACACTAACAATATAAGCTGCAAGTGTAGAGTTATAGTATAGTACAGTAACTATGTAGGCTATGTAGTAATATATTATAGTAGTGTACAGACTCCTGAGTGAGACGAATTGTTTGCACCAGCTGTGTTCAATCAATCAATCAATGGTCGAGTGTAGTCAGAGATGAGTCGGTCATGAACGAACGAATCAAAAGAACTAGTTCTTTTTGGTGAACGAAACCAATCCGGTCACTTCCGTGAACGATCCGTTCTGCGTCCGTTCTTAATGACGGGGATTCGCCCGGCGGCTCTTCTCATTCAGAGCCTGCTCTGTTACTTTATTATGAATCATGGAATCACTATGCATTGTTTTATGAGCTTATGACCATGAATGTTAGTATTTTAGCTGTTTTAGTATTTTTTTATAGTAAGCATTTTAATGACAGCATTTACAAACTTTAAATTAATGTTTGTGAATTAAACTAGTATAATATTAAATTATATATAACTACAACTATTATTATTATTATTACTTTATATTACAATGTAGGCATTTATCAGGCATTAATCCATTTATCAGGCTTTATCCAGTGATCATATTCATAAGCATTAAAAATATATGAATATTCATAAATGTTTCATTTAAATGAATGAATTAATGATAGGTGGACAGACAATGTTGGAACTATGCACAAAAACAAACTTCACCCATTTACTTGTAAAACTGTGATGCATTTCACTCCTATGCCATATAAAGTTAGGTGTGAATCCCTAGACTCCTTCAAACCCGCTCTCAAAAAGAGCACCTACGGACAGCTGCAATGGACCCTGATGTTAACCAGTATTGTTTTTGGCAGCAAATTTTGATTTTAGTTTTAGTCAAAGTCTCTTACTCTCTCAATAGTTTAATTTAGTTTCAGGCACATTTTAGTCACCTGGAATGTTTTAGTGTTAGTCTAGTTTTAGTTGACTAAATATCATAAGATTTTAGTCGACTAAATCCACAGTTGATTTAGTAGACTAAAATGTACTTTGGTGAGCCGTGATGCCGTCGTAATGACTGATTTTACACTTGCTGAAAATAGCTGATCTACAAGCTCACGTGTTGCGCTGCGACACACGAGTTTGTAGATCTCAGCTATTTTCAGCATGCAATCAAGTGTAAAATGACTTATACTGGATCTCTTCCTATAGCATTTAAAAGTTTTTATCTGTTGACAAAATTGTTAGTATATATAGTCATCAGTTTTAGTAATCATAGCTTAGTTTTCATTTAGTTTCCATCAGTGAAAAAAGGTAGTCGACGAACATTTTTCGTCTTAGTTTTAGTCAACGAAATCAACACTAATGTAAACAAGTGTTTTTTCTGGTTTTATCGTCGTAGCAGTAGATTTTGTATTGACCTGTATACTTTTGTTTGAAATGTACCTACATACTGTGAAATAAACATTTCAATCAATCAATCATAAATGCTGTACCTGTTGATCACAGACGAGGCCTTCTTCTCTGGCTGGCTGAAGTGTGTAGAACATCTCCTCAGTGTGAACATTCTGCCAAAATAACCGAGCTACAAGCTCTGATAAACATTCAGCCAAAACAACAGATCTACAAGCTCACAGTGCAATGCATTGTTTGGTACGTGGTCTGCTCTTTCTTCCCTCTATGCTGAAAATAGACGATACACACTTAGGGATGTCAATGGCTAACCGGATAGCAGTTAAAACAAATCTGAATATAATGATGGGCTTCACGGTTAACTTTAAAAATAATAAATGTATGTTACTGATGGTGTTATTTAGTTATGGAGAGATGTCATCATTCTAAACACTCAGGGAGGTGCAAGAGAACACTAGATAAGATTACATACATTTTGGGTTAAAAGAAAATAAATAAAATCGTTAATTAGCTATGGGGTAACCGAATGGAAAATGATCCGTTAGAGACATCCCTAATCACAACATAGAGCATTAGAACAACGGTCAGGATATTTAAGCGCCTTGGATAAAGGCACTATATAAATGCACCATTTACCATTTATTTAACACCACAGAAGAAGACAGCAGGAAGTGAAGTCGGGGTTTCAATAAAGCATAACTAAATCTAAAGATGTAATGATGTTTTAGGCCGACCAGCTGAAGAGATCACAGATTTGAGGCATTAAGGTTGCTTTTATTACATTTAACTGAGATTCTATTGCTAGTATTCTATTGCTAGTTTGATCACATCACTCAGGTGACCCAGCCGGGGTGATCAAGTCCCGACTTACGTCCCAGTAGCTACCCTCGACCAGTCCCATTAGGGTTAGCTGGGGACCATCACTGCCTTACAATATTAAATATGAAGCAAATATAGATTGAAGTGCTTCGACAAAAGACTGAATGGAAAGCAAAATAGAATAACAAAGTGCTTGTCACTGAACGGTACTGTAGCCCAATTTATCTTATGCTTAGAAATGCTCATTATTTATTTAAATAATGTTATATTCTTTAATTCAACAATAAAATATTTATTTAATTTAAATAAATAAAACATTTATTATTTAAAATAACAAATGTTCATAGCTGAAATAGAAGTGTCTATTTGTACGTCTCTAAATGTTTTGATGAATTGAACATGGTGGACCCTGTTGTAAACAAGCGTAATGCTTAATTGGGTCATCCACTCACAGTTAACAGTCTTTGTCTTGAGTTTGTGCTTGAAATGTACTGTAATTCTGCAAACTGTTAATAAATATTTCAATCAATCAATTCTGGGGAGGTCTCTGGAACAACATATTTTCAGATGGGGGTCGGCGGCCAAATACTCATAATTCTGGGGGTCCTTGACATGAAATATTGAGCACTGAGAGAATTAAAAAATAAATCTACAGAGCAACTATATTTGGAGGTATGAATCTCATCAACACTTGGAGTTAACATCATGAGGTTGTTAACACAAGCCAAACCTCTAACAAAGAGGCGCTTCAAATTGCGCTTCAAACGTTTTTGAGAAGAAACAAATCTGAATCAGATCTGTGAAACATCCAGACTGGAATCCGATTAGATTACATTAAGTCTAAACACAAACAAGTGGAATCCAATTTTTACAAATGCGACTTGAGCCACATTCAGAGGTGGTCTGATTCAAATCTCATTCAGGAGATCAGTCTCAGTCTGAACGCAAAATAAATCTGATTCCATGTGACTTGTTTGTGTTTAGAGTCACTTATTTAAACAGATCGCATTCCAATCTGAATCTGGCACAGATCTGATTCAGACTGGATTCAGCTGCCAATCTGAACACAGATCTGTGACAGATCCCATCTGGTCACTTGCAGATGCAGTGAACGGTCGATCAGATTTGACTGGATGTGACTGCAGTCTAAATGGGGCATTACTACATCTGTCTTGTTTCTCTTGTTGTCTCCTTGATTTGATAAGCAAGAAACACCAACACACACTCACAAAGTCACCCAAGTGTAAAACCAATAAATATACTCATATAGTGAACAAAGTGTTCTTGTGCCTCATCGTCAGAAATGTGAGTTCACCGGAGGTGGGAGGAGCATTAAATGCCAACCTGGCTGAAAACACAATCTCCTCCCCTCAGTGGTGTTGGTGATGGCTCACAGACGCAGACTGCAGGTCTTTGCTCTGTGTGTCCGAAGCAGAGTCGATGTCCTGCGTCTGCTGTTTCATCCACATGGCAGCTCCTCGTGTCTGAGATATAGAAACAGAAAGTTAGCTCCACCTCTCCCCCTCTCAAACTGTCTGCTAAAGCAGCTAACTCCACCTCTCCCCCTCTCAAACTGTCTGCTAAAGCAGCTAACTCCACCTCTCCCCCTCTAATGCAAGTAACTGACAATATATAAAGTCACAACACCAACTCTGATGAGGCAGCATCGCATTGTTTGAAATAAATCACTCCCGTGTGAAGTGAGGGGCTTTTTACCAACCCTTATCATCTCACATCATGACGATATCATAACATAACATGTATATGCCGATTTGCTCAGTGACATACAAAACAGACACTGTTCATTGTTAAGTTAAACGCCCGGGGGTATTTATTCCATTAACCCATTCAGGACGGAAACCCCTTTTGGGATTATGTTATACTTTAGCTATTGAAAAATAGCAGATCTACAAGCTCATAGTGCGGCAAGTGCCGCGCTACAAGCTTGTAGAAAAATCGTGAAAATGTGGTGTGAATCTTTGAATATATATTCTTTCCCAGTGGACGTTTTTAACTTCAATCTTTGCTTCTGGGGGGTTTCTGGAACAGATAGGGGTCCCGCGGCCAAATACAGATAATTCTGGAGGTCCTTGACATGAAAACAGTTGAGCACCATTGACATACTGTAGATCGACAACAACGGGAGGTATGATTAATTCTAACGCGACTGACACATGATCTTTGCTTAGAATTGGACGGAATTATTTAGATTTAGATTCACACCAGCCTGTGGAGCGATGCGATCGGTTTTGATATCAATACATCACCGTCCTTTTATTAATCTCAGTCCTGGGCGACGAGTGTTACTAATTGATAGGACGGAGAACTCTTGCCGCTTGGGTGTAATGTTTGTGTTAGTGACAAAACAAACATTAAACTCTGTCCATTGTCAATGGACAAGACAAACATTAAACTCTGTCCATTGTCAATGGACAAGACAAACATTAAACTCTGTCCATTGTCAATGGCGTTTTGAATGTTTGACAAAGACAAACTTAATTAAATTAAACATAGGAGGGGCCAGCGCCCCTCAAAAATAGAATCTTTTGTATTAGCTTTAATATGTCATGTTACTTAAGGAATGGGATCTGAGATGATGATCATTACTGTGTCTACAGTAACTACCCCTGAGATGTCTATCAGTGAAAGATTCAATAAAAAGAGGTTAGGGTTAGGGGTTAGTGTTTAGGGTAATAGTTACCTTCCTCTCTCAGCTATCTGATCCTCGCTGACAACAAGGATATGGTCCGCTCCCATGATGGACAACCTAGAAATCACATTATGCATTATGTTGATGGCAGCGACCGGGAGCCAATGGAGGGAGAGGAGAAGGGGGAGGGGCAGCGACCGGGAGCCAATGGAGGGAGCGGAGAAGGCGGAGGGGCAGCTACCGGGAGCCAATGGAGGGAGAGGAGAAGGCGGAGGGGCAGCTACCGGGAGCCAATGGAGGGAGCGGAGAAAGGGAGTGAGATGTGAGAATTCTGGCTCGTTGAAGACCAAGCGTGTTGTGGCATTCTGGATCAATTGGAGAGGCTTAAGTGTGCATGCCGGTAGGCCAGTAAGGAGGGCGTTACAATAGTCAAGTTTTGACCTGACTGATGTCTGGATGAGGAGCTGGGCTGACTCCTGGGTGAGGAAGGGTCTAATCCTTCCAATGTTATAGAGTTGGCTTCCCTTGGCGTCCCCATTTCCCTGCAGCTGTGCACCTGAGACAGAGTGGTATCCCCAAATAGGCTGTGCCCCGATTCCCTGCCTATGCCCAGGTGAAACAACAGGCTGTGCCCTACAACACCTTCCCATGCACAACATTAACATTGAATCGACTACAACAGGTTTTACGTCACATACTGATAAAATAACCATAATAAAACTTTCAGTTTGTCTTGTCTAGTTTCCTCACAAAACAGAGTATGAGAAAAATGTTTTAATGACCAAAGCTTGCAGTGGGAGTGTCCAAAGTCTCTTTCCCATTTCAATGTACAGATTTAACTTTGATCCGACTCACCTCAGCGGTGGACTGCAGGCTGTGTGTACGTCCACACTACTACTGTACACTATCCCAGGTTAGGGTCAGACTCACCTCAGCGGTGGACTGCAGGCTGTGTGTACGTCCACACTACTACTGTACACTATCCCAGGTTAGGGTCAGACTCACCTCAGCGGTGGACTGCAGGCTGCAGGGTGAACTTGATCTGGTTGACTCCGTGGTGAACGGGCTTGCCGTAGGTGGCTCCCTTCGGTACGGGGCGTTCACGACCATCACGGCACACACGGATACGATAGATGACGTAGCCTGTTGAAACAAAAAAAGATATGCTAATGACGTAAACATACGCTAATGACGTAGCCTGTTGGAATAGAACACAGTGCTGCTGTTTTTGCTTGTAAAATGTGTTATATTGATTTCGGCAACACAACATATTTCTCAAATGTCATAAATACATATACCTAACATCTAAAACAAGTACTGGTGCCTTAGTTTACTCATACGTTAATCTAGATCATGAAATGTAGCACATTTGTAAAAAAAAAACGCTTCAACTAACGTAAATGGCACCCAGCACACTGAAACATACACACAGTGCTGTGACCTGAGATGGAGAGATGCAGCTGACCACTGCATGTCTTGTAGTTGAAGCGGATGTCAGATGTCTATAGGGTGAGCAGGAAAGGTGACAGCACTGAGCCCTGGGGAGTGCCTGTGATGTACACCAGCACCTCCGAACAGACAACCCTGCAGTCTCACATACTGCAGTCTGCCCGAGAGATTCTTAGATCCATGCCACCAAACCATGCCCCCCCCCCCCTTCAACACAAGCTTCTGCAAGCAGTTGTGACCGGATAGTTTTGAAGACACTGGAGAAGTTTTAAAAAAAGCATGATTCTAACTGTATTGCCCTGGGTGTCAAAGTGTGTGAATGCATTGTTTAGCATGTAGAATATATGACATCATCAAACCCAATGTCCACCTGGTATGCAGACTGAAGGGGGCCAATGTACTGATTGCACGGAGATGATCACAGTTCCTCCCCGTCTTTAGGGAGAGGATATCGTTTGGATCAGCCCCTCATCACACGTAGAAAATGCATGTTTTGGCCAGAAAGGAATCTTTTTCCTACCGGAAAAAGATTAAAAATACTTTGTTACTCCATTGCGCCCCTGCAGATATAAAAAAGAATCCCTTTCTGGCCAAAAAGAATGCATTTTATACATGTGGTGGGGAGCTCAGAGTGGAAAGTAGGCTTTCTAGTAATAACACAAGCCGCCTTTGTATTGGTAAGTATAGGTACGTATTTATATTTCCGCAACAGAGGAGAGGCTGGTCTGCATTTCATGCGAGCGCAGGAAGACCCACCCATAGCTCTAATGAAGGCATTAGAGCTGAGCTATACTATATTATACTATACTATACTATACTATACTATACTATACTATCAGTGTTTACTGCAGGAAAAAGCTTTGGCATGGAGCTGGGCACACCCTCTATTAGAGTGTTCTAGATAGATGTAATCATTGATACGTCACATACTGATAAAATAACTATAATAAAACCTTCAGTTTGTCTTGTCTAGTTTCCTCACAAAACCAGAGTATGAGAAAAATGTTTTAATGGCCAAAGCTTGCAGTGGGAGTGTCCAAAGTCTCTTTCCCATTTCAATGTACAGATTTAACTTTGATCCGACTCACCTCAGCGGTGGACTGCAGGCTGTGTGTACGTCCACACTACTACTGTACACTATCCCAGGTTAGGGTCAGACTCACCTCAGCGGTGAGTCTTTCAGACCCCTATCTGAAAATATGTCGCTCCAGGAACCCCAACCTCATAGCGCGGTGTCGCACTATGAGCTTGTAGATCTGCTATTTTTCAATAGCTAAATTATAATATAATCCTTAAAACACCAAAAGAGGTTCCCGTCATGAATGGGTTAAAAGGAGCTGTAATTGTCCAGCCTACAGTCCTTAAGTACCCAGTAAACACTCACCCTGCTAGGCCTTGTATCCCAGCCTACAGACCCAGTAAACACTCACCCTGCTAGGCCTTGTATCCCAGCCTACAGACCCAGTAAACACTCACCCTGCTAGGCCTTGTATCCCAGCCTACAGACCCAGTAAACACTCACCCTGCTAGGCCTTGTATCCCAGCCTACAGACCCAGTAAACACTCACCCTGCTAGGCCTTGTATCCCAGCCTACAGACCCAGTAAACACTCACCCTGCTAGGCCTTGTATCCCAGCCTACAGACCCAGTAAACACTCACCCTGCTAGGCCTTGTAGTCCAGCCTACAGACCCAGTAAACACTCACCCTGCTAGGCCTTGTATCCCAGCCTACAGACCCAGTAAACACTCACCCTGCTAGGCCTTGTATGCCAGCCTACAGACCCAGTAAATACTCACCCTGCTAGGCCTTGTAGTCCAGCCTACAGACCCAGTAAACACTCACCCTGCTAGGCCTTGTATCCCAGCCTACAGACCCAGTAAACACTCACCCTGCTAGGCCTTGTATCCCAGCCTACAGACCCAGTAAACACTCACCCTGCTAGGCCTTGTATGCCAGCCTGCGGTCCTTGTCGGGCCTGGTGGGTCGGGGAGCTCTGTAGAGATTGGACAGCTGGCGGTACTGCAGCAGGAAACGCATCACGTCCGACTGCTTCTTGCGCCACAACTCCTGCATGTATTTGTACGCTGACTACGCTCGCATCTTGGTTTATCTGCAGGAGGAGAGACAGCAGGACAGTAAGACAGTGTACTTGTACAATAATACTCAAGAAATTCTGTGCAGGAGTTTGGAAGCGCACGTCAAAGTCACCCTGCGTACCACCTGTTTCGAATTTGCACATAATGCAGGAGGCAGCAGTGCGACCCGTTAATAAAAACGAGTGCTTCCAAACTGCAACACTTGGAAAAAGAATCACCTGCACAGAATGTCTCATAACAACATGTCTATGGTGGATTTTTATGACACACAAGCTCGGCAGATTGAAAGAGGATAATTCAAGCTTGGCCTAGAGCTGCAATGTTGGTGAGTTTAATGTCGTTTAATACAAGCAGATCGCAAACGCAAATTGGATAAATGGGGAGTCAATGGAGGGTATTGCAACTCTAGATTCATCCCATTATAAAAAAATCTAGAGTTGCAAATTGCTGCTAGTCTAGTATCAACTAGGCTTGATAGATAGCCTGATATAATCTGGGCTTTAAATGAGCTGTACTGTACTTTGAATGTTTGAACGTGTATGAAAGGTGGTATATAAATAAAATTGCCTTGCCTACTTGCTCAGACTGAGGTAACCATAGACTGTAAAAGGGTAACACAGTCACACACACACACACACACACACACACACACAGTCACACACACACACACACACACACACACACACACACACACACACACACACACACACACACACAATTTACAATTTACAATTTAGGCATTAAGCAGACGCTCTTAATCCAGAGCGATTTACATTTAACCCATTCTGACCTGAGATCAGATTCATACGAGGTTTCCGCCGGACACACACTGGTCTGATGAACCCATTCTGACCTGAGATCAGATTCTAGAAATGTCAGTCGCTCTTCGATTTTTCAAAAAATAGCAGACCTACAAGCTCGTATCGCGCCACTCGGTGGCGCGATATGAGCTTGTAGATCTGCTATTTTTAAATAGCTAAAGCATAACATGATGCTGACACCAAAATGGGTGCCCGGTCAGAATGGGTTAAGCAAGAACAAAAGCATGGGAATACATCACATAAAAGCATTTATCATGAAACATGCGTAAGCTAAGAAGGTAACAGTGGAATATCTATATGATGAAACTATACATACACTATACAAGTATACATAATAAACTATACATATTCACTACTATGCTATACATATGTACTATGGCGTGCTATGACTATATACAATACAATTATAGTGCTGTCTACATAACATGCTATAAGTCTGTGTCAAATGCTATCTAAGCCAACAGAAATGCTATCTAAGGGGTTAGGGTAAGTGCTATGGGCCATGATGGAGTCTGAAAAGGTGGGTTTTCAGGCTACGGCGGAAGATTGGGAGTGACACACACACACACACACACACACACACACACACACACACACACACACACAGTCTGTATAATCATTCATAGGCTACTACTCATTGTTGACAGAACATACTGTATTCATTTCACACTCAGAAATGATAGATAATTAATTCACTGTTCATTCAGTCACTGACTGAACATGTGACTCATTCAGAGATAAAGTGGAGTATTTTGAGGTAAACCCACCTTTTCAGACTCCATCATGGCCCATAGCACTTACCCCACCCCCTTAGATAGCATTTCTGTAGACTTGGGTAGCATTTGATACAGACTTATAGCATGTTTTGAAGACAGCACTATAATTGCATTGTATGTAGTCATAGCACGTCATAGTACATATGTATAGCATAGCATAGTATAGTATATATGTATAGTTTATATGTATAGTTTCATTATATAGATATTCCACTGTTACTTTTTAGCTTACGCATGTTTCATGATAAATGCTTTTTATGTGATGTATTCCCATGCTTTTTTGTTCTTGCTTAATGTAAGTCGCTCTGGATTAAGAGCGTCTGCTAAATGCCTAAATTGTAAATTGTAAACTGACCTGAATGGAATGGTCTCTCTCTCTCTCTCTGTGAATATCTCTCTCTCTCTCTCTGTGAATATCTCTCTCTATCTCTCTCTCTCTCTGTGTGTGTGAATGAGGTGTAAACTGACCTTAATGGAACGGTCTCTCTCTGTGTGTGTGTGTGTGTGTGTGTGTGTGTGTGTGAGTGTGAGCTACATAGAAGTGTCTATTTGTATGTATGTTTTGATGAATTGAACAATGTGGACCCAAGCGTAATGCTTAATTGGGTCGTCCACTCACAGTTAACAGTCTTTGTATTGAGTTTGTGCTTGAAATGTACTGTAATTCTGCAAACTGTTAATAAATATTTCAATCAATCAATCAGTGTGAGTGTGTGTGTGTGTGTGTGTGTGTGTGTGTGTGAATGACGTTTTTTTTTTGATTGATTCAGCAATAGTATTTATTAACAGTTTGCAGAATTACAGTACATTCCAATCACAACTCAATACAGAAACTGTTAACTGTGAGTGGACGACACCATAAAGCCCCCCCCCCCCCCCCCCCCTCCCCCCCGGGTCAGCTCATTCTATCTGCCGACCCAAAGTCTTAAACATGTCAGAAACTTTACTACCATTGGGTTCTGACTCGCGTATGTATAGCCGCTATACACTTGTTTACAAGAGGGTCCACCATGTTCAATTCATCAAAAAGGTGTAAACTGACCTTAAGACTGTTCCAGTCTCAGAACAGGTTGGTTTGTCGGTTGGTAAAAATAAAATAAAAAGTCCCTTTAGTTTCGCTGCTTTAATGGCTCTTATGGCTGTAGAGACACGTGACGTATTTTAACTTTGGCAATGGAACCAAATGAACCCGCTCGTTCAGACAAGACGGCTCGGTTCAATATATGTAACATAATTCCTGCTACTGTATCATTTATTATGAGCAGCAAAATCACTGTCTTTGCTAAAGTTTTTTCCACAACAACATCAGCATCAGCATCCGGGTGTGCAACGTTTAAAAGAGGACCAGACGGAAACACTTTAAACAGATCAGTTCCTACTCCAATGTCTGCTTCTGTCTGTCTGAGGAGGTTTACGGCAGGGGTTCCGAACCTTTTTTGGACCAGGTACCCCTTTTGCGGTAGATATTTTTCCAGGTACCCCCTCATCCTCGCAACACAGATAACTATATTTACAACCACAAGCAGTGTTTCCTGCAGGAAAAAGCTTTGGCATGGTGCTGGGCGCAGGCCGCAGGGGGGCCTTCTTGCGTCGAACATTTTGATTAATTAATTAATTTGATTCAATAATTAATGAATAAGATTAATAAATTAAGATTGATTTGTATTATTGCTCTTGTATTGCTATTGGAGACACTGGGGGGACACTGGGCAGGCACTGGGGAGGCACTGGGGAGACACTGGGGAGACACTCGGGAGGCACTCAGGGAGGCACTGGGGAGGCACTCGGGGGGGACACTGGGGAGGCACTCAGGGGGACACTGGGGAGGCACTGAGTGGACACTGGGGAGGCACTGGGAAGGCACTGAGGGGACACTGGGGAGGCACTGAGGGGACACTGGGGAGGCACTGGGAAGGCACTGGGGAGGCACTGGGGAGACACTGGGGAGACACTGGGGAGCATGGGGAGGCACTCAGGGGGACACTGGGTAGGCACTGGGGAGGCACTCGGCTGGTCACTGGGGAGGCACTCAGGGGGACACTGGGGAGGCACTGGGAAGGCACTGGGGAGACACTGGGGAGACACTGGGGAGGCACTGGGGAGACACTGGGGAGACACTGGGGAGCATGGGGAGGCACTCAGGGGGACACTGGGGAGCATGGGGAGGCACTCAGGGGGACACTGGGGAGGCACTGAGGGGACACTGGGGAGACACTGGGGAGACACTGGGGAGGCACTGGGGAGACACTGGGGAGGCACTCAGGGGGACACTGGGGAGGCACTGGGGGGACACTGGGGAGGCACTCAGGGGGACACTGGGAAGGCACTGGGGAGGCACTGGGGAGAAACTGCAGCCACTGGGGAGACATTGGGGAGCCACTGGGCAGACTCTGGGGAGGCACTGGGCAGACACTGCAGTGAAGACACTGGGGTGGCACTTGGGGAGGCACTGGGGAGGTACTGGACATTTCATATCACACACACACACACCATGATTCACAAGCCCCCTCAAAAAAAAAAAAAAAAAAAAAAAACTTTTTTTTTTTTTTTTTTTTTGAGGGGGCTTGGGTACCCCCTGGCTATGCGTCGCGTACCCCTAGGGGTCCGCGGACCCCACGTTGGGAACCGCTGGTTTACGGTACAACAGCGACGCCCTGTGGGTGCATGTGCTCATTACACCACCATGCAAGGGCCGGGACTTTAACGCGTTAATCGAGATTAATTAACTACAGAAAAAATAATCGCGATTAACTACAGATAAATAATCGCACCTTTTTGTTTTCCCCATAATAAAGTAGTTTGTATTTGTTTTCTCATGCCCAGCCATGTAAAGCACATTTGAGTATTCATATACACACTGAAGACACTTTATATATAAGGCACTTGCTGCCTATATATATCACCTGCCTATCACTGTTGGATAAAACGCATTTTTCTATGGAGTTGTGTGCACTGGAAATAATAAAAAAGTCCCCCCATTCTGTGTTGCCTAGAACTGGAGGTCTGAAAAAAACAGTAACATTATGAAGTACATTTTTGTGATGTCACTGAGATGTACTTCATAATGTTACTGATTCTATTTCAGACCTCCAGTTCTAGGCAACACAGAATGGGGGGACTTTCTTATTATGTCCACACAACAACTCTAAGGTATATTAATGACAGTAAAATGTTGAAAATTAGTGGAATCCCGTAGTCACTATTCACTGGGATACACAAAACATTTGAAAATAAAAGGTTTCTCACTGTTCTCGGGTTAAATATTGATATGCGATTAAAATGCGATTAATCTAGATTAATTAACTACAAAGCCTCTGATTAATTAGATAAAAAAAATTAATCGAGTCCCAGCTCTTACATTACATGACATTATGTAATTTATGTTAGTTAGACTCGGAGGCTCAAACTGTTTCATGTCAAGGACCCCCACATCGACTCTAATCAGCCCTATGGACCCCCACATTGACTCTAATCAGCCCTATGGACCCCCACATCAACTCTAATCAGCATATGGACCCCCACATTGACTCTAATCAGCCCTATGGACCCCCACATTGACTCTAATCAGCTCTATGGACCCCCACATTGACTCTAATCAGCCCTATGGACCCCCACATCGACTCTAATCAGCTCTATGGACCCCCACATTGACTCTAATCAGCTCTATGGACCCCCACATTGACTCTAATCAGCCCTATGGACCCCCACATCGACTCTAATCAGCCCTATGGACCCCCACATTGACTCTAATCAGCCCTATGGACCCCCACATCGACTCTAATCAGCTCTATGGACCCCCACATCGACTCTAATCAGCTCTATGGACCCCCACATTGACTCTAATCAGCCCTATGGACCCCCACATTGACTCTAATCAGCTCTATGGACCCCCACATTGACTCTAATCAGCATATGGACCCCCACATCGACTCTAATCAGCTCTATGGACCCCCACATTGACTCTAATCAGCCCTATGGACCCCCACATTGACTCTAATCAGCATATGGACCCCCACATTGACTCTAATCAGCTCTATGGACCCCCACATTGACTCTAATCAGCATATGGACCCCCACATTGACTCTAATCAGCTCTATGGACCCCCACATTGACTCTAATCAGCATATGGACCCCCACATCGACTCTAATCAGCCCTATGGACCCCCACATCGACTCTAATCAGCCCTATGGACCCCCACATCGACTCTAATCAGCCCTATGGACCCCCACATTGACTCTAATCAGCATATGGACCCCCACATTGACTCTAATCAGCTCTATGGACCCCCACATTGACTCTAATCAGCATATGGACCCCCACATTGACTCTAATCAGCCCTATGGACCCCCACATTGACTCTAATCAGCATATGGACCCCCACATTGACTCTAATCAGCATATGGACCCCCACATTGACTCTAATCAGCATATGGACCCCCACATTGACTCTAATCAGCATATGGACCCCCACATTGACTCTAATCAGCCCTATGGACCCCCACATTGACTCTAATCAGCTCTATGGACCCCCACATCGACTCTAATCAGCATATGGACCCCCACATTGACTCTAATCAGCATATGGACCCCCACATCGACTCTAATCAGCCCTATGGACCCCCACATCGACTCTAATCAGCCCTATGGACCCCCACATTGACTCTAATCAGCCCTATGGACCCCCACATTGACTCTAATCAGCATATGGACCCCCACATTGACTCTAATCAGCATATGGACCCCCACATTGACTCTAATCAGCTCTATGGACCCCCACATTGACTCTAATCAGCATATGGACCCCCACATTGACTCTAATCAGCATATGGACCCCCACATTGACTCTAATCAGCATATGGACCCCCACATCGACTCTAATCAGCATATGGACCCCCACATTGACTCTAATCAGCCCTATGGACCCCCACATCGACTCTAATCAGCCATATGGACCCCCACATTGACTCTAATCAGCATATGGACCCCCACATTGACTCTAATCAGCATATGGACCCCCACATTGACTCTATGGCTCAAAATGATCATATTTGACCTGGGGACCCCCAAAATGATCATATTTGACCTGGGGGACCCCCAACAAAAGGTACAACAAATAAAAAATAAAACCAGAATTTGGCATTTAAAACGTGTTCACATAACCTATAGATATTGAATATTTCCTCGTTTTAAACATGAACAAAATTAAATAAGAATGATTATTGTATCTATAATATATCTGTACTATAGATAAAGAATGATGACTTCTGGCTTTATCCAATTTTCATTCTGAAAAGTTATGCAAACAATGCACAATACAATGCCTGATATTCACATGTAAATATACAACTGACATGTTTCACGTATAAATGTGTGAAAAGTACGAAAAAAGCTACACATGCGGAATGCTAGCGTTTTGCCCAGCGATGTGTTCAGAATGCTAGCATTTTGCCCAGCGGTGTGTTCAGAATGTCGTAGAAATGTAACCCTGTATGAAACCTTAACCCTAGAAATACCATATCAGTATAGACCGTTTCAGAAACTGGTCTCATGGTCGCAAGGACGGAGTTCTCCGTTCTATCAATTAGTAACGCCCAGTGCTCAGGACGGAGATTAATAAAAGGACGAAGATTTATTGATATCAAAACCGATCGCATCGTTCCACAGGCTGGGAGCGTCTGTTGCACAACATTCAATGTTATTTTCCAGTTGGGACATCATCGCAAATGTTCCACCCATTTTAGCCGACGAGATCGAAAATCTTAAAACATGAATAACTCTTGATCTAAATCATTCCGTCCAATTCTAAGCAAAGATTATGTGGCCCACCGCGGTCCAGTTGCTAGTCGCAGTACAATGATTCATATCTCCCGTTGTTGTCGATCGCCTCGGGTGTATTTTGGCTACATCTAGCTACTTCAGCTTCATCTGGGATAGCGCCTGGTGCGTCGCTAAATGTGCTCCGTTCTGTAAATCGCTGGGCGCTCTGATTTAGTAGTCCTTAACCCTACCTCCTCTGATTTTGTAGTCCTTAATACCCCCCAGGCGATGAATGTGTTTTAATATGTAAAGGGTTAGGATATGTGGTTTTGTAAATTATGGTCCCACAAATGTTTAAATTGATGATAAAGTTCTAGGGCTCCTATTGGCTGTAGTGAGAGAAGCACCGCCCCTCTCTAGGGCTCCTATTGGCTGTGCTGAGAGAAGCCACGCCCCTCAGTGACGTATTGTTCTTACAGTCTCTGGTTAAAAAAAAAAAAAAAATCACACCCGTGTGAAGTGAGGGGCGCTCTTATCATCGTACATCATGTTGCATCATCTCATACTGGCCAATCAAAATGCCTGTTGCCTGTGATTGGTTTGCTGATTTGCTTTTACACATGACGTACATTTTCCCTTCAACGTCAACGGCGTTTAATGTTTAATTTACGTCATATTTAGAGGAATTCTGACGTCATTTCTCCGTTCATTGTCAATGGCAAATCTTGAGGGGGGACAAAAGCTGTTTAAAAAAACGGAAAGCTACACAGAAAAGTGTTACCGCAGAAAAAGGTTTCCACCCGTCTCTGGTTCAAATATGGGGAGGGAGGGGGTTTGGGAGAGCTCCAGGTTTACACGGTTCTGGAGGTTCTGGGGTCTTCATGGAGGTGTGGGCTCCAGGAGGAGGTTCTGGACTCTTCATGGAGGTGTGGGCTCCAGGAGGAGGTTCTGGGGTCTTCATGGAGGTGTGGGCTCCAGGAGGAGGTTCTGGGGTCTTCATGGAGCTGTGGGCTCCAGGAGGAGGTTCTGGGGTCTTCATGGAGCTGTGGGCTCCAGGAGGAGGTTCTGGGGTCTTCATGGAGCTGTGGGCTCCAGGAGGAGGTTCTGGGGTCTTCATGGAGGTGTGGGCTCCAGGAGGAGGTTCTGGGGTCTTCATGGAGCTGTGGGCTCTGGTAGTGGCACCACTCTCTGAGGAGAAACAACATCATCCCATTTAGAACCTGTCCTGAGGACGATTCTTGTTTTTTTCATGTCATGTGAAAGCAGGGAATCATATCTTCAAATGGAAACATTGGTTGTTCAGTTTGACTCTGTCTACTCTATGGCTCTGGTCTCGATGTGGTAACTCTGTCTACTCTATGGCTCTGGTCTCGATGTGGTAACTCTGTCTATTCTATGGCTCTGGTCTCGATGTGATAACTCTGTCTACTCTATGGCTCTGGTCTCGATGTGGTAACTCTGTCTACTCTATGGCTCTGGTCTCGATGTGGTAACTCTGTCTACTCTATGGCTCTGGTCTCGATGTGGTAACTCTATCTCTATGGCTCTGGTCTCGATGTGGTAACTCTGTCTATTCTATGGCTCTGGTCTCGATGTGGTAACTCTGTCTACTCTATGGCTCTGGTCTCAATGTGGTAACTCTGTCTACTCAATGGCTCTGGTCTGACCGCTCAATGTGGTAACTCTGTCTACTCTATGGCTCTGGTCTCAATGTGGTAACTCTGTCTACTCAATGGCTCTGGTATGACCGCTCAATGTGGTAACTCTGTCTACTCTATGGCTCTGGTCTCGATAAGGTAACTCTGTCTACTCTATGGCTCTGGTCTCAATGTGGTAACTCTGTCTACTCAATGGCTCTGGTCTGACCGCTCAATGTGGTAACTCTGTCTACTCTATGGCTCTGGTCTGACCGCTCAATGTGGTAACTCTGTCTACTCTATGGCTCTGGTCTCAATGTGGTAACTCTGTCTACTCAATGGCTCTGGTCTGACCGCTCAATGTGGTAACTCTGTCTACTCTATGGCTCTGGTCTGACCGCTCAATGTGGTAACTCTGTCTACTCTATGGCTCTGGTCTCAATGTTGTAACTCTGTCTATTCTATGGCTCTGGTCTCAATGTGGTAACTCTGTCTACTCTATGGCTCTGGTCTCAATGTTGTAACTCTGTATCTCTATGGCTCTGGTCTCGATGTGGTAACTCCAATGGGACCACATCCTGCACCCCTCCCGCATATGGGACTGCATCCTGCACCCCTCCCGCCTATGGGACAGCATCCTGCACCCCTCCCGCCCATGGGACGGCATCCTGCACCCCTCCTGCCAATGGGACGGCATCCTGCACCCCTCCCGCCAATGGGATGGCGTCCGGCACCCCTCCCCCCCAATGGGATGGCATCCGGCACCCCTCCCGCCAATGGGATGGCGTCCGGCACCCCTCCCCCCAATGGGATGGCATCCTGCACCCCTGCCGCCAATGGGATGGCATCCTGCACCCCTCCCGCCAATGGGATGGCGTCCGGCACCACTCCCCCCAATGGGATGGCGTCCGGCACCCCTGCCGCCAATGGGATGGCATCCTGCACCCCTCCCGCCAATGGGATGGCGTCCGGCACCCTTCCCCCCAATGGGATGGCATCCTGCACCCCTCCCGCCAATGGGATGGCATCCTGCACTCCTCCCGCCAATGGGATGGCGTCCGGCACCCCTCCCGCCAATGGGATGGCATCCTGCACCCCTCCCGCCAATGGGATGGCGTCCGGCACCCCTCCCCCCAATGGGATGGCATCCTGCACCCCTGCCGCCAATGGGATGGCATCCTGCACCCCTCCCGCCAATGGGATGGCGTCCGGCACCCCTCCCCCCAATGGGATGGCATCCTGCACCCCTCCCGCCAATGGGATGGCGTCCGGCACCCCTCCCGCCAATGGGATGGCGTCCGGCACCCCTCCCGCCAATGGGATGGCGTCCGGCACCCCTCCCCCCAATGGGATGGCGTCCGGCACCGCTCCCGCCAATAGGATGGCGTCCGGCACCCCTCCCCCAATGGGATGGCATCCTGCAGCCCTCCCGCCAATGGGATGGCATCCGGCACCCCTCCCGCCAATGGGATGGCATCCTGCAGCCCTCCCGCCAATGGGATGGCATCCTGCACCCCTCCCGCCAATGGGATGGCGTCCGGCACCCCTCCCGCCAATGGGATGGCGTCCGGCACCCCTCCCCCCAATGGGATGGCATCCGGCACCCCTCCCGCCAATGGGATGGCATCCTGCAGCCCTCCCGCCAATGGGATGGCATCCTGCACCCCTCCCGCCAATGGGATGGCGTCCGGCACCCCTCCCGCCAATGGGATGGCGTCCGGCACCCCTCCCGCCAATGGGATGGCGTCCGGCACCCCTCCCGCCAATGGGATGGCATCCTGCACCCCTCCCGCCAATGGGATGGCGTCCGGCACCCCTCCCCCCAATGGGATGGCATCCTGCAGCCCTGCCGCCAATGGGATGGCATCCTGCACCCCTCCCGCCAATGGGATGGCGTCCGGCACCCCTCCCGCCAATGGGATGGCATCCTGCAGCCCTCCCGCCAATGGGATGGCATCCTGCAACCCTCCCGCCAATGGGATGGCGTCCGGCACCCCTCCCGCCAATGGGATGGCGTCCGGCACCCCTCCCCCCAATGGGATGGCATCCTGCAACCCTGCCGCCAATGGGATGGTATCCTGCACCCCTCCCGCCAATGGGATGGCGTCCGGCACCCCTCCCCCCAATGGGATGGCATCCTGCAGCCCTCCCCCAATGGGATGGCATCCTGCAACCCTGCCGCCAATGGGATGGTATCCTGCACCCCTCCCGCCAATGGGATGGCATCCTGCACCCCTCCGGCAATGGGATGGCGTCCGGCACCCCTCCCGCCAATGGGATGGCGTCCGGCACCCCTCCCCCCAATGGGATGGCATCCTGCAGCCCTCCCGCCAATGGGATGGCATCCGGCACCCCTCCCGCCAATGGGATGGCATCCTGCAGCCCTCCCGCCAATGGGATGGCATCCTGCACCCCTCCCGCCAATGGGATGGCGTCCGGCACCCCTCCCCCCAATGGGATGGCATCCTGCAGCCCTCCCACCAATGGGATGGCATCCTGCAACCCTGCCGCCAATGGGATGGTATCCTGCACCCCTCCCGCCAATGGGATGGCATCCTGCACCCCTCCCCCCAATGGGATGGCATCCTGCACCCCTGCCGCCAATGGGATGGCATCCTGCACCCCTCCCGCCAATGGGATGGCTTGCGGCACCCCTCCCCCCAATGGGATGGCATCCGGCACCCCTCCCGCTAATGGGATGGCATCCTGCAGCCCTCCCGCCAATGGGATGGCATCCTGCACCCCTCCCGCCAATGGGATGGCGTCCGGCACCCCACCCCCCAATGGGATGGCATCCTGCACCCCTGCCGCCAATGGGATGGCATCCTGCACCCCTCCCGCCAATGGGATGGCGTCCGGCACCCCTCCCGCCAATGGGATGGCATCCTGCAGCCCTCCCGCCAATGGGATGGCATCCTGCAGCCCTCCCGCCAATGGGATGGCATCCTGCACCCCTCCCGCCAATGGGATGGCGTCCGGCACCCCTCCCCACAATGGGATGGCATCCTGCAGCCCTCCCGCCAATGGGATGGCTTGCGGCACCCCTCCCCCCAATGGGATGGCATCCGGCACCCCTCCCGCCAATGGGATGGCATCCTGCAGCCCTCCCGCCAATGGGATGGCATCCTGCACCCCTCCCGCCAATGGGATGGCGTCCGGCACCCCTCCCCCCAATGGGATGGCATCCGGCACCCCTCCCGCCAATGGGATGGCATCCTGCAGCCCTCCCGCCAATGGGATGGCATCCTGCACCCCTCCCGCCAATGGGATGGCGTCCGGCACCCCTCCCCCCAATGGGATGGCATCCTGCACCCCTGCCGCCAATGGGATGGCATCCTGCACCCCTCCCGCCAATGGGATGGCGTCCGGCACCCCTCCCGCCAATGGGATGGCATCCTGCAGCCCTCCCGCCAATGGGATGGCATCCTGCAACCCTCCCGCCAATGGGATGGCGTCCGGCACCCCTCCCGCCAATGGGATGGCGTCCGGCACCCCTCCCGCCAATGGGATGGCATCCTGCACCCCTCCCCCCAATGGGATGGCATCCGGCACCCCTCCCGCCAATGGGATGGCATCCTGCAGCCCTCCCGCCAATGGGATGGCGTCCGGCACCCCTCCCGCCAATGGGATGGCGTCCGGCACCCCTCCCGCCAATGGGATGGCATCCTGCAGCCCTCCCGCCAATGGGATGGCGTCCGGCACCCCTCCCGCCAATGGGATGGCGTCCGGCACCCCTCCCCCCAATGGGATGGCATCCTGCACCCCTGCCGCCAATGGGATGGCATCCTGCACCCCTCCCGCCAATGGGATGGCGTCCGGCACCCCTCCCGCCAATGGGATGGCATCCTGCAGCCCTCCCGCCAATGGGATGGCATCCTGCAACCCTCCCGCCAATGGGATGGCGTCCGGCACCCCTCCCGCCAATGGGATGGCGTCCGGCACCCCTCCCGCCAATGGGATGGCATCCTGCACCCCTCCCCCCAATGGGATGGCATCCGGCACCCCTCCCGCCAATGGGATGGCATCCTGCAGCCCTCCCGCCAATGGGATGGCGTCCGGCACCCCTCCCGCCAATGGGATGGCGTCCGGCACCCCTCCCGCCAATGGGATGGCATCCTGCAGCCCTCCCGCCAATGGGATGGCGTCCGGCACCCCTCCCCCCAATGGGATGGCATCCTGCACCCCTGCCGCCAATGGGATGGCATCCTGCACCCCTCCCGCCAATGGGATGGCGTCCGGCACCCCTCCCGCCAATGGGATGGCATCCTGCACCCCTCCCGCCAATGGGATGGCATCCTGCAGCCCTGCCGCCAATGGGATGGCATCCTGCACCCCTCCGGCAATGGGATGGCATCCGGCACCCCTCCCCCCAATGGGATGGCATCCTGCACCCCTCCCGCCAATGGGATGGCATCCGGCACCCCTCCCCCAATGGGATGGCATCCTGCACCCCTCCCGCCAATGGGATGGCATCCGGCACCCCTCCCGCCAATGGGATGGCGTCCGGCACCCCTCCCGCCAATGGGATGGCGTCCTGTACCCCTCCCGCCACACCATATGTGGGTGGATGGAAGAACTACATTTCAGGACTACATTTCCCATATGAATACCAATAGATCTGTAAAACATGTGGATTGACCAATTAGATCTGTAAAACATGTGGATGGACCATAGAACTACATTCAAACACTACATTTCCCATACACCATATGTGGGTGGATGGAAGAACTACATTTCAGGACTACATTTCCCATATGAATACCAATAGATCTGTAAAACATGTGGATTGACCAATTAGATCTGTAAAACATGTGGATGGACCATAGAACTACATTCAAACACTACATTTCCCATACACCATATGTGGGTGGATGGAAGAACTACATTTCAGTACTACATTTCCCATATGAATACCAATAGATCTGTAAAACATGTGGATTGACCAATTAGATCTGTAAAAGATGTGGATGGACCATAGAACTACATTCAAACACTACATTTCCCATACACCATATGTGGGTGGATGGAAGAACTACATTTCAGGACTACATTTCCCATATGAATACCAATAGATCTGTAAAACATGTGGATTGACCAATTAGATCTGTAAAACATGTGGATGGACCATAGAACTACATTCAAACACTACCTTTCCCATACACCATATGTGGGTCGGCACTGCGGCTGCGCAGTCGTCGAAAACAGCCGAAGTACGAACCCTAAACATCGGCTGTTTTCGACGCGCGTCACCGTTGTACGGATGAAATACACATGCTGTTTTCGACGCGCGTCACCGTCGTACGGATGAAATACACATGCTGTTTTCGACGCGCGTCACCGTCGTACGGATGAAATACACATCGGCTGTTTGACGCGCGTCACCGTCGTACGGATGAAATACACATGCTGTTTTCGACGCGCGTCACCGTCGTACGGATGAAATACACATGCCGTTTTCGACGCGCGTCACTGTCGTACGGATGAAATACACATCGGCTGTTTTCGACGACTGCGCAGCCGCAGTGCCGAGTCACAGAAGACTAGCTAGCCAGCTAGCCGCTAGCTGAGCAGCTAGCTAGTAGCTGTGTCTCTTCATGACGTAAAAAAGACACTTTATTTGTTGTAAAACTTGCTTTATTTGAATCGACAGTTTATGTTAAATAATCTTCTATTTTTTAGAACAACAATAAAACACTTAAACACGTATTAATACCCATGAAGATAGATAAATTGACTAAACACAGACTTGTCTTGACGGACTGACTGTAAAACACTGTTGTACGGAAGAAGTATAGTTCTACATCTGTCAGTAAAATTCCACCACCAGATGGCGTTAATACCCACTTTTCCATGCATTCTGCAACACACGCAGCTCAAAGCACTGGTTCCATATTTACGGCTCTATAGCAGTGATTCTCAACCCGTTTCATTTCAAGGACCCCCGGTTTTACATGCGTTAGTCTACGGACTCCCATTTAATGGCATTTATATCTCTGAGACCCCCATTTACATTGTAATATCAATGTTCATTTAACTCTGAGAGTGTACAAATGGAACCAAATGGACCTGTCTGATTGATTGTTTGACATTGACATATTGCAGAATTACAGTAGCCTACATTTCAAGCACAACTCAAAACAAAACTGTTAACTGTGGACGACACCATAAAGCAGTGGTTCCCAAACCTTTTCATGTCAAGGACCCCCAAATAAACACCAGTAGAATTCATAGTTTTATAATTATTATCGTTATAAACTTCATAGTTAGGCTATATAATTAGTATCGTTATAAACACCAGCAGCTAGAATGCATAGTTGTGTATTCTGCATGTGTCCGTGGTCACCACAAGGCGGCAAATATTTTGCGTGTATGTTCTAAATGTTAGTCATTGTTGTGGCGAAGCAACGTGTGTGTGTGTGTGTGTGTGTGTGTGTGTGTGTGTGTGTGCGTGCGTCCAAATGGACCCATATTGTATTGATCAAAGTTTGCCCGTTATCTCTTATAGAGGGTATGCACATGCATAAAGTGAATGGCAAATCGAGTGGAAGACTGAGTGACAAAGTTAATTTAATGTTGTTTAAAGTAATTTAATGCAATCAAATAGGACTTTTCTGTTTGGATGTATGTCAAGGCCAGAAAGTAGTTATTTGCCACTAAGTGGGGCAGTGGGCATTCCTGTATAACTTAGTTATGATGATGATGATGTCACGTGCATATATACCCTCTATTATCTTATTGGTCCTTGAGCTTTATCACATTCTACACATTTTATCTAGATTTACATACATAGCATCCATCTAGATGTAGATCTGTTATCTCTCTTATTAGTCCGGGAGCATTATATCACATATCTAGATGTCTCATCATACATTATCTGTTATCTCCCCTATTAGTTTTATCTATATATAATATTAAACACATGCAAAATAACTGACTAACTAAAAATAACAAATTAACGAAAACAAATAACTATAAACCAACTAATTAAAAATATTATTCATTATTTATTTATACATTTAATAATATTATTTCACGCTTTCCATCGGTACATTTATGAACCGTGGTATGACGGTGTAGAAAATAGCAGATCTACAAGCCCACAAGGCGTCGCGGATGCAACGCATTGGGGGGTTTGTAGATCTGCTATTTGTTGAACAAAATGGACCCTGACCCACCCACCCCCTTTTTCCCCTCACTATAGACTAGATTATGTTTTTTCCTTTTTACCTCCTCTAAATGTTATGATGAATTGAACATGGTGGACCCTCATGTAAAAAGTGTAGGGACCGCGGCCGCGTCAATGCGCTTGTCGTTGACTTCTCCGCGTGTACAGGAAAAAGCAAAAAAACGCAGTTCTCATTGAAAATGAAGTATAGGCGCCTTAAATCACTGCTCGTTTGAAAACACCTTTAGACGCATTAAGGGCCCTTAATGCTATGAATGATTATGGAACATCTTTCATTATACACTCTATATTATTATTATTACAATATTAGACCTAAACATGGTCAGGGTAGATTTCTCATCAATACAATACGATAAATATTGCACAACGTGAGCAAAAAGTACAATCCTGGGTCGAGACCAATTCTATGCAGAATTACAACTCAATACGACACATTTTATGTTCAACCTTTTCTTTGAAATTTAAACACTGGCAACTAATACAAAAATAAAACACCAGTACATTCACAGTCAAATACTTGAACTCTGAAGAGTGTAGTAATGGAACCAAATGAACCCTGATGGGTCCAATTTTGGTTAAATTAACACCAACAAAGAGTGGACAGATGTTCACTCACACTTCACTTTTCATTACACACTTTGGACTTAAGGTTGGCCCATTCTGGGCGGGAACCCCTTTTGGTGTTTTAAGCATCATGTTACACTTTAGCTATTGAAAAATAGCAGATCTACAAGCTCATAGGCACTCGGTGCTTGTAGATCTGCTATTTTTGGAGAAAAAATAAATCGAGAAAATGTGGTGCAAATCTTTGAATATATATCCTTTCAGAGCGAATGTTTTTAACTCATATCTTTGCTTCTGGGGGGGGGGGGGGGGGGGGGTTCAGATGTTCAGATGGGGGGTTGGTTGGTGGCCGACTACATAGCCTATAGATTTTAACTGAACATCTATAGCAATCATTACTATCATTGCAATGTAAAGCTTTACACTTTTTGGTTTACAATAAATACTTTTGTTTCGTCCAAAAATCCATCTTTTAAATCTGTGGTTCCCAAAGTGGGGTCCGGGGACCCCCAGGGGTCCTTGGGGGAGTTCCAGGGGGTCCCCAGCTAAATGATAGTTAGGAACCAAATGGAACCCTTATGGGTCTGTAACTCTGAGAGTGTAACACATGGAACTAAATGGTACTCTCTAATTGTGCAAAGCAACTCGACACATCATCAAATTTGTACACTCTCAGAGTTAAATTAACATTGATTTTACAATATAAATTGGGGGTCCCAGAGAGAGAAACCCCATTAAACGGGGGTCCGTAGACTAATGCATGTCAAACTGGGGGTCCTTGACATTAAACGGGTTGCGAATAAAATCTCTTATGGGGGTCTCTGGCATATCTTTTAAATAATCTTCTCTTATGGGGGTCCCTGGCATATCTTTTCAAATGGGGGTCCACGGGAAAGAATTGTGTCAATTTGAGGACATGAATAAGTTTGGGAACCACTGTTTTATACATATATTATGAAGTACAGATTGTGCTTAAAGCAGTGCCATTGTAGCGCTGAACTGTATACGGCAACATAGAAAGGTGAAATAGTTTGACTCAACACAGTGATTGGCATAATATGCATTATGTATATCATAATATATGGTATACATTATATAATTATAATATAATATGTGACCAGATTTGACTGAGAGCCTGCTGCCATCGCGCAAACTCCAGCTTTTCACCAATGGAGAAAAGCTTAAAAGAGTTAATAGCACAGGCAGACTCTTCACATACTAGAGCATGTCTGAAATAAGTGTCAGAGCTGAAATAGACATGTAAATATGAAAGGGCGCGCCTCCGCGTCTTGGCCGACGTCTCCACGTACTGGACGCCCCATTCGGCGGCTCGGCTCGTCACCTCGTCGGCCGACACCTGGCACCGATCCTCCAGGTCCGACTTGTTCCCCACGAGCAGGAGAGGAATTCCATCCTCCTCCCCCTTCACACGCAGGATCTGCTCCCTGAGACGCACGCGCACACGCACACGCGCGCACACACACACACACACACACACACACACACACACACACACACACACACACACACACACACACACACACACACACACACACACACACACACACACACACACACACACACACACACACACACACACACACACACACACACTTAACATCTTTATTTGTATTCACATTTTACAAGAAACTTCTTCAACACAAACAGTAGTGGATGCGCAAACTTGAGAAAACTCTACAACGAGTGCTTCAGATACAGATCACGGGTACAGAAAGCATCGCCTTCTCCATATATGGCGACTGCCAAATATTGCAGACACTGAACAGAATTTTGCCGATGCCTGATCAGCTCTCGGCTTGGGCATGCCTGCAATCTGCAGGCCCCTCACGACTGATTTGTGGAGGCTTCCAAATATGAACACAAGTAGTTTACATCTGTAGCCAAGCTGCATAATAGCATCCTTAATACGCTGGTACTTAAGCACCTTGGTAAGGAATGCCTCTTCCATACTGTGTGTAAGTGCTAGTTTGTCAGCTTTCACCCTTGTCCATAACAAACCCACTGATGCACCCATTCTATGGGTTTAGGTGTACGCAGTACAGGAAGAACTTCATTGTCCACTTGTTACTTTCTTTTGCTTTGCGTTTAATTCACATAAAGTGTATAGACAGCATAGTAGTACAAAATACAAATGTCTTCCGTGTTTACTGGTAAAAACCTTGTATCCACTAGGTGCATGCCTTCTCCCCCCACACCTGTCCATAATTAAACCCTTGGCCTGGGAGGCGTGCCCGTCTATGCCCAAAACAATAAATCAATTAGCCAATCATTTTCAGAATATTCTAGGCTAATAATAATAATAATAATAAACAAAAAACACAGTGAAATGGCTTCTACACACTGGCCCCTAATTGTGCATTATATAAACAATTACTGCTACAGAAGCCATTTACAAAACTAAACATGGTATGTGGTATGTGTCATGTAATTAATCTTGACTGATTCTTCTGATGACACTGTAAAAGAAAGAAAGAATAGAGAAAGTAGTTAAGTCTTCAGTCTGTTGCCTCCAGTAACAAACAGAGTTTGTTAACAGGCCTTTCCAGTTGGCTCGTCTTCGTCTGAAGGCGTGCAGTGCGCACTAGCCCTTTGGCATCTGGTTTTGCCTCCAAAACCCTGCCCATGATCCATGAGCCTCTGGGAGCAGTAGCATCTGCAATGAGGACAATGTCTCCAGGAATGAGGGATCTTCTTTCCTTTAACCATTTTTGTCTCTCCTGCATTAAAGGCAGATATTCAGAGAGCCACCGCTTCCAGAAGAGGTCAGCAATATACTGGACCTGTTTCCATCTCTTCCTGGTATACAGATCTCCTCTGTCAAACAGTCCAGGGGGCAAAGCTGGCTTTCCCTTTAACAGAAGGATGTGGTTTGGTGTTAGAGCTTCCAGATCATTTGGCTCATCTGAAACTGTTGTGATGGGTCGACTGTTCAAGATTGCCTCTACCTCGCAGAGGACAGTTTGTAGACCTTCATCATCAAGTGTCTGTTGTTGTAGAACAGACTTGAGCACATTTCTCACCATGCGGATAAGGCGTTCCCACACACCTCCCTGATGGGAAGCTGCTGGAGTATTGAAATGCCATGTCACTCCATCTCGCAGTAGAGCAGCTTGGATTTTGTCATTGTTTAAGGCAGCTAGGGACTCTTTTAGTTCTCTATTGGCTCCAACAAAATTTGTACCATTGTCCGATCTTATGGTTAACACTTGACCTCTTCTGCAGATGAACCTTCTTATGGCATTAATACATGAACTTGTATCCAGACTATATGCCACTTCCAGATGCACAGCTCTGCTAGTGAAGCAGGTAAATATCGCTCCATATCTTTTGATCAGACTTCTTCCTCTTTTAATGTCAATGGGACCAAAATAGTCTACCCCCACATTGGTAAAGGGTGCTTTGTCAGGCAAAACTCTCTCCTTTGGCAAATCTGCCATTTTTTGCTCACCGAGCTTTCCTCTTTGACGTTTGCATATGACACATTCTAAAATGATTTTCCTTGTTGCGGAATTAGCATTGGTGATCCAATACCTTTTACGAAGATGGCAGAGCATGTGATTTCGTCCTCCATGTCCCAGCTGTTGATGAATGTGGCGAAGAATGAGTGATGAGACATGAAGATCTTTAGACAAGATAACAGGGTGTTTAGTCTCCTCTGGCATGGATGATCGACACAAGCGGCCACCAACTCTCAGGATTCCCTCCTCCAATACTGGATCCAGCCTGTACAGTTGACTGTCCTTCTTGACACTTGCAGCACCAGCCGACAATATGGCAATGTCCTCCTTGAACCTTTGACCTTGTACAAAACAAATAATTGACTTTTCCGCTTCAGCATGGTCTTCAGGATGCAAACGGTGCCCTTTGATTGTAGCTTTGAAGTTGTTGATCCTTTTTGTTATTTCAGTTTTTTGTCTTTCAAGATCCATTTCACTGCCACAGACTGCAGCATGGATTTCTTTTCTTGTCTGTCGCAGCAACATGAGACACTGCTTAATTTTCAAAAACCAAGCTACAGCAGTCTTTAATTTTGACCAAGTTGAAAAATAGTTCATCAGACAGCTTGTAGGATTATCTGTGCTTGTAGCAATTAAATTGACTGTCAGGTCCCTTTTCACCTCTGGGTCTTCAGCGGCAACTCCATGCAGTTCCAGGTCAGACTTAGGCCATTCTTCCTCTGGCCTAGAAAGAAAGCCAGGTCCATTGATCCACCTCTTGTTTGCCACGAAGTCAGTGGCCTTCAGCCCACGTGAAACATCATCGGCTGGATTATCCTTTGTGCCAATGTACCTCCACTGGTCAACACTGGTAGCCTCTCTTATGACTGCTGTTCTATTTGCCACAAAGGTGTGGAACCTCTTAGTTTCGTTGCTGATGTACTTAAGCACTGTTGTACTGTCTGTCCAAAAAACTGATTTATCCAACTCCAGTTGCAACTCCTTTCGCAACATCCCATCAACTCTTACTGCTAGAACAGCAGCTGTGAGCTCCATTCTAACAATTGTGGTTTGTTTCAACGGTGCGACTCTGGCTTTACCCAAGAGGAATGCAACATGCACCCCTTTGTCATAATTCTCCATCCTCAAATAAGACACAGTACCGTAGCCATCTTGACTGGCATCGGAAAAGTGATGCAACTGTGCCCCAGTGGGCTTGCCAAAGTCTTTGGGCTTGAAACAGCGGTCCACCTTTAACTCTGCCACCTGTTCAAGTCCGTTTAGCCAGTCTGACCACTGCTGAGAGAAGAACTGGGGGATGTCGTCATCCCACGCACACTGTCTTTTGCAAAGCTCCTGGAGAATCATCTTTGCTGACAAAGTGTAGGGTGAAAGAAATCCTAAAGGATCATAAAGTGAACTGACCATTGACAAAATGCCTCTTCTTGTCTGTGGCCGTTCCTTCATGATGGTCTTAAATTTGAACTTGTCAGTCTCGACACACCACTGCAAGCCGAGTGCCCTCTCCAATGGGAGACTGTCTGAATCCAAATCCAGTGCTTTGATTTCCTTTGCTCTACTCTCTTGTGGGATTGATGATAAAACTGAGCGGCTGTTGCTTATCCATTTAGAGAGAATAAAGCCTCCTTTGTCGCACAGAGCAGTTAGATCCTTAACCAGCTGTGTTGCCTCCTCCTCTGAAGACATTGACTTAAGACAGTCATCAACATAGAAATGGTTTTTGACAGTATTGACTACTTCTGCAGAGAATAGAGCTTGATTGTCATCTGCAGTCCTCCTCAGAGCATAATTTGCACAGCTTGGGGATGACACTGCTCCAAACAGATGTACCTTCATCCGATATTCCACCAGAGGGCGCGTGATGTCACCCTGAGGCCACCACAGAAAGCGCAGAAAGTCAATGTCCTTTTTTGTGACTTGGACCTGGTGAAACATGGCCTGTATGTCAGCCATCACTGCAATGGGTTCCTGCCGAAATCTAATAAGGACACCAATGAGGGGGTTTGTGAAATCTGGACCTTGTAGAAGTTGGCAGTTGAGTGACGTCCCCTTGTATACAGCTCCGCAGTCAAACACAACTCTTAATTTTCCTTTCCTAGGGTGATAAACTCCATGATGTGGAATATACCACACTTTACCATCGTTTCTTTTTAATTGATCTTCTGGCACAATTTCTGCATAGCCTTGATCAATTACATCACTCAGAAAGGATGTGTATTCCTCATGAAATGTCTCATTTTTTCCAAATTTTCTTTTCAGGCTCACAATACGCTGCTCTGCTACGCAGCGGTTGTTGGGCAAGATAGGGGTTTCATTCTTGAAAGGTAAGTCAAAAGAATAATGACCATTTTTCAACACAGAGGAGTTATGCACAATGTTCATGAATTTAACATCCTCTTGACATTTCAGCTTGTTCTTCAGAGGTCTTCTCACTGAAGTCATGATTATACTGTTGAATGATCAATTCCTCTAGGTGTACAATAGAGATTCGATTTGTGGAAATAGTAGAGCAGCCTCTCTTGCTCATACTGTCATTCAAATTGCCCCCTCGAAGTGGGCCATTCAGAACCCATCCTACTTTGGTCCTCACTGCATAGGGACCATCTGCCTGGCTGTTAATGACTTCCCATGGTTCTATGACTTTAGGAGCATTAGTCCCAATGAGTAGATCGATGTCAGAGTCAATTTGGTGTATTTTGATGCCACTCAAATATGGCCATTGATCAACATCCTCCTGTCTGGGAATGTTGCTCTCACTCACCGGCATGCTGCTATGGGTGAAAACCTCAGGTAAATCAACAAAATCATCATTGTCCAGTGCAGACACTTCCAATCCATACACTGCATATGTAGAAATAGTCTTTGACTGCCCCATGGTTCGCAGCATAATGCTGGTCCTTTGTTTTCTGACATTCAATTTTTGTGCAAGGCTTTCTGTGCAGAATGTTCCTGAGCTGCCAGGATCCAAGAAGGCATAGGTTTGTATGATTGTGTCATTTTTTTTGGATTTGATCTGGACTGGCACAATTGAAAATGTGCAATCATCCTCACCACCAGCCCCAATATGACCACATAATGTTGGTGCAGTAGTTGCATCGCTAACTGCTGGTTCAGCCTCCGTAGATGGCTCAATTTGTTCAGGGAATTTTCTTTTGTCCTCTCTTACAATGTGGAGAATTTCTGGGTGTTGTTGGCTGCATACATTGCAAGTCAGTCTATTGACACATGTTTTGTTAATATGGCCTTCCTTTTTTAGGCAGCCGAAACATATCCCCTTCTCCTTAATGAAGTCGATCTTTTCCTTGTGTAATTTTCTTTTGAACTGGTAGCACTTTTCCAATGAGTGATTGCTCATTTTGCAATATAAACAGCCTTGGGGTGGGGGAGTGTGTACCTTTTCCTCCACCACGGCAACATTAGTGGCAAAACTGCTTCCTCTGTGGCTCTTCAAACCCTGACTGGGGGGGCATGCACTTCTACTTGAGGAAGCGAGTGGGGTGTCCTGTATGTTGCCAAACAATGGATCTGTGGCTATTCTGACCTGCTTTTCAATGAACTGGACCAGATCATTAAACATGGCCCTATGACCTTTTCTCTCTTGCAGGTCACAGGCAGTGCTTCTCCATTTTTCCCGCAACTTATATGGCAATTTTAGAACAATGCTCCTCATGTTGCATGGTATGTCCAATTCTCTCATATGCATGATTTGTTCTGTTGCATTGCAACATCCACGCAAAAAGAGAGAAAAAGCTTGTAGTGCCTTGACATCGTCACTTTTAATGGGTGCCCAACTGAAAGCCATTTCCATATATGCAGAAGTGATTTTTTGTTCATTTCCAAAATTCTCTTTCAAAAGATCTTTTGCTCTTAGATATCCCTGTTGAGGAGGGAGATGCTGACAGCTATGCACTATCTCCTTTGGCTGACCCCTGGTGTATTGTTCGAGGAAGTGCAAGCAGTCACCAAAATTGTTAGTTTTCATTTCAACACCATTTTCAAAAGCTCGCATAAAGGCATAATATTGCAGAGGATCACCATCAAACACAGGAATAATTCTAACTGGAAGAGCAGATGAAAGATTCTGTTGAACTAATAAAGAGGTTATTTCATTCTGTTTTTGCATTATATTGACCATGTCATTCTGACTGTGGTCATACAGCACTGTGGCTTGAGAACCTGGCACCAGGGTAGAAACCCTGGGCAACCTTTCAGTGTCATTGGTTGGAATTGATTCTTGAGCCTGGGAATAAACAGTTTGTGAATTTGTAATTTGCATGTTGGGTCTTTCTTTGGGCCGGACAACCTGTGGGGTAGCTACAGAGTCAGTTATTAGAGTCATGTTGTAATTCACCTTTGCAGGATTATAAACTGTTGCATTAGGATTGAGCTGTTTCGTGATTTGAACATTATTGTCATAATAAGAGTGCCTTCCATTGGATGCTCTTGAGCCACTCCTTGATCCATTTTCCTCTAAAACATTGATTTTTGCATTAAATGCTGCCAACTCTGTATCGAGTGTTAATTGTTCCCTTTGTCTCCTCAAGTTGTCACTTTTTCTCCTCAGATCCTCCTCCTGTCTCCTTAACATGTCCTCCTCTGCCTGCAGATTATGTTGTTTCTTTAAGGCAGCAGCATGCTCCAGAAGGGCTGCCTTTTCAGCTTGAGCTTTGAGAAGTGCAGATGATGCTGTTGAAGAAGTGCGTGAGGTTTGGGACTTGGAGCGGGACTTAGCCCTGCTTGGGACATTGGAAACACTGTCGTCTGGTCTTATGTCATCATCAATTTCTGTCCCAATTTCACAGGCACTAGCAGCAATGGTTTGTGATTGACCAGCCTCATGAAGCCACCTTTTCACATCCTCCTCAAATTCACAGTACTTTCTCTTTTTTCGTTCAAACCATTCCTTTTGCTCATTAACCTCCTCCTCGGTCAGAGGCAACGTCAAAAATGCATCATATGTATTACTCATTTCATCAAAACATGTTTTCAATGTGTTCAGCTCAGATTGCATTTTTGTGACATTCTCATTGGATTGCATAAGCACTTTGACTCTTTCAATGTACTGGCCGGTGTGGTTGCTTTTTGTTTTTAATGTTTTCAGACAGTTTTCCTTTTGTAAAGCCATGCCTTTTTCTGTTAACTTTGGGGTCCTTTTTGCCAGTAGTTGCGCACCATTGCTGCTCACAGGCTCCATGACATCGGACATATTGCAAATTCCCCTTTTGTCACACAATAAAGTGCGGTGCAAATGTAAACTTCAAAGGAAGCGCAGCCGCGCTGTTGACAGTTCACAGGGTCCGGTCCAGGTGCAAAGATCGCAAAGCAAATGCCCAAATAAATAAAGGCAGTGCAAAACAGGCGTTTGTGTCACTAATAAAAGTCCGGCAGTGACAAAACATCAATAATAATAACGGACGGCAATGCAGAAAACTTGTCACCAATAAAAGTCCTACGGTGACAAAACATCAATAATAAAACAATGCACAGCAGTGCAGCAATTGTCAGCAACGTGTCACCAATAAAAGGTAGCAGTGAGTGACACACGAAAAATAAAATAACTCCAGTAGTTATTTGCTGTTTTCCTGTACAGCCTTTTCGGTGTTTTGTTACATACCATGGGCTTGATATTGATGAGGCTTAGTTTGTGCTGCGTGCTGCGCGTCCACTTGTTAACATTTTGAGTTTGTCTTTTGTCGTTGCACTCCTTCCAGACTCCAATCCTCGATCCGTAGGGCCTCTTCAAATTAAATTTCTTTGTGAATCATCACGATGCCCAGTTCCTGGTTAGAGTCCTCTTCGAATGGATGGGTTTTTACTGTTGTAAGTGCTAGTTTGTCAGCTTTCACCCTTGTCCATAACAAACCCACTGATGCACCCATTCTATGGGTTTAGGTGTACGCAGTACAGGAAGAACTTCATTGTCCACTTGTTACTTTCTTTTGCTTTGCGTTTAATTCACATAAAGTGTATAGACAGCATAGTAGTACAAAATACAAATGTCTTCCGTGTTTACTGGTAAAAACCTTGTATCCACTAGGTGCATGCCTTCTCCCCCCACACCTGTCCATAATTAAACCCTTGGCCTGGGAGGCGTGCCCGTCTATGCCCAAAACAATAAATCAATTAGCCAATCATTTTCAGAATATTCTAGGCTAATAATAATAATAATAATAAACAAAAAACACAGTGAAATGGCTTCTACACTGTGGTCAAATGTACATGCCACTTCCAAAATGGTCACTTCTCTACTGTCCTCATCAACAACAACAATATCTGGTGTATTAGCTGTGACATCTGAAAAAGCATCATTTTCATTATTGTGCATGAACACGGCAGTTGAGACACTTATACATTTTGGCAGATGATGAAACATATGAACTTATGTCCTTAGCTAATAGGTCAACAATTCTGTCGTGCCGAGCAATGTACATCCCCTTATATACATAGCAGCCATTAAGAATATGTGACAGTGTTTCTGTAAGTGGAGTGTGGTCATGGTGCAGACAATGAGGAGGAAACGTGTTAGGGTACCACAGAGAGAGATTGAGTCTGGTTGGAAGGACCTGTAATCTGGCTTTGACTGTAAAGGTGACTATGTCCTCATCGACTGCATAATTCTTGAATATTGTATGAGATACGGTGTGGTCTGCATCGGGAAGGCAAGCTAGCTTCCCCTGTAGTTTTAAACCAGTCCAGTGTTGTTGTTGTTTTTGCTGTTGTAGCATTATAAGGTACCTCCGTGCATTGACTGGTGATACATGGTGTTCCGTATCAATTACAGTATACAGTACTCCTTACTGAGATCGAACAGCTGGTAATAATGTCCTCAGAAACTGCTACAGATTGAGAGTCAGGTCGAACCCAGCACAGAGATACTCCAGTTCTCACACAGAGGTCATTGAGGTCAGGCCAATCTGACGACACCCCAAACCCAGTAGCATGTGAGTCCATTTTAAGGTTGGGCCCCAGGAAACTTGGCTCGCCCTCTGCTGCCAGGACGGCACTTTACGCCGTTTCATATCTAGAAACAGAGAAGATCTAGAAAGTTCCCTGACAGTCGTGTCATCACTGTTTAGCATGTTTATCAAGTGAGCCAGCCTTGTGGCGTTATATATCCACTCCACGTTCGGCACGCCAAACCCAACATCCTGTTTGGACTGGAAAATAATGTCTCTGGTGGTGTGGGTGTTGAGCCCGAACCACTTCCTCACAGAGTGAACTACACTGTAATTTAGATCACTAAGTGTTTTACATGCCAGATGAACGTTGGAGAAGAGGTGTTGTACTCTAGTCAGGGCAACCTGCCTGATAGCCTCCAACTTCATCAGCAGTGGTAGTGGTGAAGCGTCAATCAGGTTCAGCCTAGCTGTAAACTCAGATGTAATGTACTCAACCTGTTCTTTCCATTCCCCTGCAATATTAAATCTATGCCCTAGGTAGTTGTATGACTCATGTAGGTCATACACACGTATGGGCTGTGAGTTGATGGTGAACTCAGGGGTTTTGTCAGCCTTAGACTTATACCAGCGGTTGCCACCACTAGGCCTCTGGTAGAGAACAGCACACTTAGTGTGTTTTGCCTCTAGACCGGACCAGTCCAGAAATCTATCTGTTCTAGCGAGCATGTTTTTAATAACACTCTCTTCCCGAGAGGCTAACTGTACGTGGTCCTCATAACCCTGGACAGGGTTTGGGGACAGCACATTGGGTGGGGCACAGTCACACAACCACTTAATCCACCCATTGATGGCAAGAACAAAGTTAATGGCACTCCATGGGCAGCCTGTTGTAATGCCTACTTGGAGAGGTTTTGGTCTGTCAGCTGTTTCCCACAGATGACTTGTATGAATGATGTTTCATACACATCCCTAATAATGTCAATAAATACCCCAGGTAGATGTATTGATTCTAAGGTGACAAGATGCCATTGGGTACATCCCCACTGGTCTTTGGAAGCGGGCTCGGGCGGGGAAAAATAGTGCGTGGCCCTAGTGCACTGGATGAACGAGTATTTAGAGCCCTTTGGATTGGGAAGCACTCCGGCGCGGCGCTGTGACGTCATATACCCAGAAATACGCACTGCTCAGTGTCTACACTCCCAATTGGGATTCACCTATTGTCTGTCAGCCAGGGAAGCACACGAGACAGGATACATTTCATGAACACTTTATAGATGGTGGGGAGGAGGGAAATGTCTCTCCATGTAGATGGATCATCAGGTACATTGTCTTTTTCTGGGATACGGTGAATCATGGCTCCTTTCCAGGATTCGGGCACTCTCTTATTGTCCAGGCAGACATTAAAGATGGATGTTAATTTCTCACATGACTGTGCAGTCTTAAGACTTTCATAGGTTACCCCATCTATGCCACTAGCCCTGTCATTTGGTAGGCTGTGCAAAACAGACCCTACTTCATCAGGTGTAAAGTGGGAGGTGATGGGAAAGGCAGCGGGCCGTACTGGTTGTAGGCTATTTTCCCACGGTGGTAATGGGAGTGGATCACTGATCATTGTCTGGCTGCGACATTTATTTTCATAGTGGTTTTTAACCATCGTGGCGTCACTGGGGCAGGGAGGCGGGTCGGGGTACTCGCTGTCATTTAGAATGATCTGAATCGCTTTCGATCGTCTGTGCTGCCACAAGAAGGAAAGTTTGTTCCTACTCACACGTTTGTGGCGCACCCGGGTTGTACTGGAGCTGAGCTGGGGCTGAATTATGTCACGTACGTAACACAATTGCCCCTCGATCCATTCCGCAGCGGTAGATTGACTCAGAGCCTCGGGGAGGGGGCGGCTGAGAGGAAACCTTTTCAGGATCCGCATCACACACACACACACACACACACACACACACACACACACACACACACACACACACACACACACACACACACACACACACACACACACACACACACAGTCAGTTTGTGGGAGGGGAGATAAAAACGGAATAGTAAAGGAGACGAGGCTGGCAGACATACAGCTTCATTCACTGTGGCTGGGCAGATACAATGTATCCACTCAAAGCACAGAAACATCAACGGACAGTGAAAAGGTTAATAATGTAGTAGTAGTAGGTGAGAACATTAGATTGGATGAGGCCAAACCAGCCTCAAATAGGAAGGTCACGCTAATGAGACTAGGTGGGTGGTGTGGGGCGGCGCTAGAACATGACACGGAACTAATATATTTTATGATGAATGACGGCACCGCTCACAGGGTCTGGTCACTAGATGTCCAAAGGGCGAAAGGAAAACTAGATGTCCAAAAGAGCTAATCAGATGACTGGAGGAGGGCGGTTGGTGGTGTCCTACCTGTGACGTTGATAGGAACAATGTCTGTGGGCACGTTCTTGGCCACCTGCCTCATCTTCTCCTCCGGGGTGGGCAGGGGGGGCGGGGCCTTTTTCCACGCCGCCTGTCCGTCAGGCACGTCCACGCCGTCCTCCTCGTCGTCGTCCCCGCGGGGGGTCTGGGGCCTCATGGAGAGCAGGGACGACGAAGCCGTGGACTGCATGGGGGGAGAGAGAGACAGAGAGAGGAGGTTAAAATGAGAGAGCCTGATTTAACCTTGTTGATCAACTGTCTTTGAGATTGGGCTTCAGGCTACACACCTGAGCCTCTGAGGAGAGGACAGGTTTGTGTGTGTGTGTGTGTGTGTGTGTGAGTGAGCGAGCGTTGCACATCTGTGGCTGCTCTCTGTTTACTACTAATCTTCTTCAGAGCAGTTGAGCGCACCCAGAGACACACACTCATGGGTTATTATGTATCCAAAGGCTGTGACCTTTAGAAGCCGGGGGTGTAGTAAACATGTTCATGGTCAATCACACCCGAATGGTTGCATGTGCGCACGACACACGCGCGCACACGCACACGCGCGCTCACACACACACACACACACACACACCCCCCCCATGCAGGCGAGGAGGGGATCTGAATAGATTGTTGCTACAACGTGAATCCTTTTGGATTTACACTTTAAATACAATGTCCCCAAAGGGAATGAACGAGGACTTCCCCATCAGCCATTTTTTTAAATAATTTCTTTATCGTATGCTGTATATATTTGAATTGTTGCCTAAGTAATAATACCTGATTATGTGAATCACGGTCTTAGATTCTATAATAATCATGATGTCTGTCACATTTTACAATTTAGGCATTTAGCAGACTCTCTTAATCCAGAGTGACTTACATTAAGCAAGAACAAAAAAAGCATGGGAATACATCACATAAAAACATTTATCAAGAAACATGCGTAAGCTATGAAAGTAACGGTGGAATATCTATATAATGAAACATTACATATAAACTATACATATCAGGGCTCGAGATTAACGGCGTCCCGACGTCCCGGGGACGGTAAAATATCTATATAATGAAACTATACATATAAACTATACATATATACTACCGTACTATGCTATACATATGTACTATGCCGTGCTATGACTACATACAATGCAATTATAGTGCTGTCTACATAACATGCTATAAGTCTGTATCAAAGACTGGGAGTGATGCTGCAGTTCTGACTGCAATGGGAAGTGCATTCCACGGGGCAGCCCGTGCCCTATACACACACACACACTGATTAAGGTAAGCTGTGTATGGTTAATTGCTTCTCTGTGGGTGGTAGGATCCTCCCCTATAAAGGGGAGACTGCAGGCAGAGCTAGTCAGTGATGCTCGGGCAGGCATCATGCTGACAGCCCAGTGAGAGAGCTGCTAGGGCCCAGTCCAGGGGCATAGCCTAGTGCAGTTTGGTTATTTTTCCTTTGTCCTAAGTTTTGCATTAGGTATTCTTGAGTTCTTCATTTTGTACTTTTGGCCAGTATTGTTTTTGCAGTTTGATATTCTTTCATTGTGAATATCTGCACCGGAGCTGAAGTTGGGAGAAATAAAATCCACAAAAAGCATCGCTGACGTTTTTGGAGCCTTGGCCCTCGGGCAACTTCACAATGTCCTTTTGCTTATTCCACTGTTGTGGATTTGAGAAATGTGTATTTGTACTGTATTTAATGATATTTCATTAATTGATCTAATGACCATGTTGTGTTGGTTCCACCCACTGACTACTAACGTGAGTACAGCATCTTGCAATGGGTCTGGTCCACAAGATTCGATACACCACCAAGATACCCATGTACCTGTCTAAATACTTCCTTAATGTAAACGAAGTCCACACCCACAACACCAGAGGGAGTGCAACAAACCATGTACAACCCAGATTCGGCACAAACAAGGGACTAAATTCTTTTCGCTCCTATGCCACCAAAATGTGAAACGCCCTACCAACAGTCATTAAGACATGTGAATCCCTTGACTCCTTCAAAACCGCTCTCAAAGGGCACCTACGGATGGCTGCAATTCGAAACTGGCCTCTGTAAAATCTGAATCCCCCTACCCCCCCCCCCCCTTTCCCCTCACTGTATATGTATCTTTTCCCTTTTGCTTCCTATATGATGAATTCCTGTTCTGTTCTTTAACTACATAGAAATGTCTATTTGTATGTCTCTTAATGTTTTGATGAATTGAACAATGTGGACCCTGTTGTAAACAAGTGTAATGCTTAATTGGGTCGTCCACTCACAGTTAACAGTCTTTGTATTGAGTTTGTACTTGAAATGTACTGTAATTCTACAAACTGTTAATAAATATTTCAATCAATCAATCAAACCCGTGGCCGTGGGTGTCTATTTAAGTGGGTGGATCACTGACATATTGAGTTTGACCAGATGAAGAGCCTAACCCTCTAGGTGGCGCTGTCCTACAGGAGGACAGTTATTAAACAATTTTTTTGAGTGTAAAATCAGCCATTACGACGGCATCAAGGCCCGCCAAAATACATTTTAGTCGACTAAATCAACCATAGATTTAGTCGACTGAAATCTTATGACATTTAGTCGACTAAAACTAGACTTAACACCAAGACATTCCGGGTCGACTAAAAACTAAACGAAAACTATACATTCGAGAGACAAAAAACGTCTAAAACTAAAAATCATTTAACCCATTTTGGGGCGGGAACCCCTTTTGGCGTTAGCATTATGTTATGCTTTAGCTATTGAAAAATAGCAGATCTACAAGCTCATAGCGCGACACCGAGTGGCGCGCTACGAGCTTGTAGGTCTGCTATTTTTGAAAAAAATCGAAGAACGACTGACATAGAAACATAGCTTTTTCAGAAAACTGTCAGGATGTAGACGACGTTTTTAGAATCTGATCTCAGGTCAAAACGGGTTAACCCATTTTTTGACCCACTTTTGGTGTTAGCATCATGTCGTGCTTTAGCTATTGAAAAATAGCAGTGGCGCGCTACGAGCTTGTAGGTCTGCTATTTTTGAAAAATCGAAGACACTTTTAGAATCTGATCTCAGGTCAGAATGGGTTAATAATGAAACTGTCAGGATGTAGAAGACATATTTTAGAATCTGATCTCAGGTCAGAATGGGTTAATAATGAAACTGTCAGGATGTAGAAGACATATTTTAGAATCTGATCTCAGGTCAGAATGGGTTAATTTTCCTGCGACCAAAACCAACCGACGGCGTCTGTCTCCCTCTCTCTCACCTGCGTGAGCACGGCGAGCGGCGGTGGTGAGCTGACCACCGCTCCGGTGGTGAGGTGAGCACCGCTCCGGTGGTGAGGTGAGCACCGCTCCGGTGGTGAGCTGACCACCGGAGCTGAAATAACGTTGAGCGGTGGTGAGTAAAAACAGAGAGAAGGGCAGGAGCGGTGGCGGTGGTTTGCTCTTCACCGCGGCTCAGTGACGTCATGTTGTAGTTCGGTGGTCACCCCACCCCCGTAAATCCAGCCTTAACACTCACCCAGACAGCCCCCCCCCCCCCCCCCCCCACCATGGTGTAGAGTCTAACACTCACCCAGACAGGCCCCCCCCCCCCACCATGGCGTAGAATCCGGGGGTGACGCAGTCGGCTCCCGGGCGGCACCAGTTCTTGAAGATGATCCAGTCGTGGTGGTGGAACGCCATCTGCTCCACGGCGATGCCCACCATGCGCCCGGCGATGGCGCCCACCGCCATGCTGGGGATGAACAGGCCCGACGGGATCTGGGGGAGGGGGAGACATGTGAGACATGAGACTGAACAATTAACCCATTCTGACCTGAGATCAGATTCATAGAGGTTTCCACTGGACACACACTGACTGACTAAAATTAATTTACGGCTGTTATCAAAGCAGACCTGGGCATCCAGAACACCTCAACAGTGCCACAGGCTGATCACCTCCATGCCACGCCACATTGATTGATTGATTGATTGAAATATTTATTAACAGTTTGCAGAATTACAGTACATTTCAAGCACAAACTCAATACAAAGACTGTTAACTGTGAGTGGACGACCCAATTAAGCATTACACTAATACAACAGGGTCCATGTTCAATTCATCAAAACATTTAGAGACGTACAAATAGACACTTCTATATAGTTAAAGAACAGAACAGGAATTCATCATAAAGGAAGCAAAAAGGGAAAAGAAACAGAATATACAGTGAGGGGAAAAGGGGGGTGTGAAAATGTGTGAAATAATGTGTTCAAAAGTAGCCCAGACCAAGTAGTAACTGCATACATTAATATACTTTTCAGATGGTCGACATTTCTCGTTTAAAAAAAATCATTTGTTTTAGTGGTCTCGTAAAATATTCTAATTCATTGAGATGATGATGATGATTTTATTTTCATGAGCTGTACTCTGTAGCTCATCAAGATTAAAACAAAAAAATGTTTTAAATACTTCACTTTATGAGTTGAGAATAATGGAATGGAAGTTTCACTTTTTTAATTATATTACAGGTGAAAATGAACTTTTACAAAATATTCTAATTCATTGAGATGGAGCTGTAGAAACTGTTTAGAAGCCTTTTTTCTTTTTAAATGGGCTTAGTTATTTAACCCTAATTTAACCGCAGGAACCCCTTTTGGTGTTTTAAATATTATTATTGTAAATATGTTATTATTTAGCTATTGAAAAATAGCAGATCTACAAGCTCATAGCACGCCACCGAGTGGCGCGCTATGAACTTTCAAAAATAGTGAAGAGGATTTAGAATATTTGTTTTTAATTTTGAGGTCTAATTCTGAGGCCTAAATGGGGTTTAAGAGACGGTATACCTTCATGCCGAACGTGAATAATAATAATAATATAATAATATTTATTATTAATATACCTTCATGCCGAACGTGAATAATAATAATAATAATAATAATATAATAATAATATAATAATATTTATTATTAATATACCTTCATGCCGAACGTGAATAATAATAATAATAATAATATAATAATATTATTATTATTAATATACCTTCATGCCGAACGTGAAGATGGTGATGACGATCTTGAAGACCAGCGCCAGCGCCAGCTGCCAGAGGGCGCTGTAGACCCCGGAGCCCGCGGGCCTGTCGGGGATGTCGTCCACGGGCCGCGACATGTTGGGGTTGTTGACGTAGTCGCACAGCTGCGAGGACTCCAGGGCGCCGCAGTCGTTGAACAGCTCCGAGATCAGCTCCGACGTGCTGCGCCACGTGTACGGGTTAGGGAACGCCACCAGGGCCGTGATGCAAGTCACCGCCATCACCTCCAGAACCGGGTACCTGGGGGAGGGAACAGGGTTTAGTGTCACCTCCAGAACCACCTCCAGAACCACCTCCAGAACCGGGTACCTGGTGGTTGCGGACCAAATACATATAACAAAGATTTGAGGCACAGTTTCACGACTTTAAAAAAAATAGCTTGTAGATCTGCTATTTTTCAACAGTTAAAGTATAACATAATGCTTGGAACACCAAAAGGGGTTCCTGTTTTGAACAGGTTAACGGTGGTTACCTGCCCAGCTGGGTGGTCTTAGAGGTGGTCTTAGAGGTGGTCTTAGAGGTGGGTTTAGAGGTGGTCTTAGAGGTGGTCTTAGAGGTGGTCTTAGAGGTGGTCTTAGAGGTGGTCTTAGAGGCGGTCTTAGAGGTTCCTACCTGCCCAGCTGGGTGGTCTTAGAGGTGGTCTTAGAGGTGGTCTTAGAGGTGGTCTTAGAGGCGGTCTTAGAGGTGGTCTTAGAGGTTCCTACCTGCCCAGCTGGGTGGTCTTGCGCCGTCGGCACCAGGCGATGTTGGCGCGGATGAAGAGGGTCCCCCACAGCCCGCCGAACACGCCCAGCAGGATGAACGGAACCAGCTCTGCCATGTACCTGTTTATATTGGACAGAACCATGTAACCATGTAAAGTCAATGTTAATTTAACTCTGAGAGGGTACAAATGGAACCGTTATTATTCCTACCAGGGCGTGTGGTACTCCACGTAGAACAGCACCAGACGGCTGTTCCCGAACGGGTTGATGGAGCGCAGGGTGAACGCCGCCACCAGGGCGGCGAAGAAGGACCGCCACAACGTCTTCAGAGGGAAGTAGTAGCTCACCTGAGGAGGAAAAGACAGGGTTTAATAATAATCTTTATTTAAGGATATTCATCTTCACAGTTTGACTCCATAAAACGCTTTACCCACATTTTAATCAAATATTCTACGCTGGCGAGATTGTTTTATTACCTTTGCAGCATACGCGGAAATAATTTGTGCTTTAGATCCGTGAAAATGTGTCCGTCAAACTGTTAAGAGGATGGACAACTACTAAGTAAGTAGTCCCACTGTTGATATGCTCTGTGTGGCCCTCAGGTTAATATCGGAGTTTAATTACTTCAGTCTAAATTAGTAGCTTAATGAATAGTATAAAATTGTTATTGACCTTTTTTATGTCCGATGTATGTATATTTAGTTCATAGAGTAACTATAATTGAAGGCATTTGAAATTAAATTAAAATGTAACTTTTCAGGATTCCAAAAATAGCTGATCTACAAGCTTGTAGATCTGCTATTTTTGCTATGAAAGTAATATGCAATGTGGCCCTCCGGAGTGAGTGTGGAACTATAGTGGCCCTCCGGAGTGAGTGTGGAACTATAGTGGCCCTTCGGAGTGAGTGTGGAACTATAGTGGCCCTCTGGAGTGAGTGTGGAACTATAGTGGCCCTCTGGAGTGAGCGTGGAACTATAGTGGCCGTGATGTGACATTTTTCACAATCCTTATTGCTCTCTTTTGTAATATGACCAATGTTTTAAGTTACTTTTATAGGTATTACCCCAGATCTCCACACAATAATTAAGATATGGTAAAACCTGGAATAATACGGAATGTACAGTGCCCCTTGATTTAGAATTAGTTTTGATTTCCCCAGTATAGAGACAATTCTTGCCATCTTAGCTCGTACATATGAAATATGGGGTTTCCAGCTGATTTTGTGGTCTAGTATCACTCCAAGAAATGTTATTTGATAAACTCATTCTATATTTACAGTGAGTGTGGAGTGAGTGTGGAACTATAGTGGCCCTCTGGAGTGAGTGTGGAACTATAGTGGCCCTCTGGAGTGAGTGTGGAACTATAGTGGCCCTCTGGAGTGAGCGTGGAACTATAGTGGCCCTCTGGAGTGAGTGTGGAACTATAGTGGCCCTCTGGAGTGAGCGTGGAACTATAGTGGCCCTCTGGAGTGAGCGTGGAACTATAGTGGCCCTCTGGAGTGAGTGTGGAACTATAGTGGCCCTCTGGAGTGAGTGTGGAACTATAGTGGCCCTCTGGAGTGCGTGTGGAATTTGTGATAATGGGTAGTTCTCTCACCGTTTGGGGGCCGAGCGGCCCCCAAACCAAAACTGCTCGAGCGAGGGAACCACGACGCAGTGGAACGAGGATCATCATAAAGTCGTGTCACTCGCCACCGCCACACAGAGAGAACGGGAGTGTGTGTGTGTGTGTGATAAAGCTAATCATTGAATGAGTATGTTTCTATACACGCATGTTGAACGATTATATGTCAATAAAGCTTATTTTGTGGTTGTGTGTGTGTGTGTGATTATACGTCAATAAATCATATTTTTGCATTTAGGACGACGCTGGTGCAGGTGTTGTGTCTGGAGGTAAGATTATTTATTTTACTTGTATTATTTACTTGTATTATTCTAAATACATTAGGCCTGTTGTAATTGGTGAGACTTGTTACATTCAAGTTGGCGTACTGTGTAAATGTATTTCTTTTGCACATCATATAAATAAATATATCTATTTATTTGATGTTTCTAGGTGCTGAGATCAGCCAGCCTCAACCCTCACCCCCCAGATCCAGTCCAGCAAGGCCTGGAAAAGCCAAAGGCAAGGGTAAGAGAAAATACATTTGTTTTGCTTTATTTCTAAAACTTTTACACATCACATGTGACTTTATTCATCAGAATTGCCAGCATAAGAGCATCATTGCCATCTAGTGGTTGTTCATGGGACTACACGTTCGTTATGTTTGCCTAAATGTTTTCTGTGTGGATACATCAGCACATTATTTATTTTACTTATTTATTCTAAATACATGTAGGCATGTGTAGACCGCTTATCTGTACTCCACCAGATGTCACTCACAACAGTATTGCATTTTATCTAAGTACATGTAGGCCTATTGTAAATACATATATTGTATTTCTATTAAATAGAAATAGAAATTGTATGTCTGTTCCTGGTGAAAGTAGAGCGTTATATATATGGTATGTCTCTGTCACTATAATAGAGAATATGTTATGGGCATAATAGAAGTGTGCTGTGTACAAACAAATGAAGATAACTACCAAAGGATTTTCCCAGAGGCCTGTTTAGGGTGAAACCGAGCTGTATAAAACTGCCTGTATCTAAAGAATGCAACATGCTACAAACATAATTGTTTTTTCTGGGTAAAGAGGAAATGCTCCTCTTTCAATTGGTATATTCCGTGACATGTTCACATTATTACAAAAATATGCTATGGGTATATAAATGTGACTGGTCAAAACTTTGAGATGTTTTTCTAAAGTGTTGGACTCATTCAAAAGCCTATATTTTGAAAACTGAAAACGATAGAAAATGTATCTCTTTTCCTGGTGAAAGTAGAGGATTCTAGCTTTCATTTGATGTCTGACATGGTATTGCATTATATAACACAGCATAATGATATGTGTCTTGTAATATGAATGATCAAAAACGAGATACTGAAAAGTGCTAGACTGAAAAGTGCTAGACTCATTCAAATGGCTACATTTTGAAAAGTAAACATGATATAAATTGTATGTCTGTTCCTGGTGAAAGTAGAGTGTTACAGCTTTCATTTGATATATGGTATGTCTCTGTCACTATAATAGGGAATATGTTATGGGCATAATAGAAGTGTTCTGCAAACAAATGAAACGAAATACCAAAGCATTTTCCGAGAGGCCTGTTTAGGGTGAAACCGAGCTGTATAAAACTGCCTGTAAAGAACGCAACATGCTACAAACATAACAAAAAATTCTGAGTAAAGAGGAAAGATTCCTCTTTCATTTGAGATGATATTGTCACATTATGAAATAATATGCAATGGGTCTTCAAAGTTCAATTTCCGGCAAATGAGAAGAATGACTGGGATAAATTAGGGCAGTCAAACTGTTAATTTGAACCCACCTCTTCCAGACTGAAGAGAACTCCTCCAATAGGAGCTCCGAACGCCACCGACACCCCAGCGGCCGCTGCTGCTGATAGGACCTGGTCAGAGACGCATACAGCGGTTTAACGTTTTGGCTGCTTCTGATTGGACCTGGTCAGAGACACATACACCCTTAATGATAGGACCTGTTCAGAGAAACATGCACCCTTAATGATTGGACCTGGTCAGAGACACATACACCCTTAATGATTGGACCTGGTCAGAGAAACATGCACCCTTAATGATTGGACCTGGTCAGAGACACATACACCCTTAATGATTGGACCTGGTCAGAGAAACATGCACCCTTAATGATTGGACCTGGTCAGAGAAACATGCACCCTTAATGATTGGACCTGGTCAGAGAAACATGCACCCTTAATGATTGGACCTGGTCAGAGAAACATGCACCCTTAATGATTGGACCTGGTCAGAGAAACATGCACCCTTAATGATTGGACCTGGTCAGAGACACATACACCCTTAATGATTGGACCTGGTCAGAGACACATACACCCTTAATGATTGGACCTGGTCAGAGAAACATGCACCCTTAATGATTGGACCTGGTCAGAGACACATACACCCTTAATGATTGGACCTGGTCAGAGAAACATGCACCCTTAATGATTGGACCTGGTCAGAGAAACATACACCCTTAATGATTGGACCTGGTCAGAGACACATACACCCTTAATGATTGGACCTGGTCAGAGAAACATGCACCCTTAATGATTGGACCTGGTCAGAGAAACATACACCCTTAATGATTGGACCTGGTCAGAGACACATACACCCTTAATGATTGGACCTGGTCAGAGACACATGCACCCTTAATGATTGGACCTGGTCAGAGACACATACACCCTTAATGATTGGACCTGGTCAGAGAAACATGCACCCTTAATGATTGGACCTGGTCAGAGACACATACACCCTTAATGATTGGACCTGGTCAGAGAAACATGCACCCTTAATGATTGGACCTGGTCAGAGACACATACACCCTTAATGATAGGACCTGTTCAGAGACACATACACCCTTAATGATTGGACCTGGTCAGAGACACATACACCCTTAATGATTGGACCTGGTCAGAGACACATACACCCTTAATGATTGGACCTGGTCAGAGACACATACACCCTTAATGATTGGACCTGGTCAGAGAAACATGCACCCTTAATGATTGGACCTGGTCAGAGACACATACACCGTTCATGTTTGGTTACAACACTCGCCCGAACACTTTTATTAATAATGTGCATTCCTCCATCTTCCATCACACCTATTTTACACATTTGCATAAAACGCAGTCAACGTACGTTGACTACTGTTCTTCACTGAGGAAAGCTGAATCAAAACTGAGCTTTTTTTTAAAGATTTGTTTACAAAAATGTTTAGATTTTCATTATCGTGAGAACGATGGCTTCCATTTTCGCATTGCAACTTTCCAGGACTAGAAGGCCTGCAGTTTTTATTAGCTTGTATTCCCCATCATTAATGTAAGTCGCTCTGGATTAAGAGTCTCTGCTAAATGCCTAAATTGTAAATTGTATGATGACTAAAACTGAGGCTAAATATATTGACAATTTTGTCAACAAATACAAACAAGGCTAACGCCATGGCTCCACCAGGCGCGTTGCATTTCCGTCGCGTCCTGCTCGCGTCATGGTCTTGATCTGTGTGGCAGAACATAGAAGAATAATACGTCTCGGTTAATGACAGTCAGGTTCAACTGGCTGACTGGCTGACTGACAGTGGGCAGTTCAGAAACCAGTCTGTGTCTCATAGGAGGGCTGTGGGCAGGTCAGAAACCAGTCTGTGTCTCATAGGAGGGCTGTGGGCAGGTCAGAAACCAGTGTGTGTCTCATAGGAGGGTTGTGGGCAGTTCAGAAACCAGTCTGTGTCTCATAGGAGGGCTGTGGGCGGTTCAGAAACCAGTCTGTGTCTCATAGGAGGGCTGTGGGCAGGTCAGAAACCAGTCTGTGTCTCATAGGAGGGCTGTGGGCAGGTCAGAAACCAGTCTGTGTCTCATAGGAGGGCTGTGGGCAGGACAGAAACCAGTCTGTGTCTCATAGGAGGGCTGTGGGCAGGTCAGAAACCAGTCTGTGTCTCATAGGAGGGCTGTGGGCAGTTCAGAAACCAGTCTGTGTCTCATAGGAGGGCTGTGGGCAGGTCAGAAACCAGTCTGTGTCTCATAGGAGGGCTGTGGGCAGTTCAGAAACCAGTCTGTGTCTCATAGGAGGGCTGTGGGCGGTTCAGAAACCAGTCTGTGTCTCATAGGAGGGCTGTGGGCAGGTCAGAAACCAGTCTGTGTCTCATAGGAGGGCTGTGGGCAGGTCAGAAACCAGTCTGTGTCTCATAGGAGGGCTGTGGGCAGGTCAGAAACCAGTCTGTGTCTCATAGGAGGGCTGTGGGCAGGTCAGAAACCCAGTCCACCAGTGACCCGTCTGGACCTCTGCTCACCTCAGGGATCCCGGAGCCACAGGCGTACGGAGCGAACACTCTCACTAAGGACACGGCCAGGAAGGAGAACAGCAGAGCCCACAGGATGTACAGGAAGTAGTTGAGGAGGTACGACCCGGCTCCCTGGAGGAGGAAGATACAGAATACAGAATGATGTGGTTATGGTTATGACGCCCCATCTGAAAACATGTAGTTCCAGGGACACCCCCCCCCCCCCCACCAGAAGCAAAGATTTGAGTTAAAAACATTCGCCCTGAAAGAATATATATTCAAAGATTTGTTCCACGTTTTCAAGATTTTTAAAAAATAGCAGAACTACAAGCTTGTAGATCTGCTATTTTTTTCAATAGCTAAAGCATCACATAATGCTATAAACACCAAAAGGGGTTCCCGCCCCAAAATGGCTTAAACTCCCAAACATGTGGGTACAGAATGCTGCCGACTGTGTTGCTGCGAGCTGGGTTTTCTGCACTCAGCGTTGCCGTTCTGAACGGGAGTGATCATTTAGTGGATTGTAGGTTTTGAACAAACCACCACTTACGACCACGTTTATCCAGCCTGCCCCTCTGACTCCACTCCACAGGTGGCTGGTAGCAGCCAGCTGAGTCATCGTGGTAGCCTGCCCTACATGTCACGCCAGACGCGTACACACACACACACACACACACACACACACACACACACACACACACACACACACACACACACACACACACACACACACACACACACACACACACACACACACACACACACACACACACACACACACACACACACACACACACACACACACACACACACACACACACACACACACACACACACACACACACACACACACACACACAGTTGGTATATGGTGTTCTTGCTTACCTTCTGGACATGACGCTAGTATGTCGCAGGGACTGACCCCCCAATCCAACCCTTGATGCTGAGTGTCAAGCAGGGACTGACCCCCCAATCCAACCCTTGATGCTGAGCGTCAAGCAGGGACTGACCCCCCAATCCAACCCTTGAGTGTCAAGCAGGGACTGACCCCCCAATCCAACCCTTGAGTGTCAAGCAGGGACTGACCCCCCAATCCAACCCTTGAGTGTCAAGCAGGGACTAACCCCCCCCAATCAGACCCTTGAGTGTCAAGCAGGGAGGCACTGGGTCCCATTTTTAGAGTCTTTGGTATGACCTGTCCGGGGATTAAACCCCGACCTCCCAGTCTCAGGACGGACACTCTAACCACAAGGCCACTGAGCTGGTTCATTTCTATACCTACATTTATATTTCTAGTACGGCGGTGTCGTTCGCCAAAAAGAGCAGATCTACAAGCTAACAACGTGTCGAGGCTCGATGCATTTTAGCTTGAAGATCTGTTCCCCTTGCTTCCACCGCACCGCCCTCGGCCCTCCCCCTTTTAGCACTCTGTGCTGTGTGTCTGTTGTTCCCTCGCAGGCAGCACAGTCTGTGTGTCTGTTGTTCCCTCGCAGGCAGCACAGACTAGAGCGTCAGAGTGAACGCAGCATGATAGCGTCCCCGACACGTTGAATACTAAACTTATTTGTAAAGTTCGAACGCCAACTTTTAACCAAACGCGGGAGAAACACTGTTCACGGCTGCACGCACAAATAAAGAGTGCACGTGCGCACGCACATGACGGATTATTATCGGTCAAAACAATCCTTAGCGTCGCTTACAAAAGCATGTGTTGCACAGCATGAATGATATTAGTAATCACCGACCTGGCTGGATAAATATCAGTGGTCCATCCATTGTGTGACCTGCTTAACGAGCAGCGGTAGGCAGCCGAGTAAGTTACCAGCTTGTAAATTAATAGTCTACCGTAGCTGTGTGTCAGATGTTCTGTCTGAAGCAGTCAAAGCCAAGGAGAATGTTACAATTTAATTCACAATCGATCATCTTGCCCAGCATCGAATATCTATCTATCTATCTATCTGCATAAAAAAACCAAAAGTCTATCAGCATAAAAACAAATTGGTTATATAGATTATATAAAAATAAACATAAAAATTATATCCTGATGAATATCAATATTTTGATAATTGCTGAAAAGATATTGTGATATAATATTTTGCCATATTGCCCTAGCCTGGTTAATAAACCAGACTAATATCGCACGGATCCGCGGGATATTAGTCTGGGGAGGCTCAGCTTGGATTTCATTTCCAGGGAAACATTTTCTCTTTGACGCAATTGGTCAGAGCTACTGTCAGTCAAAGGTCTCAAGCATTGAACGTCACTGTACCAAAGCCCGCCCATATTGCATACCGTGTCCCTATTGGGCGCACACGTTCTCGTGTGTAGAAAATGGGCGTACAATTGAGCCTCTCCAGACCGAAATCCGCCGGTAGGCAATTTCTTTTTGCCAACGGCTGATTCGGTCTGGTTTATTAACCAGGCTAATATTGCCCGTCCCTACCTCATATCACTTTATTAAAGAAAAATCACACCTGGGTGAAGTGAGGGACACTCTTTATCATCATACATCATCATGAATCATCTCGTACATCAGAATACCTAGCTGTGATTCGTTTAATAGCTGGTTTGCATATTATGTACATATGACATTTTCCTTTCAATGTCAATGGCATTTAATGTTTTGATGTTTAATTTACGTCATATTTAGTGGAAATTTGACCAAATTTCGTTTATCGTCAATGGCAAATCATGAGATGTGTGGGGACTAAAGCTAGGTATACCGGTATACATAGGAGGGGCTAGCGCCCCTCAAAAACACATTATTTGATAACTTTTCATCGTGCTCCTAAAATAATTTGTGTGCTACTAGATTTTTCAACTTAGTCGCACACGTGCTACTTGGAAAAATGCTAAGCGCCAAGCCCTGGTCGTAATACCGGGCACCACAAAGGGTTAATCTGGCCTGTGAAGGAAGTCGGAAGAGGCCCGGATAAGTATGAAGAGTTATTTACAAATAGAGCCTAATGCCACAGCAGTGAGGGGAGCTGTCTGTGGTCCTGAAGTCATAAACTAGTCTCACAGTCTGCATAATCTAGTAGTCCCACAGCCATGGGGGATCTGTCTCTGGTGCTGAAAATCATAAACTAGTCCCACAGCCATGGGGGAGCTGTCTCTGGTGCTGAAAGTCATAAACTAGGCCTACAGCAGTAAACAGTCACTATTTTGGGAGGAACAATCACCAAAAATAACAAATTCTGACGCGTTGTGAGCTTGTGGATTTGCTATATTTGTTGAAGCGACTTGGTGTACTGTAGACTGAACAAGAACACGGCAAGTATAGTGCAAGTGACACTGATACATTCCAAAGTACTATCAAAATATTCTGAGGCATAGACACGCACGCACGCACGCACACACACACACGCACACACACACACACACAGCCTGTGTGTGTAACCTAACCCTTGTGTACTCAACAAAAACCTGACAAAACTGAGGACGCAAATTGTGATTGGTCAGAATGAGATGATGTATGATGACGTATGATAAGAGCGCCCCTCACTTCACACAGGTGTGATTTAAAAACCCTAAATAACCCTAACCCAAAATAATACTCTTCCCTCTTAAACACCAGCAGCCCAATATCGCTGGTGGAGAAAGCGTCGCATCGCGATGCATTGTGAACTTGTAGATCGGCTATTTGCAAATGGCCAAAATGTGTATAGTGCTGAAGTGGTAAATGTATGTTTTGCAATAATAATCAAAATCTACAAAGTAAATGTGTGTGTGCATGCGTGCGTGCTTAATCCAGCATATGTTAACATATAAATTAGATTACAGCATCTGTTGACTGAATGAAATGAGACAGACGATGAAACAAACAGGCCAGAGATGTGATCAGTGCACTCACGTTGTTTTGATTTTACAAAATGCCTACTAAATCATGAGTTTTCTGAGAAACCTATGTTTCGATTTAGTGGCCGCCGAAAATATTTTATTCCAGGGAACTCCAGAAGCAAAGATTTAAGTTAAAAGCGTTCGGTGTCAAAGAAAATATATATTCAATGATTTGCACACATTTTCATGATTTCTTTAAGCCAAAATGAGTTAATAGCACAGGCAGACTATTCACATTCTAGAGCATGTCTGAATATAAAAGTAATGTCAGAGCTGAAATCAAAATGTATTATGAAATAATACACGCACGCACGCACACTAGGCATGTGAATCTCGTCTCATCTCACGATTCGATACGCATCTCGATGCACTGCCAGCAATACGATACATTAAAAATACATGGAATCCCCTGGCGATACGATGCGATACGATTCTCCCTCTTCCCGATGCGATGCGATAACCATTTAGTTCAAATCAATGCGATACGATGCGATTCACCCCTCTACCGATACGATGCGATTTGATGGCGATTCATCACAATAGAAAGGATTTATATTAAAGCTCTATTAATTTCCCAAAACATGTAAAAAAGCATTACATTTAAATTCAAAGCAATTTATTGTTTTACTGTAGGTTAGTATTATAGCTCTGCATCTCAAACAACCCAACTTATAGAATTATGTAAGGAAACAAAGGGTCTGCTCTCTGCTGGTTATTGTGGAATTGTTAGATTACTAATAATCATAGGCTATAGTATAATTATTATATCTCAAAGGTCAATTTGAGGTTTTGAGTATAGAGGGTTCAAGAGATTAAAATGTAATAGCCTATCGTTCATCAATTAATGTTACCAACATATAAATAGAAAAGAAACAAATAAACAAAACAAAAATTACAGGTCAAACAAGTCTATGTCTAGTTTAATCTGCAACAGTTTTATAATATAATTGCCTATGTATAGTGGGGGTCCCCACTTGATCTCTCACTCTCAGCTAAGTGGTCCTTGGCTTGACCTGAAAAACATTGAAGACCCTGGCCTGCATGTATTATTAACGTTATAAATACATAGCAGATGTACAAGCTCACAACGCATCTCATCCACGCCCCGCTGTGAGCTTGTGGATCTGCAATTGTAGGCGTGCGACACCGTCTTGCTGCAGAATATAAATAAGGCTTCTATCCCAGAGAACAGCAGGCTGGACAGTGGAAAGTTGTAAACGACGCAAGCAGTACTACTACACCCTGCTGTGGCGTTGTTGTTGTTTTACACGTGTGTGCAGACTGCAGAAGCTTTCTTTAATTACAAATTGATGAGGATTGCGACGCAGATTTGCGTCGGATAATCAGCAAGCAAAGCTGTGGAGTGTGGATCAGATTCATTACGAGCAGTCCAGCACGCAGCGCTACAGTGAAAAGTCAACTGATCGACGGACAAAGCTCCTCGGACAGCTATTTTATAAAGCTAAAGAGTAAAGGTGGTGCTTCTTGTTTAATGCGTGGGGCTCACTTCTGTTAGTCGCGGGTGCTCTTTATAGTCTGAGTCTGTTTGTTGCCTCAACGTGTCTACTCTGACTGCACCGTCGTACGGTAGCTTCTGTTCACTGACTGTGGGCGCGTTCGGAAATACCACACCGGAGCACAGTCTCCTATTAGTTTGCATTGCACAGTGGGCTCAGTGCGCTACTTCCGAACGTGCCCTGTGTGTGCGCTGCGAGCTATGGCTGCGAGAGACCTTTTTTTTTCTTCCTTTTCTGATGGTACGTTCAATGCGCCTCGGAAACACAGGATAGGGTGAAATTTACCATGAAAAAACGGTGCAACCACGGATTTTACCGATGCAAGCACTCCGCGAACGATGCATCGAGATTTCACCTGTCAATTTTACCGATACACAGTGAATGGACCAATTCACTCGCATCGCGCACGTCATAATCGATGAATCGATACGTATCGATTATTTTCCACATGCCTAACGCACATGCGCACACACACACTCTCTCTTACCAGGGTGCTGCCTGTTAGTCCCTCCAGCTTGCGTCCGTCCCTCAGGTCAGAAAACATGTCGCTGATTGATGTCTTCCCCGTCTTATTGGGGGAAAAACAAACAAAACAACATAAGAAGATTAATTCAAGATAAGACAGAGATGGACTAATAGAGACTAATGTATGATATATGTATATATATATACTAAGATGACTAATAGAGAGATAAGATAAGACAGAGATGGACTAATAGAGATAAGATAAGACAGAGATGGACTAAGAGAGAGATAACTGGCATTTTTTAAATCAGCATCGGCTCACGTCTGCATTCAAAAGGCAATATGAAATATTATGTAGAAGCATTTATTTGTAACCATAAAAAGGTTGTTGACTTATCATTTTTAATAACAAATTAATTGGCCTGCCTATACATACTTAAACAATTAGATCACAACACATACGTAGTCACTACCAAGTGAAGATGTAGTGTTGTGTGCTTTCGTTTATGCATTGATAAAGATTAAAATCAACTGACACGCAGTGAATGTTCAGAGTAACAAATGCGTCGTTGACATCTGTTTTCTCAAAGAATATAAAATAAAAGCAGTTTATATCATATTACAGACCCGCTGTTCAGTGCCATGCCATGTTTGACAGAGACAGTGCAAAACTGAAAGAAATGATCCTGTCCAACTAGTGTCCATACAGTGATGGGCAAGCTACTTGGAAAATGTAGTAAGCTACACTACCAGTTACTCTCTATTAAATATAGCTCAACTACAACGAAGCTATCCCCAGATAATTGTAGCAAGCTACACTATAAGCTACATGGCAAAAGTAGCTAGCTACATGGACACTACTTTTTGGTTTAAATCAATATCATGAGTTCTCTCTATAGACAATATGGTATATGTATGCAAAATACATATAAAAAATCAAATTCATGAATTAATGATCATTTAACCAAAATAATAATAAGTGGTTCTCAACTTTTTCAGGCTGTGACCCCCCAAAATAATCATATTTGACTTTTCTTTTCCCCACCCCAAAGATATTGTTAATGCAATGAAATAGCATCTATTAGTTAGCTGTTGAAAAAAAACAAGTGCACTGACTTATGTAATGTTTACGGTAGTTCATTGTTTTTTTAATTATTATAATTTTTTTACAAAATGATTGCCACAGCCTCTATAGCCATTTGCGTACCAGCTGAGAGACAGGGATTTAGAGAATGCTGACAGGCACACAAATGAGATATTAACGTCCTGTAAGTAGACTTAATTCTTTGAATTAATTAATACTTACTTTTGCCTTCCCTTTCCTACAAATATTATGCCAGGTTCTCATCTCCAATGAGTAAGAAATTGACATGCACTGCCCAATTTAGCAGCTTAACGGTGTAAATGCAGAGATTGTGGTCCTCCACATGTTATTTTATTTGTTGTAAGGAAGCTATAGTTAACACAACATGAGTCATGTCAAGCAAGCTGTCACACAGGAGGGGTCTCTGGGGCTGATTGATACTGTCTGATGATCTATATGAGCAATTTAACTTGTCTATGTATTACTCTACAACGAATACCAATGGAACACAAACCTGTTGCCCTGATCATAACTGATAAAACCACCACCCAACCCAATCTGCCCTGCAGTGCAGCTCAAATTACTGGTTATAAAAGTAAAATGAACAGCTGCTTGTGTTATTTGTTATAAATATTAAGTATCACATTTGCTTGATTGCCTGTGGCCGAGGAGAAGACACCGCTGTATGTCACTCCTGTTGGAGGACGAGGAGCTGTGGAGGTGGAGGGGAGGGTTTATCGTTAGTATTGATTGTGATAAGAACTGCCCGAGCGGCACAATCACATACATGCACCAACGTGACTTTTGAACAATATGTATCAGTCTCAGTCTCAGTGTACCTGTATTTCCACTGCGAGCCACTGATTGGCCACTGGTTCCACCACAGTTCCTGCTTTCCACACTGGCGACGTAAGATGAACCACAGGGCAGGGGCATCTCGTAGGCAGTCGAGTTTGTCCAAGAGGACGAGAGGTCGAACAAGGTCTGGTTGTCCCCGAGGAGACTACCCGTCATGGTCAGCATGTACTGGACATGTGAACAGGGGACCTGTGTCCAGCTGAAACGCAACACCTGGCGTGTTGTGTTGCGTGTTGTGTGTTGCGGCAACAGCCGAACCTGCACGTTGTCTGGAGCACAGGGAGCTAAAAGGAGAGAGTTGGACTGGTCATTAATACATCAACTGTCATCGTGGTGCGACGTGTATACAGAAACTATCGTATAGAATAGGTTTTAAATAATCGCAAAACATCCGTTTCTTGTAACAACTGTGAGATTTCTTACCAGCTCCAATGCGTACTGTGTCACTGACAGAACTGTTGCATGTCCCATCTGAGGCCAGTACAGTGACGTTGTACTGGACTCCACACCGAAGGCCCTCTATGGTGCAGTTTGTGTCCAAGCTGTCACAGCACAGCCTGGCGCCACTGTCGTCCTGGGCGCAGCCGAAGTATTCCACTGCACCACTGGCGGGAGTCCAGGACATGTGTTTCTGTGTCTCTGAGCTGCGTTTTTAAACATGAATTACCTGTTTGCAAATGGATGGTGGCGCTGGGACGACTGTCACACAGGCTGTTGGCGGCGGTGACAGAGAACGTATAGAGGACGCCACAGGCAAGGTCATCCACCATACACGTGGTGCTGGTGGAAGCAGTGCAGTTTGTCGCGTGGCCTCCACCCACCGCCGTCACCGTGTACATCTCTGCCCCTAACGTTGCGTTCCACGATATGGTTGCTTCATTGGACAGACAGTCCAAGGAGCCGTTGATGCCTTGGGGTTCGCATGGAGCTGGAGAATACACATGAGAGGGAATTTGGTTGGTCGGATGATCGAGGGTTTAAGAAATGCAAGTTGTTGTTGTTGGCCACCCATACAGTACCTGATGAGATGTTGACTGGTGGACTGAGCTGGCTGTCACAGTATGCTTTGTGAGCCCTGACTTGAACAGAGAAGGTAATTCCGCAGGGCAGACCCTCGACGGAACACGTATTGTCGGAAGACGTGCACGGGAAAACTGTTCCGTCACCACCAGTGACGAAAGCTGTGTAGTTGAGGGCATCGGTGCTGGGATTCCAGGAGATGGCCGCGGTGTTAGAGGAACAGTTGACCCTGGCGCTTATATTCTGGGGCGGGCAAGGGACTGGGGAAAATGATGGATTGTTTTAATTAGATGAATAATCTACAGGTGGCAGCATGCAGTCAGTCAGTGTATAGAGTAAAAGTGTTCTCGTGCACGTAAATTCTCCATCTCTTACCCGAGCTGAATGTCAGGGTCTGACTCGGATCACTGGAGGAGTTGCCGTTAATAGCCTTGACAGCTACAGTGTAGTTGGTGCCACACGTGAAGTTTCTAAGGGTACAGTTGAGTTCAGAGGACAGGCAGGTGGCATTCATAGGACTACTCCAGGCAGACACAGAGTACTGTACTGCCCCCTGCTGGCAGACCAGGACACAACAGCAGTGTTCCTGATACAGTCAGGAGCTACCGAGACGCTGGTAGGAACACATGGCACTGCAAAGAGACGATGGAATACAGCGTTAAACATTACACAATATAACTGGGCTCAAAGATATTCTGTATAGTAAATGATTAGAACTGATCGGAACAAGAAAGAAATGTAACTAATTGTAACAATTAAGATCTAAAATCAGTATTATGATGAGTGGACATGCTATACGTACAGTATGTTGTTTATTTTTAGTTCTCATGAGATTGCATTGTGGGGTGGCTAAATGATTCATTCCTCCCCCTTTACTCGTTTCTTACACTCATCCATGTCTAGATTGTAGCCCAAGTAATCTCCCAGAGATATATGCTAAATATCAGTGTCTTTGGTGAGTGTCTCACCTGTTTCAAGTTCCACAGCTGAACTTGGTTCACTGTGACAACCTCTGTCAACAGCTACAACACTGACAGAGTAGTTTCCACCACAGTGTAGATCAGTGAAAGAGCAGGTGTTTGCAGTGCTTGAGTTACAGGTGTGTTCGTGTCCATCATTCGTGTCCGTTGCTGTTGCTATGTGCATGTTGGCCCCTGAAACAGGGGACCAGGACACTGTGCTAGCCCCACATGATGCAGAAACAGAAACATTACTGGGGGCGCAGGGACCTGGAGAGATGGAGGGAAGAAGTGGAGAGAAAGAATGATTATTCTCTTTCATTTGTGCTTCAATTGATCAAACAAAAGTACAAAACGTATGCTGAGCATCTTAATTAGTCTAGCAAATTAGTCTGTTGGAGACTGTTCATATTAGTACATAGTCTTTAGTCGCATTAGTGTGGTTGCTAGAGGAAACACACTATTGTTCTCGGTCCGAGATTCTTTTTCATGTTTCACACACTGTTGTCATGCTTCACACGATATTGCAATATATAATATAATATAATATATATTATATTATATATTCCTGGTGACTTGTGTCAATGCAACCACACTTTCAATTTCCCAAAATTGCACCTTTCAAGTTAGTACATATTTTGTTCTCCCTGTGTACCTGCACTGAAGTGAAGAGGAATGCTGGGATTCCCAGCACATGAGTCAGCATATGGTGTCACTGTGATGGTATAGTTCTGGCCACAGTGCATGTTGGGTATCTGACAGCTGGTACTGTTGGTGGAGCAGCCATGTATGTGTCCATCCTGACCCACTGCTGTCACATTGTAAGATGTGGCACTGGGACTTCTTTGCCAGTTCACATTGGCTGAGTTGGAACAAACCAGACTGGCACTAACATTCACTGGGGCACACGGAACTGAAAAGAGACAAAGGCAAAACACAATGTTGACATGTTGTTATATCATAATGATGTTCAAGGAATTAAATGAATTTCGAAAGGAAATCACACACTTTCAGAAACGTTTTCAAGTCAAATGTTCTACTATAATATGTATTTGTTTATTAATTTAGCAATCAAGTCACTAAGTCCAACCTAGGTTCGAATCCATTCATTCCAAATAAATCTTTCGGAAGAGAACATGAATAAACCTAACAGGTCAAAAGCAGCATTAGTGTTTTTCGTGAACATCTTCTCACCTGATTTAAGTTCCACAGCTGAACTTGGTTCACTGTGACAACCTCTGTCAACAGCTACAACACTGACAGAGTAGTTTCCACCACAGTGTAGATCAGTGAAAGAGCAGGTGTTTGCAGTGCTTGAGTTACAGGTGTGTTCGTGTCCATCATTCGTGTCCGTTGCTGTTGCTATGTGCATGTTGGCCCCTGAAACAGGGGACCAGGACACTGTGCTAGCCCCACATGATGCAGAAACAGAAACATTACTGGGGGCGCAGGGACCTGGAGAGATGGAGGGAAGAAGTGGAGAGAAAGAACGATTATTCTCTTTAATTTGTGCTTCAATTGATCAAACAAAAGTACAAAACGTATGCTGAGCATCTTAATTAGTCTATCAAATTAGTGTTGGAGACTGTTCATATTAGTACATAGAAATAATTTTTCATGTTTCACACACTGACTGTTGTCACTGTTGTCATGCTTCACATGATATCGCAATATATAATATAATATTATGTATTAAATATATAATGGTAAGACAGAATTCAGTTCCCAGTGGATTCCTCGTGACTTGTGTCAATGCAACCACACTTTCAATTTCCCAAAATTACACCTTTCTAGTTAGTACATATTTTGTTCTCCCTGTGTACCTGCACTGAAGTGAAGAGGAATGCTGGGATTCCCAGCACATGAGTCAGCATATGGTGTCAATTCTGGCCACAGTGCATGTTGGGTATCTGACAGCTGGTACTGTTGGTGGAGCAGCCATGTATGTGTCCATCCTGACCCACTGCTGTCACATTGTAAGATGTGGCACTGGGACTTCTTTGCCAGTTCACATTGGCTGAGTTGGAACAAACCAGACTGGCACTAACACTCACTGGGGCACACAGGGCTGGGGAGAGAGATAGGTGGGGGGAGTGTTGTTATTGAGGATAAAATGTACACTTTAAGATGATATCCTAAGGAGGAAGGATCTGAATTTCTCATTGCTGAAATGTAACATAATTATTCATTCATTCATTCACTTCCATTGATTCGACTTAAATCTTTCTTAAGTGGAGACTATCCAAAAGCAGCATTACGTTGCCTTTGGCCTTTGTTGTGCATACATACAGTATATGTTCTCCATGTCTTACCTGAGCTGAATGTCAGGGTCTGACTCGGGTCACTGGAGCAGTTTCCATCAATAGCCTTTACATCTACAGTGTAGTTGGAGCCACAGGTGATGTTTGTAAGAGTACAGTTGAGATCAGAGGACATGCAGGTGGTATTCGAGGCATGGCCTTGACTACTCCAGGCAGACACAGAGTACTGTACTGCCCCCTTGCTGGCAGACCAGGACACAACAGCAGTGTTCCTGATACAGTCAGGTGCTACTGAGACGTTGTTAGGAACACATGGCACTGCAAAGAGAGGACGGATACAGAGTTAAACATTGTACAGCAGCATTAATAATGAAGTAACAAGAAAATAAATGTAGCAGGGCTCCAGACTACCATTAAGACAATTGTAAATTAAGATTTGAACCTGCAAAGTATTAAGGGGAAACATGGCAATGTGTTATAAAATAAAAGATTGTTTTCTGAGTGGAAACGTAATTTTAAATGAATTTACATTGTGTGGTAGTTAATTTATTTTTGACTTCCTCCACTTAATCATTTAATTTCATGCATTCATCTATATCTAGATTTGAAGCCATTTAATATAATGTAATCGACACCTAATTAAAACGACCCAACAGGTAAAAAGCAGCACTGCAGTGTTTTGTGGTGAACATCTTCTAACCTGTTTTTAGTTCCACAGCTGAACTTGGTTCTGTGTGACAACCTCTGTCAACAGCTACAACACTGACAGAGTAATTTTCACCACAGTGTAGATCAGTGAAAGAGCAGGAGGTTCCAACACTTGAGTTACAGGTGTGTTCGTGTCCATTATGTGCTGCTGCTGTTGCTATGTACATATCTGCTCCTGAAACATTGGACCAGGACACTGTGCTAAACCCACATTCTGTAGAAACATGAACATTACTGGGGGGGCAGGGACCTGGAGAGATGGAGGGAAGAAGTGGAGAGAAAAAACTGATTAAAAACAATGTTCTAAAAGTCTGTTGAAGACTGTTCAGATGCATAGCTTTAAGATTTTAAATCTTGTTCTCTCTGAATACCTGCAATGAAGTGATGATGAGTGCTGGGATTCCCAGCACATGAGTCAGTATATGGTGTCACTGTGATGGTATAGTTCTGGCCACAGTGCATGTTGGGTATCTGACAGCCGGTACTGTTAGTGGAGCAGTAATGTATGTGTCCATCCTGAGCCACTGCCGTCACATTGTAAGATGTGGCACTGGAGCTTCCTACCCAGGTCACATGGGCTGAGTTGGGACACGCCAGACTGGCATTAACATTCACTGGGGCACACGGAACTGAGAAGAGACAAAGGCAAAAAACAATGTTGACATGTTGTTATATCATAATGATGTTCAAGGAATTAAATTAATTTCGAAAGGAAATCACACACTTTCAGAAACGTTTTCAAGTAAAATGTTCTACTATATTATGTATTTGTTTATTCATTTAGCAATCAAGTCACTAAGTCCAACCTAGGTTCGAATCCATTCATTCCAAATAAATCTTTCGGAAGAGAACATGAATAAACCTAACAGGTCAAAAGCAGCATTAGTGTTTTTCGTGAACATCTTCTCACCTGATTTCAGTTCCACAGCTGAACTTGGTTCACTGTGACAACCTCTGTCAACAGCTACAACACTGACAGAGTAGTTTCCACCACAGTGTAAATCAGTGAAAGAGCAGGTGTTTGCAGTGCTTGAGTTACAGGTGTGTTCGTGTCCGTTGCTGTTGCTATGTGCATGTTGGCCCCTGAAACAGGGGACCAGGACACTGTGCTAGCCCCACATGATGCAGAAACAGAAACATTACCGGGGGCGCAGGGACCTGGAGAGATGGAGGGAAGAAGTGGAGAGAAAGAATGATTATTCTCTTTAATTTGTGCTTCAATTGATCAAACAAAAGTACAAAACGTATGCTGAGCATCTTAATTAGTCTATCAAATTAGTCTGTTGGAGACTGTTCATATTAGTACATAGTCTTTAGTCGCATTAGTGTGGTTGCTAGAGGAAACACACTATTGTTCTCGGTCCGGAATTCTTTTTCATGTTTCACACACTGACTGTTGTCACTGTTGTCATGCTTCACATGATATCGCAATATATAATATTATATTATGTATTAAATATATAATGGTAAGACAGAATTCAGTTCCCAGTGGATTCCTCGTGACTTGTGTCAATGCAACCACACTTTCAATTTCCCAAAATTACACCTTTCTAGTTAGTACATATTTTGTTCTCCCTGTGTACCTGCACTGAAGTGAAGAGGAATGCTGGGATTCCCAGCACATGAGTCAGCATATGGTGTCACTGTGATGGTATAGTTCTGGCCACAGTGCATGTTGGGTATCTGACAGCCGGTACTGTTGGTGGAGCAGCCATGTATGTGTCCATCCTGACCCACTGCTGTCACATTGTAAGATGTGGCACTGGGACTTCTTTGCCAGTTCACATTGGCTGAGTTGGAACAAACCAGACTGGCACTAACACTCACTGGGGCACACAGGGCTGGGGAGAGAGATAGGTGGGGGGAGTGTTGTTATTGAGGATAAAATGTACACTTTAAGATGATATCCTAAGGAGGAAGGATCTGAATTTCTCATTGCTGAAATGTAACATAATTATTCATTCATTCATTCACTTCCATTGATTCGACTTAAATCTTTCTTAAGTGGAGACTATCCAAAAGCAGCATTACGTTGCCTTTGGCCTTTGTTGTGCATACATACAGTATATGTTCTCCATGTCTTACCTGAGCTGAATGTCAGGGTCTGACTCGGGTCACTGGAGCAGTTTCCATCAATAGCCTTTACATCTACAGTGTAGTTGGAGCCACAGGTGATGTTTGTAAGAGTACAGTTGAGATCAGAGGACATGCAGGTGGTATTCGAGGCATGGCCTTGACTACTCCAGGCAGACACAGAGTACTGTACTGCCCCCTTGCTGGCAGACCAGGACACAACAGCAGTGTTCCTGATACAGTCAGGTGCTACTGAGACGCTGGTAGGAACACATGGCACTGCAAAGAGAGGACGGATACAGAGTTAAACATTGTACAGCAGCATTAATAATGAAGTAACAAGAAAATAAATGTAGCAGGGCTCCAGACTACCATTAAGACAATTGTAAATTAAGATTTGAACCTGCAAATTATTAAGGGGAAACATGGCAATGTGTTATAAAATAAAAGATTGTTTTCTGAGTGGAAACATAATTTTAAATGAATTTACATTGTGTGGTAGTTAATTTATTTTTGACTTCCTCCACTTAATCATTTAATTTCATGCATTCATCTATATCTAGATTTGAAGCCATTTAATATAATGTAATCGACACCTAATTAAAACGACCCAACAGGTAAAAAGCAGCACTGCAGTGTTTTGTGGTGAACATCTTCTAACCTGTTTTTAGTTCCACAGCTGAACTTGGTTCTGTGTGACAACCTCTGTCAACAGCTACAACACTGACAGAGTAATTTTCACCACAGTGTAGATCAGTGAAAGAGCAGGAGGTTCCAACGCTTGAGTTACAGGTGTGTTCGTGTCCATTATGTGCTGCTGCTGTTGCTATGTACATATCTGCTCCTGAAACATTGGACCAGGACACTGTGCTAAACCCACATTCTGTAGAAACATGAACATTACTGGGGGGGCAGGGACCTGGAGAGATGGAGGGAAGAAGTGGAGAGAAAAAACTGATTAAAAACAATGTTCTAAAAGTCTGTTGAAGACTGTTCAGATGCATAGCTTTAAGATTTTAAATCTTGTTCTCTCTGAATACCTGCAATGAAGTGATGATGAGTGCTGGGATTCCCAGCACATGAGTCAGTATATGGTGTCACTGTGATGGTATAGTTCTGGCCACAGTGCATGTTGGGTATCTGACAGCCGGTACTGTTAGTGGAGCAGTAATGTATGTGTCCATCCTGAGCCACTGCCGTCACATTGTAAGATGTGGCACTGGAGCTTCCTACCCAGGTCACATGGGCTGAGTTGGGACACGCCAGACTGGCATTAACATTCACTGGGGCACACGGAACTGAGAAGAGACAAAGGCAAAAAACAATGTTGACATGTTGTTATATCATAATGATGTTCAAGGAATTAAATTAATTTCGAAAGGAAATCACACACTTTCAGAAACGTTTTCAAGTAAAATGTTCTACTATATTATGTATTTGTTTATTCATTTAGCAATCAAGTCACTAAGTCCAACCTAGGTTCGAATCCATTCATTCCAAATAAATCTTTCGGAAGAGAACATGAATAAACCTAACAGGTCAAAAGCAGCATTAGTGTTTTTCGTGAACATCTTCTCACCTGATTTCAGTTCCACAGCTGAACTTGGTTCACTGTGACAACCTCTGTCAACAGCTACAACACTGACAGAGTAGTTTCCACCACAGTGTAAATCAGTGAAAGAGCAGGTGTTTGCAGTGCTTGAGTTACAGGTGTGTTCGTGTCCGTTGCTGTTGCTATGTGCATGTTGGCCCCTGAAACAGGGGACCAGGACACTGTGCTAGCCCCACATGATGCAGAAACAGAAACATTACCGGGGGCGCAGGGACCTGGAGAGATGGAGGGAAGAAGTGGAGAGAAAGAATGATTATTCTCTTTAATTTGTGCTTCAATTGATCAAACAAAAGTACAAAACGTATGCTGAGCATCTTAATTAGTCTATCAAATTAGTCTGTTGGAGACTGTTCATATTAGTACATAGTCTTTAGTCGCATTAGTGTGGTTGCTAGAGGAAACACACTATTGTTCTCGGTCCGGAATTCTTTTTCATGTTTCACACACTGACTGTTGTCACTGTTGTCATGCTTCACATGATATCGCAATATATAATATTATATTATGTATTAAATATATAATGGTAAGACAGAATTCAGTTCCCAGTGGATTCCTCGTGACTTGTGTCAATGCAACCACACTTTCAATTTCCCAAAATTACACCTTTCTAGTTAGTACATATTTTGTTCTCCCTGTGTACCTGCACTGAAGTGAAGAGGAATGCTGGGATTCCCAGCACATGAGTCAGCATATGGTGTCACTGTGATGGTATAGTTCTGGCCACAGTGCATGTTGGGTATCTGACAGCCGGTACTGTTGGTGGAGCAGCCATGTATGTGTCCATCCTGACCCACTGCTGTCACATTGTAAGATGTGGCACTGGGACTTCTTTGCCAGTTCACATTGGCTGAGTTGGAACAAACCAGACTGGCACTAACACTCACTGGGGCACACAGGGCTGGGGAGAGAGATAGGTGGGGGGAGTGTTGTTATTGAGGATAAAATGTACACTTTAAGATGATATCCTAAGGAGGAAGGATCTGAATTTCTCATTGCTGAAATGTAACATAATTATTCATTCATTCATTCACTTCCATTGATTCGACTTAAATCTTTCTTAAGTGGAGACTATCCAAAAGCAGCATTACGTTGCCTTTGGCCTTTGTTGTGCATACATACAGTATATGTTCTCCATGTCTTACCTGAGCTGAATGTCAGGGTCTGACTCGGGTCACTGGAGCAGTTTCCATCAATAGCCTTTACATCTACAGTGTAGTTGGAGCCACAGGTGATGTTTGTAAGAGTACAGTTGAGATCAGAGGACATGCAGGTGGTATTCGAGGCATGGCCTTGACTACTCCAGGCAGACACAGAGTACTGTACTGCCCCCTTGCTGGCAGACCAGGACACAACAGCAGTGTTCCTGATACAGTCAGGTGCTACTGAGACGCTGGTAGGAACACATGGCACTGCAAAGAGAGGACGGATACAGAGTTAAACATTGTACAGCAGCATTAATAATGAAGTAACAAGAAAATAAATGTAGCAGGGCTCCAGACTACCATTAAGACAATTGTAAATTAAGATTTGAACCTGCAAATTATTAAGGGGAAACATGGCAATGTGTTATAAAATAAAAGATTGTTTTCTGAGTGGAAACATAATTTTAAATGAATTTACATTGTGTGGTAGTTAATTTATTTTTGACTTCCTCCACTTAATCATTTAATTTCATGCATTCATCTATATCTAGATTTGAAGCCATTTAATATAATGTAATCGACACCTAATTAAAACGACCCAACAGGTAAAAAGCAGCACTGCAGTGTTTTGTGGTGAACATCTTCTAACCTGTTTTTAGTTCCACAGCTGAACTTGGTTCTGTGTGACAACCTCTGTCAACAGCTACAACACTGACAGAGTAATTTTCACCACAGTGTAGATCAGTGAAAGAGCAGGAGGTTCCAACGCTTGAGTTACAGGTGTGTTCGTGTCCATTATGTGCTGCTGCTGTTGCTATGTACATATCTGCTCCTGAAACATTGGACCAGGACACTGTGCTAAACCCACATTCTGTAGAAACATGAACATTACTGGGGGGGCAGGGACCTGGAGAGATGGAGGGAAGAAGTGGAGAGAAAAAACTGATTAAAAACAATGTTCTAAAAGTCTGTTGAAGACTGTTCAGATGCATAGCTTTAAGATTTTAAATCTTGTTCTCTCTGAATACCTGCAATGAAGTGATGATGAGTGCTGGGATTCCCAGCACATGAGTCAGTATATGGTGTCACTGTGATGGTATAGTTCTGGCCACAGTGCATGTTGGGTATCTGACAGCCGGTACTGTTAGTGGAGCAGTAATGTATGTGTCCATCCTGAGCCACTGCCGTCACATTGTAAGATGTGGCACTGGAGCTTCCTACCCAGGTCACATGGGCTGAGTTGGGACACGCCAGACTGGCATTAACATTCACTGGGGCACACGGAACTGAGAAGAGACAAAGGCAAAACACAATGTTGACATGTTGTTATATCATAATGATGTTCAAGGAATTAAATTAATTTCGAAAGGAAATCACACACTTTCAGAAACGTTTTCAAGTAAAATGTTCTACTATATTATGTATTTGTTTATTCATTTAGCAATCAAGTCACTAAGTCCAACCTAGGTTCGAATCCATTCATTCCAAATAAATCTTTCGGAAGAGAACATGAATAAACCTAACAGGTCAAAAGCAGCATTAGTGTTTTTCGTGAACATCTTCTCACCTGATTTCAGTTCCACAGCTGAACTTGGTTCACTGTGACAACCTCTGTCAACAGCTACAACACTGACAGAGTAGTTTCCACCACAGTGTAAATCAGTGAAAGAGCAGGTGTTTGCAGTGCTTGAGTTACAGGTGTGTTCGTGTCCGTTGCTGTTGCTATGTGCATGTTGGCCCCTGAAACAGGGGACCAGGACACTGTGCTAGCCCCACATGATGCAGAAACAGAAACATTACCGGGGGCGCAGGGACCTGGAGAGATGGAGGGAAGAAGTGGAGAGAAAGAATGATTATTCTCTTTAATTTGTGCTTCAATTGATCAAACAAAAGTACAAAACGTATGCTGAGCATCTTAATTAGTCTATCAAATTAGTCTGTTGGAGACTGTTCATATTAGTACATAGTCTTTAGTCGCATTAGTGTGGTTGCTAGAGGAAACACACTATTGTTCTCGGTCCGGAATTCTTTTTCATGTTTCACACACTGACTGTTGTCACTGTTGTCATGCTTCACATGATATCGCAATATATAATATTATATTATGTATTAAATATATAATGGTAAGACAGAATTCAGTTCCCAGTGGATTCCTCGTGACTTGTGTCAATGCAACCACACTTTCAATTTCCCAAAATTACACCTTTCTAGTTAGTACATATTTTGTTCTCCCTGTGTACCTGCACTGAAGTGAAGAGGAATGCTGGGATTCCCAGCACATGAGTCAGCATATGGTGTCACTGTGATGGTATAGTTCTGGCCACAGTGCATGTTGGGTATCTGACAGCCGGTACTGTTGGTGGAGCAGCCATGTATGTGTCCATCCTGACCCACTGCTGTCACATTGTAAGATGTGGCACTGGGACTTCTTTGCCAGTTCACATTGGCTGAGTTGGAACAAACCAGACTGGCACTAACACTCACTGGGGCACACAGGGCTGGGGAGAGAGATAGGTGGGGGGAGTGTTGTTATTGAGGATAAAATGTACACTTTAAGATGATATCCTAAGGAGGAAGGATCTGAATTTCTCATTGCTGAAATGTAACATAATTATTCATTCATTCATTCACTTCCATTGATTCGACTTAAATCTTTCTTAAGTGGAGACTATCCAAAAGCAGCATTACGTTGCCTTTGGCCTTTGTTGTGCATACATACAGTATATGTTCTCCATGTCTTACCTGAGCTGAATGTCAGGGTCTGACTCGGGTCACTGGAGCAGTTTCCATCAATAGCCTTTACATCTACAGTGTAGTTGGAGCCACAGGTGATGTTTGTAAGAGTACAGTTGAGATCAGAGGACATGCAGGTGGTATTCGAGGCATGGCCTTGACTACTCCAGGCAGACACAGAGTACTGTACTGCCCCCTTGCTGGCAGACCAGGACACAACAGCAGTGTTCCTGATACAGTCAGGTGCTACTGAGACGCTGGTAGGAACACATGGCACTGCAAAGAGAGGACGGATACAGAGTTAAACATTGTACAGCAGCATTAATAATGAAGTAACAAGAAAATAAATGTAGCAGGGCTCCAGACTACCATTAAGACAATTGTAAATTAAGATTTGAACCTGCAAATTATTAAGGGGAAACATGGCAATGTGTTATAAAATAAAAGATTGTTTTCTGAGTGGAAACATAATTTTAAATGAATTTACATTGTGTGGTAGTTAATTTATTTTTGACTTCCTCCACTTAATCATTTAATTTCATGCATTCATCTATATCTAGATTTGAAGCCATTTAATATAATGTAATCGACACCTAATTAAAACGACCCAACAGGTAAAAAGCAGCACTGCAGTGTTTTGTGGTGAACATCTTCTAACCTGTTTTTAGTTCCACAGCTGAACTTGGTTCTGTGTGACAACCTCTGTCAACAGCTACAACACTGACAGAGTAATTTTCACCACAGTGTAGATCAGTGAAAGAGCAGGAGGTTCCAACGCTTGAGTTACAGGTGTGTTCGTGTCCATTATGTGCTGCTGCTGTTGCTATGTACATATCTGCTCCTGAAACATTGGACCAGGACACTGTGCTAAACCCACATTCTGTAGAAACATGAACATTACTGGGGGGGCAGGGACCTGGAGAGATGGAGGGAAGAAGTGGAGAGAAAAAACTGATTAAAAACAATGTTCTAAAAGTCTGTTGAAGACTGTTCAGATGCATAGCTTTAAGATTTTAAATCTTGTTCTCTCTGAATACCTGCAATGAAGTGATGATGAGTGCTGGGATTCCCAGCACATGAGTCAGTATATGGTGTCACTGTGATGGTATAGTTCTGGCCACAGTGCATGTTGGGTATCTGACAGCCGGTACTGTTAGTGGAGCAGTAATGTATGTGTCCATCCTGAGCCACTGCCGTCACATTGTAAGATGTGGCACTGGAGCTTCCTACCCAGGTCACATGGGCTGAGTTGGGACACGCCAGACTGGCATTAACATTCACTGGGGCACACGGAACTGAGAAGAGACAAAGGCAAAAAACAATGTTGACATGTTGTTATATCATAATGATGTTCAAGGAATTAAATTAATTTCGAAAGGAAATCACACACTTTCAGAAACGTTTTCAAGTAAAATGTTCTACTATATTATGTATTTGTTTATTCATTTAGCAATCAAGTCACTAAGTCCAACCTAGGTTCGAATCCATTCATTCCAAATAAATCTTTCGGAAGAGAACATGAATAAACCTAACAGGTCAAAAGCAGCATTAGTGTTTTTCGTGAACATCTTCTCACCTGATTTCAGTTCCACAGCTGAACTTGGTTCACTGTGACAACCTCTGTCAACAGCTACAACACTGACAGAGTAGTTTCCACCACAGTGTAAATCAGTGAAAGAGCAGGTGTTTGCAGTGCTTGAGTTACAGGTGTGTTCGTGTCCGTTGCTGTTGCTATGTGCATGTTGGCCCCTGAAACAGGGGACCAGGACACTGTGCTAGCCCCACATGATGCAGAAACAGAAACATTACCGGGGGCGCAGGGACCTGGAGAGATGGAGGGAAGAAGTGGAGAGAAAGAATGATTATTCTCTTTAATTTGTGCTTCAATTGATCAAACAAAAGTACAAAACGTATGCTGAGCATCTTAATTAGTCTATCAAATTAGTCTGTTGGAGACTGTTCATATTAGTACATAGTCTTTAGTCGCATTAGTGTGGTTGCTAGAGGAAACACACTATTGTTCTCGGTCCGGAATTCTTTTTCATGTTTCACACACTGACTGTTGTCACTGTTGTCATGCTTCACATGATATCGCAATATATAATATTATATTATGTATTAAATATATAATGGTAAGACAGAATTCAGTTCCCAGTGGATTCCTCGTGACTTGTGTCAATGCAACCACACTTTCAATTTCCCAAAATTACACCTTTCTAGTTAGTACATATTTTGTTCTCCCTGTGTACCTGCACTGAAGTGAAGAGGAATGCTGGGATTCCCAGCACATGAGTCAGCATATGGTGTCACTGTGATGGTATAGTTCTGGCCACAGTGCATGTTGGGTATCTGACAGCCGGTACTGTTGGTGGAGCAGCCATGTATGTGTCCATCCTGACCCACTGCTGTCACATTGTAAGATGTGGCACTGGGACTTCTTTGCCAGTTCACATTGGCTGAGTTGGAACAAACCAGACTGGCACTAACACTCACTGGGGCACACAGGGCTGGGGAGAGAGATAGGTGGGGGGAGTGTTGTTATTGAGGATAAAATGTACACTTTAAGATGATATCCTAAGGAGGAAGGATCTGAATTTCTCATTGCTGAAATGTAACATAATTATTCATTCATTCATTCACTTCCATTGATTCGACTTAAATCTTTCTTAAGTGGAGACTATCCAAAAGCAGCATTACGTTGCCTTTGGCCTTTGTTGTGCATACATACAGTATATGTTCTCCATGTCTTACCTGAGCTGAATGTCAGGGTCTGACTCGGGTCACTGGAGCAGTTTCCATCAATAGCCTTTACATCTACAGTGTAGTTGGAGCCACAGGTGATGTTTGTAAGAGTACAGTTGAGATCAGAGGACATGCAGGTGGTATTCGAGGCATGGCCTTGACTACTCCAGGCAGACACAGAGTACTGTACTGCCCCCTTGCTGGCAGACCAGGACACAACAGCAGTGTTCCTGATACAGTCAGGTGCTACTGAGACGCTGGTAGGAACACATGGCACTGCAAAGAGAGGACGGATACAGAGTTAAACATTGTACAGCAGCATTAATAATGAAGTAACAAGAAAATAAATGTAGCAGGGCTCCAGACTACCATTAAGACAATTGTAAATTAAGATTTGAACCTGCAAATTATTAAGGGGAAACATGGCAATGTGTTATAAAATAAAAGATTGTTTTCTGAGTGGAAACATAATTTTAAATGAATTTACATTGTGTGGTAGTTAATTTATTTTTGACTTCCTCCACTTAATCATTTAATTTCATGCATTCATCTATATCTAGATTTGAAGCCATTTAATATAATGTAATCGACACCTAATTAAAACGACCCAACAGGTAAAAAGCAGCACTGCAGTGTTTTGTGGTGAACATCTTCTAACCTGTTTTTAGTTCCACAGCTGAACTTGGTTCTGTGTGACAACCTCTGTCAACAGCTACAACACTGACAGAGTAATTTTCACCACAGTGTAGATCAGTGAAAGAGCAGGAGGTTCCAACGCTTGAGTTACAGGTGTGTTCGTGTCCATTATGTGCTGCTGCTGTTGCTATGTACATATCTGCTCCTGAAACATTGGACCAGGACACTGTGCTAAACCCACATTCTGTAGAAACATGAACATTACTGGGGGGGCAGGGACCTGGAGAGATGGAGGGAAGAAGTGGAGAGAAAAAACTGATTAAAAACAATGTTCTAAAAGTCTGTTGAAGACTGTTCAGATGCATAGCTTTAAGATTTTAAATCTTGTTCTCTCTGAATACCTGCAATGAAGTGATGATGAGTGCTGGGATTCCCAGCACATGAGTCAGTATATGGTGTCACTGTGATGGTATAGTTCTGGCCACAGTGCATGTTGGGTATCTGACAGCCGGTACTGTTAGTGGAGCAGTAATGTATGTGTCCATCCTGAGCCACTGCCGTCACATTGTAAGATGTGGCACTGGAGCTTCCTACCCAGGTCACATGGGCTGAGTTGGGACACGCCAGACTGGCATTAACATTCACTGGGGCACACGGAACTGAGAAGAGACAAAGGCAAAACACAATGTTGACATGTTGTTATATCATAATGATGTTCAAGGAATTAAATTAATTTCGAAAGGAAATCACACACTTTCAGAAACGTTTTCAAGTAAAATGTTCTACTATATTATGTATTTGTTTATTCATTTAGCAATCAAGTCACTAAGTCCAACCTAGGTTCGAATCCATTCATTCCAAATAAATCTTTCGGAAGAGAACATGAATAAACCTAACAGGTCAAAAGCAGCATTAGTGTTTTTCGTGAACATCTTCTCACCTGATTTCAGTTCCACAGCTGAACTTGGTTCACTGTGACAACCTCTGTCAACAGCTACAACACTGACAGAGTAGTTTCCACCACAGTGTAAATCAGTGAAAGAGCAGGTGTTTGCAGTGCTTGAGTTACAGGTGTGTTCGTGTCCGTTGCTGTTGCTATGTGCATGTTGGCCCCTGAAACAGGGGACCAGGACACTGTGCTAGCCCCACATGATGCAGAAACAGAAACATTACCGGGGGCGCAGGGACCTGGAGAGATGGAGGGAAGAAGTGGAGAGAAAGAATGATTATTCTCTTTAATTTGTGCTTCAATTGATCAAACAAAAGTACAAAACGTATGCTGAGCATCTTAATTAGTCTATCAAATTAGTCTGTTGGAGACTGTTCATATTAGTACATAGTCTTTAGTCGCATTAGTGTGGTTGCTAGAGGAAACACACTATTGTTCTCGGTCCGGAATTCTTTTTCATGTTTCACACACTGACTGTTGTCACTGTTGTCATGCTTCACATGATATCGCAATATATAATATTATATTATGTATTAAATATATAATGGTAAGACAGAATTCAGTTCCCAGTGGATTCCTCGTGACTTGTGTCAATGCAACCACACTTTCAATTTCCCAAAATTACACCTTTCTAGTTAGTACATATTTTGTTCTCCCTGTGTACCTGCACTGAAGTGAAGAGGAATGCTGGGATTCCCAGCACATGAGTCAGCATATGGTGTCACTGTGATGGTATAGTTCTGGCCACAGTGCATGTTGGGTATCTGACAGCCGGTACTGTTGGTGGAGCAGCCATGTATGTGTCCATCCTGACCCACTGCTGTCACATTGTAAGATGTGGCACTGGGACTTCTTTGCCAGTTCACATTGGCTGAGTTGGAACAAACCAGACTGGCACTAACACTCACTGGGGCACACAGGGCTGGGGAGAGAGATAGGTGGGGGGAGTGTTGTTATTGAGGATAAAATGTACACTTTAAGATGATATCCTAAGGAGGAAGGATCTGAATTTCTCATTGCTGAAATGTAACATAATTATTCATTCATTCATTCACTTCCATTGATTCGACTTAAATCTTTCTTAAGTGGAGACTATCCAAAAGCAGCATTACGTTGCCTTTGGCCTTTGTTGTGCATACATACAGTATATGTTCTCCATGTCTTACCTGAGCTGAATGTCAGGGTCTGACTCGGGTCACTGGAGCAGTTTCCATCAATAGCCTTTACATCTACAGTGTAGTTGGAGCCACAGGTGATGTTTGTAAGAGTACAGTTGAGATCAGAGGACATGCAGGTGGTATTCGAGGCATGGCCTTGACTACTCCAGGCAGACACAGAGTACTGTACTGCCCCCTTGCTGGCAGACCAGGACACAACAGCAGTGTTCCTGATACAGTCAGGTGCTACTGAGACGTTGTTAGGAACACATGGCACTGCAAAGAGAGGACGGATACAGAGTTAAACATTGTACAGCAGCATTAATAATGAAGTAACAAGAAAATAAATGTAGCAGGGCTCCAGACTACCATTAAGACAATTGTAAATTAAGATTTGAACCTGCAAATTATTAAGGGGAAACATGGCAATGTGTTATAAAATAAAAGATTGTTTTCTGAGTGGAAACATAATTTTAAATTAATTTACATTGTGTGGTAGTTAATTTATTTTTGACTTCCTCCACTTAATCATTTAATTTCATGCATTCATCTATATCTAGATTTGAAGCCATTTAATATAATGTAATCGACACCTAATTAAAACGACCCAACAGGTAAAAAGCAGCACTGCAGTGTTTTGTGGTGAACATCTTCTAACCTGTTTTTAGTTCCACAGCTGAACTTGGTTCTGTGTGACAACCTCTGTCAACAGCTACAACACTGACAGAGTAATTTTCACCACAGTGTAGATCAGTGAAAGAGCAGGAGGTTCCAACGCTTGAGTTACAGGTGTGTTCGTGTCCATTATGTGCTGCTGCTGTTGCTATGTACATATCTGCTCCTGAAACATTGGACCAGGACACTGTGCTAAACCCACATTCTGTAGAAACATGAACATTACTGGGGGGGCAGGGACCTGGAGAGATGGAGGGAAGAAGTGGAGAGAAAAAACTGATTAAAAACAATGTTCTAAAAGTCTGTTGAAGACTGTTCAGATGCATAGCTTTAAGATTTTAAATCTTGTTCTCTCTGAATACCTGCAATGAAGTGATGATGAGTGCTGGGATTCCCAGCACATGAGTCAGTATATGGTGTCACTGTGATGGTATAGTTCTGGCCACAGTGCATGTTGTTGGGTATCTGACAGCCGGTACTGTTAGTGGAGCAGTAATGTATGTGTCCATCCTGAGCCACTGCCGTCACATTGTAAGATGTGGCACTGGAGCTTCCTACCCAGGTCACATGGGCTGAGTTGGGACACGCCAGACTGGCATTAACATTCACTGGGGCACACGGAACTGAGAAGAGACAAAGGCAAAACACAATGTTGACATGTTGTTATATCATAATGATGTTCAAGGAATTAAATTAATTTCGAAAGGAAATCACACACTTTCAGAAACGTTTTCAAGTAAAATGTTCTACTATATTATGTATTTGTTTATTCATTTAGCAATCAAGTCACTAAGTCCAACCTAGGTTCGAATCCATTCATTCCAAATAAATCTTTCGGAAGAGAACATGAATAAACCTAACAGGTCAAAAGCAGCATTAGTGTTTTTCGTGAACATCTTCTCACCTGATTTCAGTTCCACAGCTGAACTTGGTTCACTGTGACAACCTCTGTCAACAGCTACAACACTGACAGAGTAGTTTCCACCACAGTGTAAATCAGTGAAAGAGCAGGTGTTTGCAGTGCTTGAGTTACAGGTGTGTTCGTGTCCGTTGCTGTTGCTATGTGCATGTTGGCCCCTGAAACAGGGGACCAGGACACTGTGCTAGCCCCACATGATGCAGAAACAGAAACATTACTGGGGGCGCAGGGACCTGGAGAGATGGAGGGAAGAAGTGGAGAGAAAGAATGATTATTCTCTTTCATTTGTGCTTCAATTGATCAAACAAAAGTACAAAACGTATGCTGAGCATCTTAATTAGTCTAGCAAATTAGTCTGTTGGAGACTGTTCATATTAGTACATAGTCTTTAGTCGCATTAGTGTGGTTGCTAGAGGAAACACACTATTGTTCTCGGTCCGAGATTCTTTTTCATGTTTCACACACTGTTGTCATGCTTCACACGATATTGCAATATATAATATAATATAATATATATTATATTATATATTCCTGGTGACTTGTGTCAATGCAACCACACTTTCAATTTCCCAAAATTGCACCTTTCAAGTTAGTACATATTTTGTTCTCCCTGTGTACCTGCACTGAAGTGAAGAGGAATGCTGGGATTCCCAGCACATGAGTCAGCATATGGTGTCACTGTGATGGTATAGTTCTGGCCACAGTGCATGTTGGGTATCTGACAGCTGGTACTGTTGGTGGAGCAGCCATGTATGTGTCCATCCTGACCCACTGCTGTCACATTGTAAGATGTGGCACTGGGACTTCTTTGCCAGTTCACATTGGCTGAGTTGGAACAAACCAGACTGGCACTAACATTCACTGGGGCACACGGAACTGAAAAGAGACAAAGGCAAAACACAATGTTGACATGTTGTTATATCATAATGATGTTCAAGGAATTAAATGAATTTCGAAAGGAAATCACACACTTTCAGAAACGTTTTCAAGTCAAATGTTCTACTATAATATGTATTTGTTTATTAATTTAGCAATCAAGTCACTAAGTCCAACCTAGGTTCGAATCCATTCATTCCAAATAAATCTTTCGGAAGAGAACATGAATAAACCTAACAGGTCAAAAGCAGCATTAGTGTTTTTCGTGAACATCTTCTCACCTGATTTAAGTTCCACAGCTGAACTTGGTTCACTGTGACAACCTCTGTCAACAGCTACAACACTGACAGAGTAGTTTCCACCACAGTGTAGATCAGTGAAAGAGCAGGTGTTTGCAGTGCTTGAGTTACAGGTGTGTTCGTGTCCATCATTCGTGTCCGTTGCTGTTGCTATGTGCATGTTGGCCCCTGAAACAGGGGACCAGGACACTGTGCTAGCCCCACATGATGCAGAAACAGAAACATTACTGGGGGCGCAGGGACCTGGAGAGATGGAGGGAAGAAGTGGAGAGAAAGAACGATTATTCTCTTTAATTTGTGCTTCAATTGATCAAACAAAAGTACAAAACGTATGCTGAGCATCTTAATTAGTCTATCAAATTAGTGTTGGAGACTGTTCATATTAGTACATAGAAATAATTTTTCATGTTTCACACACTGACTGTTGTCACTGTTGTCATGCTTCACATGATATCGCAATATATAATATAATATTATGTATTAAATATATAATGGTAAGACAGAATTCAGTTCCCAGTGGATTCCTCGTGACTTGTGTCAATGCAACCACACTTTCAATTTCCCAAAATTACACCTTTCTAGTTAGTACATATTTTGTTCTCCCTGTGTACCTGCACTGAAGTGAAGAGGAATGCTGGGATTCCCAGCACATGAGTCAGCATATGGTGTCAATTCTGGCCACAGTGCATGTTGGGTATCTGACAGCTGGTACTGTTGGTGGAGCAGCCATGTATGTGTCCATCCTGACCCACTGCTGTCACATTGTAAGATGTGGCACTGGGACTTCTTTGCCAGTTCACATTGGCTGAGTTGGAACAAACCAGACTGGCACTAACACTCACTGGGGCACACAGGGCTGGGGAGAGAGATAGGTGGGGGGAGTGTTGTTATTGAGGATAAAATGTACACTTTAAGATGATATCCTAAGGAGGAAGGATCTGAATTTCTCATTGCTGAAATGTAACATAATTATTCATTCATTCATTCACTTCCATTGATTCGACTTAAATCTTTCTTAAGTGGAGACTATCCAAAAGCAGCATTACGTTGCCTTTGGCCTTTGTTGTGCATACATACAGTATATGTTCTCCATGTCTTACCTGAGCTGAATGTCAGGGTCTGACTCGGGTCACTGGAGCAGTTTCCATCAATAGCCTTTACATCTACAGTGTAGTTGGAGCCACAGGTGATGTTTGTAAGAGTACAGTTGAGATCAGAGGACATGCAGGTGGTATTCGAGGCATGGCCTTGACTACTCCAGGCAGACACAGAGTACTGTACTGCCCCCTTGCTGGCAGACCAGGACACAACAGCAGTGTTCCTGATACAGTCAGGTGCTACTGAGACGTTGTTAGGAACACATGGCACTGCAAAGAGAGGACGGATACAGAGTTAAACATTGTACAGCAGCATTAATAATGAAGTAACAAGAAAATAAATGTAGCAGGGCTCCAGACTACCATTAAGACAATTGTAAATTAAGATTTGAACCTGCAAAGTATTAAGGGGAAACATGGCAATGTGTTATAAAATAAAAGATTGTTTTCTGAGTGGAAACGTAATTTTAAATGAATTTACATTGTGTGGTAGTTAATTTATTTTTGACTTCCTCCACTTAATCATTTAATTTCATGCATTCATCTATATCTAGATTTGAAGCCATTTAATATAATGTAATCGACACCTAATTAAAACGACCCAACAGGTAAAAAGCAGCACTGCAGTGTTTTGTGGTGAACATCTTCTAACCTGTTTTTAGTTCCACAGCTGAACTTGGTTCTGTGTGACAACCTCTGTCAACAGCTACAACACTGACAGAGTAATTTTCACCACAGTGTAGATCAGTGAAAGAGCAGGAGGTTCCAACACTTGAGTTACAGGTGTGTTCGTGTCCATTATGTGCTGCTGCTGTTGCTATGTACATATCTGCTCCTGAAACATTGGACCAGGACACTGTGCTAAACCCACATTCTGTAGAAACATGAACATTACTGGGGGGGCAGGGACCTGGAGAGATGGAGGGAAGAAGTGGAGAGAAAAAACTGATTAAAAACAATGTTCTAAAAGTCTGTTGAAGACTGTTCAGATGCATAGCTTTAAGATTTTAAATCTTGTTCTCTCTGAATACCTGCAATGAAGTGATGATGAGTGCTGGGATTCCCAGCACATGAGTCAGTATATGGTGTCACTGTGATGGTATAGTTCTGGCCACAGTGCATGTTGGGTATCTGACAGCCGGTACTGTTAGTGGAGCAGTAATGTATGTGTCCATCCTGAGCCACTGCCGTCACATTGTAAGATGTGGCACTGGAGCTTCCTACCCAGGTCACATGGGCTGAGTTGGGACACGCCAGACTGGCATTAACATTCACTGGGGCACACGGAACTGAGAAGAGACAAAGGCAAAAAACAATGTTGACATGTTGTTATATCATAATGATGTTCAAGGAATTAAATTAATTTCGAAAGGAAATCACACACTTTCAGAAACGTTTTCAAGTAAAATGTTCTACTATATTATGTATTTGTTTATTCATTTAGCAATCAAGTCACTAAGTCCAACCTAGGTTCGAATCCATTCATTCCAAATAAATCTTTCGGAAGAGAACATGAATAAACCTAACAGGTCAAAAGCAGCATTAGTGTTTTTCGTGAACATCTTCTCACCTGATTTCAGTTCCACAGCTGAACTTGGTTCACTGTGACAACCTCTGTCAACAGCTACAACACTGACAGAGTAGTTTCCACCACAGTGTAAATCAGTGAAAGAGCAGGTGTTTGCAGTGCTTGAGTTACAGGTGTGTTCGTGTCCGTTGCTGTTGCTATGTGCATGTTGGCCCCTGAAACAGGGGACCAGGACACTGTGCTAGCCCCACATGATGCAGAAACAGAAACATTACCGGGGGCGCAGGGACCTGGAGAGATGGAGGGAAGAAGTGGAGAGAAAGAATGATTATTCTCTTTAATTTGTGCTTCAATTGATCAAACAAAAGTACAAAACGTATGCTGAGCATCTTAATTAGTCTATCAAATTAGTCTGTTGGAGACTGTTCATATTAGTACATAGTCTTTAGTCGCATTAGTGTGGTTGCTAGAGGAAACACACTATTGTTCTCGGTCCGGAATTCTTTTTCATGTTTCACACACTGACTGTTGTCACTGTTGTCATGCTTCACATGATATCGCAATATATAATATTATATTATGTATTAAATATATAATGGTAAGACAGAATTCAGTTCCCAGTGGATTCCTCGTGACTTGTGTCAATGCAACCACACTTTCAATTTCCCAAAATTACACCTTTCTAGTTAGTACATATTTTGTTCTCCCTGTGTACCTGCACTGAAGTGAAGAGGAATGCTGGGATTCCCAGCACATGAGTCAGCATATGGTGTCACTGTGATGGTATAGTTCTGGCCACAGTGCATGTTGGGTATCTGACAGCCGGTACTGTTGGTGGAGCAGCCATGTATGTGTCCATCCTGACCCACTGCTGTCACATTGTAAGATGTGGCACTGGGACTTCTTTGCCAGTTCACATTGGCTGAGTTGGAACAAACCAGACTGGCACTAACACTCACTGGGGCACACAGGGCTGGGGAGAGAGATAGGTGGGGGGAGTGTTGTTATTGAGGATAAAATGTACACTTTAAGATGATATCCTAAGGAGGAAGGATCTGAATTTCTCATTGCTGAAATGTAACATAATTATTCATTCATTCATTCACTTCCATTGATTCGACTTAAATCTTTCTTAAGTGGAGACTATCCAAAAGCAGCATTACGTTGCCTTTGGCCTTTGTTGTGCATACATACAGTATATGTTCTCCATGTCTTACCTGAGCTGAATGTCAGGGTCTGACTCGGGTCACTGGAGCAGTTTCCATCAATAGCCTTTACATCTACAGTGTAGTTGGAGCCACAGGTGATGTTTGTAAGAGTACAGTTGAGATCAGAGGACATGCAGGTGGTATTCGAGGCATGGCCTTGACTACTCCAGGCAGACACAGAGTACTGTACTGCCCCCTTGCTGGCAGACCAGGACACAACAGCAGTGTTCCTGATACAGTCAGGTGCTACTGAGACGTTGTTAGGAACACATGGCACTGCAAAGAGAGGACGGATACAGAGTTAAACATTGTACAGCAGCATTAATAATGAAGTAACAAGAAAATAAATGTAGCAGGGCTCCAGACTACCATTAAGACAATTGTAAATTAAGATTTGAACCTGCAAATTATTAAGGGGAAACATGGCAATGTGTTATAAAATAAAAGATTGTTTTCTGAGTGGAAACATAATTTTAAATGAATTTACATTGTGTGGTAGTTAATTTATTTTTGACTTCCTCCACTTAATAATTTAATTTCATGCATTCATCTATATCTAGATTTGAAGCCATTTAATATAATGTAATCGACACCTAATTAAAACGACCCAACAGGTAAAAAGCAGCACTGCAGTGTTTTGTGGTGAACATCTTCTAACCTGTTTTTAGTTCCACAGCTGAACTTGGTTCTGTGTGACAACCTCTGTCAACAGCTACAACACTGACAGAGTAATTTTCACCACAGTGTAGATCAGTGAAAGAGCAGGAGGTTCCAACACTTGAGTTACAGGTGTGTTCGTGTCCATTATGTGCTGCTGCTGTTGCTATGTACATATCTGCTCCTGAAACATTGGACCAGGACACTGTGCTAAACCCACATTCTGTAGAAACATGAACATTACTGGGGGGGCAGGGACCTGGAGAGATGGAGGGAAGAAGTGGAGAGAAAAAACTGATTAAAAACAATGTTCTAAAAGTCTGTTGAAGACTGTTCAGATGCATAGCTTTAAGATTTTAAATCTTGTTCTCTCTGAATACCTGCAATGAAGTGATGATGAGTGCTGGGATTCCCAGCACATGAGTCAGTATATGGTGTCACTGTGATGGTATAGTTCTGGCCACAGTGCATGTTGGGTATCTGACAGCCGGTACTGTTAGTGGAGCAGTAATGTATGTGTCCATCCTGAGCCACTGCCGTCACATTGTAAGATGTGGCACTGGAGCTTCCTACCCAGGTCACATGGGCTGAGTTGGGACACGCCAGACTGGCATTAACATTCACTGGGGCACACGGAACTGAGAAGAGACAAAGGCAAAAAACAATGTTGACATGTTGTTATATCATAATGATGTTCAAGGAATTAAATTAATTTCGAAAGGAAATCACACACTTTCAGAAACGTTTTCAAGTAAAATGTTCTACTATATTATGTATTTGTTTATTCATTTAGCAATCAAGTCACTAAGTCCAACCTAGGTTCGAATCCATTCATTCCAAATAAATCTTTCGGAAGAGAACATGAATAAACCTAACAGGTCAAAAGCAGCATTAGTGTTTTTCGTGAACATCTTCTCACCTGATTTCAGTTCCACAGCTGAACTTGGTTCACTGTGACAACCTCTGTCAACAGCTACAACACTGACAGAGTAGTTTCCACCACAGTGTAAATCAGTGAAAGAGCAGGTGTTTGCAGTGCTTGAGTTACAGGTGTGTTCGTGTCCGTTGCTGTTGCTATGTGCATGTTGGCCCCTGAAACAGGGGACCAGGACACTGTGCTAGCCCCACATGATGCAGAAACAGAAACATTACCGGGGGCGCAGGGACCTGGAGAGATGGAGGGAAGAAGTGGAGAGAAAGAATGATTATTCTCTTTAATTTGTGCTTCAATTGATCAAACAAAAGTACAAAACGTATGCTGAGCATCTTAATTAGTCTATCAAATTAGTCTGTTGGAGACTGTTCATATTAGTACATAGTCTTTAGTCGCATTAGTGTGGTTGCTAGAGGAAACACACTATTGTTCTCGGTCCGGAATTCTTTTTCATGTTTCACACACTGACTGTTGTCACTGTTGTCATGCTTCACATGATATCGCAATATATAATATTATATTATGTATTAAATATATAATGGTAAGACAGAATTCAGTTCCCAGTGGATTCCTCGTGACTTGTGTCAATGCAACCACACTTTCAATTTCCCAAAATTACACCTTTCTAGTTAGTACATATTTTGTTCTCCCTGTGTACCTGCACTGAAGTGAAGAGGAATGCTGGGATTCCCAGCACATGAGTCAGCATATGGTGTCACTGTGATGGTATAGTTCTGGCCACAGTGCATGTTGGGTATCTGACAGCCGGTACTGTTGGTGGAGCAGCCATGTATGTGTCCATCCTGACCCACTGCTGTCACATTGTAAGATGTGGCACTGGGACTTCTTTGCCAGTTCACATTGGCTGAGTTGGAACAAACCAGACTGGCACTAACACTCACTGGGGCACACAGGGCTGGGGAGAGAGATAGGTGGGGGGAGTGTTGTTATTGAGGATAAAATGTACACTTTAAGATGATATCCTAAGGAGGAAGGATCTGAATTTCTCATTGCTGAAATGTAACATAATTATTCATTCATTCATTCACTTCCATTGATTCGACTTAAATCTTTCTTAAGTGGAGACTATCCAAAAGCAGCATTACGTTGCCTTTGGCCTTTGTTGTGCATACATACAGTATATGTTCTCCATGTCTTACCTGAGCTGAATGTCAGGGTCTGACTCGGGTCACTGGAGCAGTTTCCATCAATAGCCTTTACATCTACAGTGTAGTTGGAGCCACAGGTGATGTTTGTAAGAGTACAGTTGAGATCAGAGGACATGCAGGTGGTATTCGAGGCATGGCCTTGACTACTCCAGGCAGACACAGAGTACTGTACTGCCCCCTTGCTGGCAGACCAGGACACAACAGCAGTGTTCCTGATACAGTCAGGTGCTACTGAGACGCTGGTAGGAACACATGGCACTGCAAAGAGAGGACGGATACAGAGTTAAACATTGTACAGCAGCATTAATAATGAAGTAACAAGAAAATAAATGTAGCAGGGCTCCAGACTACCATTAAGACAATTGTAAATTAAGATTTGAACCTGCAAATTATTAAGGGGAAACATGGCAATGTGTTATAAAATAAAAGATTGTTTTCTGAGTGGAAACATAATTTTAAATTAATTTACATTGTGTGGTAGTTAATTTATTTTTGACTTCCTCCACTTAATCATTTAATTTCATGCATTCATCTATATCTAGATTTGAAGCCATTTAATATAATGTAATCGACACCTAATTAAAACGACCCAACAGGTAAAAAGCAGCACTGCAGTGTTTTGTGGTGAACATCTTCTAACCTGTTTTTAGTTCCACAGCTGAACTTGGTTCTGTGTGACAACCTCTGTCAACAGCTACAACACTGACAGAGTAATTTTCACCACAGTGTAGATCAGTGAAAGAGCAGGAGGTTCCAACGCTTGAGTTACAGGTGTGTTCGTGTCCATTATGTGCTGCTGCTGTTGCTATGTACATATCTGCTCCTGAAACATTGGACCAGGACACTGTGCTAAACCCACATTCTGTAGAAACATGAACATTACTGGGGGGGCAGGGACCTGGAGAGATGGAGGGAAGAAGTGGAGAGAAAAAACTGATTAAAAACAATGTTCTAAAAGTCTGTTGAAGACTGTTCAGATGCATAGCTTTAAGATTTTAAATCTTGTTCTCTCTGAATACCTGCAATGAAGTGATGATGAGTGCTGGGATTCCCAGCACATGAGTCAGTATATGGTGTCACTGTGATGGTATAGTTCTGGCCACAGTGCATGTTGTTGGGTATCTGACAGCCGGTACTGTTAGTGGAGCAGTAATGTATGTGTCCATCCTGAGCCACTGCCGTCACATTGTAAGATGTGGCACTGGAGCTTCCTACCCAGGTCACATGGGCTGAGTTGGGACACGCCAGACTGGCATTAACATTCACTGGGGCACACGGAACTGAGAAGAGACAAAGGCAAAACACAATGTTGACATGTTGTTATATCATAATGATGTTCAAGGAATTAAATTAATTTCGAAAGGAAATCACACACTTTCAGAAACGTTTTCAAGTAAAATGTTCTACTATATTATGTATTTGTTTATTCATTTAGCAATCAAGTCACTAAGTCCAACCTAGGTTCGAATCCATTCATTCCAAATAAATCTTTCGGAAGAGAACATGAATAAACCTAACAGGTCAAAAGCAGCATTAGTGTTTTTCGTGAACATCTTCTCACCTGATTTCAGTTCCACAGCTGAACTTGGTTCACTGTGACAACCTCTGTCAACAGCTACAACACTGACAGAGTAGTTTCCACCACAGTGTAAATCAGTGAAAGAGCAGGTGTTTGCAGTGCTTGAGTTACAGGTGTGTTCGTGTCCGTTGCTGTTGCTATGTGCATGTTGGCCCCTGAAACAGGGGACCAGGACACTGTGCTAGCCCCACATGATGCAGAAACAGAAACATTACTGGGGGCGCAGGGACCTGGAGAGATGGAGGGAAGAAGTGGAGAGAAAGAATGATTATTCTCTTTAATTTGTGCTTCAATTGATCAAACAAAAGTACAAATTAGTCTATCAAATTAGTCTGTTGGAGACTGTTCATATTAATACATAGTCTTTAGTCGCATTAGTGTGGTTGCTAGAGGAAACACACTATTGTTCTCGGTCCGGAATTCTTTTTCATGTATCACACACTGACTGTTGTCACTGTTGTCATGCTTCACATGATATCGCAATATATAATATTATATTATGTATTAAATATATAATGGTAAGACAGAATTCAGTTCCCAGTGGATTCCTCGTGACTTGTGTCAATGCAACCACACTTTCAATTTCCCAAAATTACACCTTTCTAGTTAGTACATATTTTGTTCTCCCTGTGTACCTGCACTGAAGTGAAGAGGAATGCTGGGATTCCCAGCACATAAGTCAGCATAATTATGGTGTCACTGTGATGGTATAGTTCTGGCCACAGTGCATGTTGGGTATCTGACAGCTGGTACTGTTGGTGGAGCAGCCATGTATGTGTCCATCCTGACCCACTGCAGTCACATTGTAAGATGTGGCACTGGGACTTCTTTGCCAGTTCACATTGGCTGAGTTGGAACAAACCAGACTGGCACTAACACTCACTGGGGCACACGGGGCTGGGGAGAGAGATAGGTGGGGGGAGTGTTGTTATTGAGGATAAAATGTACACTTTAAGATGATATCCTAAGAAGGAAGGATCTGAATTTCTCATTGCTGAAATGTAACATAATTATTCAGGACCATACACACAATCTGCAGACCGCATACATCACTTGATGTATCATTCTGTGATTGTCCATTGTCACCACTAGGTGGCAGCAAAGCCTATATTTTCTTCTATATGTTGTAAATGGAGCTGAAATTAAGTGACAGTACTTCTCTCTTTTCTTACACTGTACCTTATCATCTGCGCACGTGTAGGCACGCGCAAACACACACACACACACACACACACACACACACACACACACACACACACAGTCGAGCCGAGATGAGGTTCCTGTAGTCGAGCCGTCCACAAACAATGGATTAAACCTGGTTCACATTATCGTTATCTAAAAGTAAACATATCAGAACAGAGATAGAGTTGGTAAACTTCACACAGGAATGTAAAATATTAAGTCAGGGGTGAAACAAGCGCTTAAATCAGACTTAAATGAAAATGTAGTCCAGTCAACCCTCGTCCGCATGCGCAGTTCTGCTTCCGTAAGATTGCATTGTGAAAACATGGTCCTGTTTGTCTTCATGAGCTTTGTTAGGTTGTTTCATCCCCGGTTCTGATACCTTTACTTGAGGGAAACGATATTTAACCCACTGGTTAAGTACGGCTCGACTCCATTTCTACCTGCTCAGGGATATCCTGACACGGACCCTCCTCTCGGAGCTAAAGCATTAACTCGCCTATTAGTTTGTATTGTTGCTCATTTCAGAACGCGCCCAACATTACTGACATACATACAGACTGTATGTATGTCAGTAATATTAGGCTAATAGGCTCTTCTACTGTATGATACAGTAGAAAAACATGTAGAAATAACGCGCAGCTGAACGGTCCAATATTAGACTGACCAAACACACATACATGTAAATAGAAAATAGAAATGCGCAGCTGAACTCGTCAGAGTAAACACAACACAGAGAACTCTGAAATAAAATACCTCGTTACATTGACCGCTATTGTTATTATTATTATTATTACCCGTTTGGCCTCTCGTTCTTTACATTTACTTCTTGTTGTGGAAAACCCCGTTCTGTTCTTCTGGAGTTGTTGAAGTTCTCAGAATGTTGGAGCGTCTGTCCTTCCATGGCTCCACACTACAGCACCGCGATATATAATAATAATTATTATAAATAACTAAACACTGACAATATAAGCTGCAAGTGTAGAGTTATAGTATAGTACAGTAACTATGTAGGCTATGTAGTAATACATTATAGTAGTGTACAGACTCCCGAGTCCTGAGTGAGACGAATTGTTTGCACCAGCTGTGTTCAATCAATCAATCAATCAATCAATGGTCCAGTGTAGCGTAGATATGAGTCGGTCATGAACGAACGAATCAAAAGAACTAGTTCTTTTTGGTGAACGAAACCGATCCGGTCACTTCCGTGAACGATCCGTTCTGCGTCCGTTCTTAATGACGGGGATTCGCCCGGCGGCTCTTCTCATTCAGAGCCTGCTCTGTTACTTTATTATGAATCATGGAATCACTATGCATTATGTTTTATGAGCTTATGACCATGAATGTTAGTATTTTAGCTGTTTTAGTATTTTTTTTATAGTAAGCATTTTAATGACAGCATTTACAAACTTTAAATTAATGTTTGTGAATTAAATTAGTATAATGTTAAATTATATATAACTACAACTAGTAGTTTATATTACTTTAACTTTAAACCAAAACTAGTATTTATATTACAATGTAGGCATTTATCAGGCATTAATCCATTTATCAGGCTTTATCCAGTGATTTACATTATGCAAGAACACATTGTAATACATAAAATGCATAGCCTAGAAATAGTCAAGGACCATATTCATAAGCATTACAAATATAATATGAATTATTCATAATTGTTTAATTTAAATGAATGAATTAATGATAGGTGGACAGACAGACAATGTTGGAACTATGCACAAAAACAAACTTCACCCATTTTTTTTACTTGTAAACTGTGATGCATTTCACTCCTATGCCATATAAAGTTAGGTGTGAATCCCTAGACTCCTTCAAACCCGCTCTCAAAAAGAGCACCTACGGACAGCTGCAATGGACCCTGATGTTAACCAGTGTTGTTTTTGGCAGCAAATTTTGATTTTAGTTTTAGTCAAAGTCTCGTACTCTCTCAATAGTTTTAATTTAGTTTCAGGCACATTTTAGTCACCTGGAATGTTTTAGTGTTAGTCTAGTTTTAGTTGACTAAATATCATAAGATTTTAGTCGACTAAATCCACAGTTGATTTAGTAGACTAAAATGTACTTTGGTGAGCCGTGATGCCGTCGTAATGACTGATTTTACACTTGCTGAAAATAGCTGATCTACAAGCTCACGTGTTGCGCTGCGACACACGAGTTTGTAGATCTCAGCTATTTTCAGCATGCAATCAAGTGTAAAATGACTTATACTGGATCTCTTCCTATAGCATTTAAAAGTTTTTATCTGTTGACAAAATTGTTAGTATATATAGTCATCAGTTTTAGTAATCATAGCTTAGTTTTCATTTAGTTTCCATCAGTGAAAAAAGGTAGTCGACGAACATTTTTCGTCTTAGTTTTAGTCAACGAAATCAACACTAATGTAAACAAGTGTTTTTTCTGGTTTTATCGTCGTAGCAGTAGATTTTGTATTGACCTGTATACTTTTGTTTGAAATGTACCTACATACTGTGAAATAAACATTTCAATCAATCAATCATAAATGCTGTACCTGTTGATCACAGACGAGGCCTTCTTCTCTGGCTGGCTGAAGTGTGTAGAACATCTCCTCAGTGTGAACATTCTGCCAAAATAACCGAGCTACAAGCTCTGATAAACATTCAGCCAAAACAACAGATCTACAAGCTCACAGTGCAATGCATTGTTTGGTACGTGGTCTGCTCTTTCTTCCCTCTATGCTGAAAATAGACGATACACACTTAGGGATGTCAATGGCTAACCGGATAGCAGTTAAAACAAATCTGAATATAATGATGGGCTTCACGGTTAACTTTAAAAATAATAAATGTATGTTACTGATGGTGTTATTTAGTTATGGAGAGATGTCATCATTCTAAACACTCAGGGAGGTGCAAGAGAACACTAGATAAGATTACATACATTTTGGGTTAAAAGAAAATAAATAAAATCGTTAATTAGCTATGGGGTAACCGAATGGAAAATTATCCGTTAGAGACATCCCTAATCACAACATAGAGCATTAGAACAACGGTCAGGATATTTAAGCGCCTTGGATAAAGGCACTATATAAATGCACCATTTACCATTTATTTAACACCACAGAAGAAGACAGCAGGAAGTGAAGTTGGGGTTTCAATAAAGCATAACTAAATCTAAAGATGTAATGATGTTTTAGGCCGACCAGCTGAAGAGATCACAGATTTGAGGCATTAAGGTTGCTTTTATTACATTTAACTGAGATTCTATTGCTAGTATTATATTGCTAGTTTGATCACATCACTCAGGTGACCCAGCCGGGGTGATCAAGTCCCGACTTACGTCCCAGTAGCTACCCTCGATCAGTCCCATTAGGGTTAGCTGGGGACCATCACTGCCTTACAATATTAAATATGAAGCAAATATAGATTGAAGTGCTTCGACAAAAGACTGAATGGAAAGCAAAATAGAATAACAAAGTGCTTGTCACTGAACGGTACTGTAGCCCAATTTATCTTATGCTTAGAAATGCTCATTATTTATTTAAATAATGTTATATTCTTTAATTCAACAATAAAATATTTATTTAATTTAAATAAATAAAACATTTATTATTTAAAATAACAAATGTTCATAGCTGAAATAGAAGTGTCTATTTGTACGTCTCTAAATGTTTTGATGAATTGAACATGGTGGACCCTGTTGTAAACAAGCGTAATGCTTAATTGGGTCATCCACTCACAGTTAACAGTCTTTGTCTTGAGTTTGTGCTTGAAATGTACTGTAATTCTGCAAACTGTTAATAAATATTTCAATCAATCAATTCTGGGGAGGTCTCTGGAACAACATATTTTCAGATGGGGGTCGGCGGCCAAATACTCATAATTCTGGGGGTCCTTGACATGAAATATTGAGCACTGAGAGAATTAAAAAATAAATCTACAGAGCAACTATATTTGGAGGTATGAATCTCACCAACACTTGGAGTTAACATCATGAGGTTGTTAACACAAGCCAAACCTCTAACAAAGAGGCGCTTCAAATTGCGCTTCAAACGTTTTTGAGAAGAAACAAATCTGAATCAGATCTGTGAAACATCCAGACTGGAATCCGATTAGATTACATTAAGTCTAAACACAAACAAGTGGAATCCAATTTTTACAAATGCGACTTGAGCCACATTCAGAGGTGGTCTGATTCAAATCTCATTCAGGAGATCAGTCTCAGTCTGAACGCAAAATAAATCTGATTCCATGTGACTTGTTTGTGTTTAGAGTCACTTATTTAAACAGATCGCATTCCAATCTGAATCTGGCACAGATCTGATTCAGACTGGATTCAGCTGCCAATCTGAACACAGATCTGTGACAGATCCCATCTGGTCACTTGCAGATGCAGTGTGAACGGTCGATCAGATTTGAATCAGATTTGACTGGATGTGACTGCAGTCTAAATGGGGCATTACTACATCTGTAGTCTTGTTTCTCTTGTTGTCTCCTTGATTTGATAAGCGAGAAACACCAACACACACTCACAAAGTCACCCAAGTGTAAAACCAATAAATATACTCATATAGTGAACAAAGTGTTCTTGTGCCTTATCGTCAGAAATGTGAGTTCACCGGAGGTGGGAGGAGCATTAAATGCCAACCTGGCTGAAAACACAATCTCCTCCCCTCAGTGGTGTTGGTGATGGCTCACAGACGCAGACTGCAGGTCTTTGCTCTGTGTGTCCGAAGCAGAGTCGATGTCCTGCGTCTGCTGTTTCATCCACATGGCAGCTCCTCGTGTCTGAGATATAGAAACAGAAAGTTAGCTCCACCTCTCCCCCTCTCAAACTGTCTGCTAAAGCAGCTAACTCCACCTCTCCCTATCTCAAACTGTCTGCTAAAGCAGCTAACTCCACCTCTCCCCCTCTAATGCAAGTAACTGACAATATATAAAGTCACAACACCAACTCTGATGAGGCAGCATCGCATTGTTTGAAATAAATCACTCCCGTGTGAAGTGAGGGGCTTTTTACCAAACCTTATCATCTCACATCATGACGATATCATAACATAACATGTATATGCCGATTTGCTCAGTGACAGACAAAACACACACTGTTCATTGTTAAGTTAAACGCCCGGGGGTATTTATTCCATTAACCCATTCAGGACGGGAACCCCTTTTGGGATTATGTTATACTTTAGCTATTGAAAAATAGCAGATCTACAAGCTCATAGTGCGGCAAGTGCCGCAATACGAGCTTGTAGAAAAATCGTGAAAATGTGGCGTGAATCTTTCAATATATATTCTTTCCCAGTGGACGTTTTTAACTTCAATCTTTGCTTCTGGAGGGTCTTTGGAACAGATAGGGGTCCCGCGGCCAAATACAGATAATTCTGGAGGTCCTTGACATGAAAAAAGTTGAGCACCATTGACATACTGTAGATCGACAACAACGGGAGGTATGATTAATTCTAACGCGACTAGCGGTGGGCCGTCTAACACATAATCTTTGCTTAGAATTGGACGGAATTATTTAGATTTATATTCACGCCAGCCTGTGGAGCGATGCGATCGGTTTTGATATCAATACATCACCGTCCTTTTATTAATCTCAGTCCTGGGCGACGAGTGTTACTAATTGATAGGACGGAGAACTCTTGCCGCTCGGGTGTTAATGGCATTTAATGTTTGTGTTAGTGACAAAACAAACATTAAACTCTGTCCATTGTCAATGGACAAGACAAACATTAAACTCTGTCCATTGTCAATGGCGTTTTGAATGTTTGTCTAGACAAGACAAACTTAATTAAATTAAACATAGGAGGGGCCAGCGCCCCTCAAAAATAGAATCTTTTGTATTAGCTTTAATATGTCATGTTACTTAAGGAATGGGATCTGAGATGATGATCATTACTGTGTCTACAGTACCTACCCCTGAGATGTCCATCAGTGAAAGATTCAATAAAAAGAGGTTAGGGTTAGGTTTAGGGGTTAGTGTTTAGGGTAATAGTTACCTTCCTCTCTCAGCTATCTGATCCTCGCAGGGATCTGGTCCGTTCCCATGATGGACAACCTAGAAATCACATTATGCATTATGTTGATGGCAGCGACCGGGAGCCAATGGAGGGAGAGGAGAAGGGGGAGGGGCAGCGACCGGGAGCCAATGGAGGGAGCGGAGAAGGGGGAGGGGCAGCGACCGGGAGCCAATGGAGGGAGCGGAGAAAGGGAGTGACATGTGAGAATTCTGGCTCGTTGAAGACCAAGCGTGTTGTGGCATTCTGGATCAATTGGAGAGGCTTAAGTGTGCATGCCGGTAGGCCAGTAAGGAGGGCGTTACAATAGTCAGGTTTTGACCTGACTGATGTCTGGATGAGGAGCTGGGCTGACTCCTGGGTGAGGAAGGGTCTAATCCTTCCAATGTTATAGAGTTGGCTTCCCTTGGCGTCCCCATTTCCCTGCAGCTGTGCACCTGAGACAGAGTGGTATCCCCAAATAGGCTGTGCCCCGATTCCCTGCCTATGCCCAGGTGAAACAACAGGCTGTGCCCTACAACACCTTCCCATGCACAACATTAACATTGAATCGACTACAACAGGCTTTATGTCACATACTGATAAAATAACCATAATAAAACTTTCAGTTTGTCTTGTCTAGTTTCCTCACAAAACAGAGTATGAGAAAAATGTTTTAATGACCAAAGCTTGCAGTGGGAGTGTCCAAAGTCTCTTTCCCATTTCGATGTACAGATTTAACTTTGATCCGACTCACCTCAGCGGTGGACTGCAGGCTGTGTGTACGTCCACACTACTACTGTACACTATCCCAGGTTAGGGTCAGACTCACCTCAGCGGTGGACTGCAGGCTGTGTGTACGTCCACACTACTACTGTACACTATCCCAGGTTAGGGTCAGACTCACCTCAGCGGTGGACTGCAGGCTGTGTGTACGTCCACACTACTACTGTACACTATCCCAGGTTAGGGTCAGACTCACCTCAGCGGTGGACTGCAGGCTGCAGGGCGAACTTGATCTGGTTGACTCTGTGGGCTTGCCGTAGGTGGCTCCCTTCGGTACGGGGCGTTCACGACCATCACGGCACACACGGATACGATAGATGACGTAGCCTGTTGAAACAAAAAAATATATGCTAATGACGTAAACATACGCTAATGAGGTAGCCTGTTGGAATGGAACACAGTGCTGCTGTTTTTGCTTGTAAAATTTGTTATTGATTTCGGCACCACAAAATATTTCTCAATGTCATAAATACATATACCTAACATCTAAAACAAGTACTGGTGCCTTAGTTTACTCATACGTTAATCTATTCTAGATCATGAAATGTAGCACATTTGTAAAAAAGAAAACGCTTCAACTAACGTAAATGGCACCCAGCACACTGAAACATACACACAGTGCTGTGCCCTGAGATGGAGAGATGCAGCTGACCACTGCATGTCTTGTAGTTGAAGTGGATGTCAGATGTCTATAGGGTGAGCAGGAAAGGTGACAGCACTGAGCCCTGGGGAGTGCCTGTGATGTACACGTCCAGCACCTCCGAACAGACAACCCTGCAGTCTCACATACTGCAGTCTGCCCCAGAGATTCTTAGATCCATGCCACCAAACCATGCCCCCCCCCTTCAACACAAGCTTCTGCAAGCAGTTGTGACCGGATAGTTTTGAAGACACTGGAGAAGTTTAAAAAAAGCATGATTCTAACTGTATTGCCCTGGGTGTCAAAGTGTGTGAATGCATTGTTTAGCATGTAGAATAGATGACATCATCAAACCCAATGTCCACCTGGTATGCAGACTGAAGGGGGCCAATGTACTGATTGCACGGAGATGATCACAGTTCCTCCCCGTCTTTAGGGAGAGGATATCGTTTGGATCAGCCCCTCATCACACGTAGAAAATGCATGTTTTGGCCAGAAAGGAATCTTTTTCCTACCGGAAAAAGATTAAAAATACTTTGTTACTCCATTGCGCCCCTGCAGATATAAAAAAGAATCCCTTTCTGGCCAAAAAGAATGCATTTTATACAGCTCAGAGTGGAAAGTAGGCTTTCTAGTAATAACACAAGCCGCCTTTGTATTGGTAAGTATAGGTACGTATTTATATTTCCGCAACAGAGGAGAGGCTGGTCTGCATTTCATGCGAGCGCAGGAAGACCCACCCATAGCTCTAATGAAGGCATTAGAGCTGAGCTATACTATATTATACTATACTATACTATACTATACTATCAGTGTTTACTGCAGGAAAAAGCTTTGGCATGGAGCTGGGCACACCCTCTATTAGAGTGTTCTAGATAGATGTAATCATTGATACGTCACATACTGATAAAATAACTATAATAAAACCTTCAGTTTGTCTTGTCTAGTTTCCTCACAAAACCAGAGTATGAGAAAAATGTTTTAATGGCCAAAGCTTGCAGTGGGAGTGTCCAAAGTCTCTTTCCCATTTCAATGTACAGATTTAACTTTGATCCGACTCACCTCAGCGGTGGACTGCAGGCTGTGTGTACGTCCACACTACTACTGTACACTATCCCAGGTTAGGGTCAGACTCACCTCAGCGGTGAGTCTTTCAGACCCCTATCTGAAAATATGTCGCTCCAGGAACCCCAACCTCATAGCGCGGTGTCGCACTATGAGCTTGTAGATCTGCAATTTTTCAATAGCTAAATTATAATATAATCCTTAAAACACCAAAAGAGGTTCCCGTCATGAATGGGTTAAAAGGAGCTGTAATTGTCCAGCCTACAGTCCTTAACCCATTCTGACCTGAGATCAGATTCATACGAGGTTTCCGCCGGACACACACTGGTCTGATGAACCCATTCTGACCTGAGATCAGATTCTAAAAATGTCAGTCGTTCTTCGATTTTTCAAAAAATAGCAGACCTACAAGCTCGTATCGCGCCACTCGGTGGCGCGCTATGAGCTTGTAGATCTGCTATTTTTCAATAGCTAAAGCATAACATGATGCCAACACCAAAATGGGTGCCCGGTCAGAATGGGTTAAGTACCCAGTAAACACTCACCCTGCTAGGCCTTGTATCCCAGCCTACAGACCCAGTAAACACTCACCCTGCTAGGCCTTGTATCCCAGCCTACAGACCCAGTAAACACTCACCCTGCTAGGCCTTGTATCCCAGCCTACAGACCCAGTAAACACTCACCCTGCTAGGCCTTGTATCCCAGCCTACAGACCCAGTAAACACTCATCCTGCTAGGCCTTGTATCCCAGCCTACAGACCCAGTAAACACTCACCCTGCTAGGCCTTGTAGCCCAGCCTACAGACCCAGTAAACACTCACTCTGCTAGGCCTTGTATGCCAGCCTACAGACCCAGTAAATACTCACCCTGCTAGGCCTTGTAGTCCAGCCTACAGACCCAGTAAACACTCACCCTGCTAGGCCTTGTATCCCAGCCTACAGACCCAGTAAACACTCACCCTGCTAGGCCTTGTATCCCAGCCTACAGACCCAGTAAACACTCACCCTGCTAGGCCTTGTATCCCAGCCTACAGACCCAGTAAACACTCACCCTGCTAGGCCTTGTATCCCAGCCTACAGACCCAGTAAACACTCACCCTGCTAGGCCTTGTATGCCAGCCTGCGGTCCTTGTCGGGCCTGGTGGGTCGGGGAGCTCTGTAGAGATTGGACAGCTGGCGGTACTGCAGCAGGAAACGCATCACGTCCGACTGCTTCTTGCGCCACAACTCCTGCATGTATTTGTACGCTGACTACGCTCGCATCTTGGTTTATCTGCAGGAGGAGAGACAGCAGGACAGTAAGACAGTGTACTTGTACAATAATACTCAAGAAATTCTGTGCAGGAGTTTGGAAGCGCACGTCAAAGTCACCCTGCGTACCACCTGTTTCGAATTTGCACATAATGCAGGAGGCAGCAGCGCAACCCGTTAATAAAAACGAGTGCTTCCAAACTGCAACACTTGGAAAAAGAATCACCTGCACAGAATGTCTCATAACAACATGTCTATGGTGGATTTTTATGACACACAAGCTCGGCAGATTGAAAGAGGATAATTCAAGCTTGGCCTAGAGCTGCAATGTTGGTGAGTTTAATGTCGTTTAATACAAGCAGATCGCAAACGCAAATTGGATAAATGGGGAGTCAATGGAGGGTATTGCAACTCTAGATTCATCCCATTATAAAAAAATCTAGAGTTGCAAATTGCTGCTAGTCTAGTATCAACTAGGCTTGATAGATAGCCTGATATAATCTGGGCTTTAAATGAGCTGTAATGTACTTTGAATGTTTGAACGTGTATGAAAGGTGGTATATAAATAAAATTGCCTTGCCTACTTGCTCAGACTGAGGTAACCATAGACTGTAAAAGGGTAACACACACACACAGTCACACACACACACACACACACACACACACACACACACACACACACACACACACACACACACACACACACACACACACACAATTTACAATTTACAATTTAGGCATTTAGCAGACGCTCTTAATCCAGAGCGACTTACATTTAAGCAAGAACAAAAGCATGGGAATACATCACATAAAAGCATTTATCATGAAACATGCGTAAGCTAAGAAGGTAACAGTGGAATATCTATATGATGAAACTATACATACACTATACATAATAAACTATACATATTCAGTACTATGCTATACATATGTACTATGGCATGCTATGACTATATACAATACAATTATAGTGCTGTCTACATAACATGCTATAAGTCTGTGTCAAATGCTATCTAAGCCAACAGAAATGCTATCTAAGGGGTTAGGGTAAGTGCTATGGGCCATGATGGAGTCTGAAAAGGTGGGTTTTCAGGCTACGGCGGAAGATTGGGAGTGACACACACACACACACACACACACACACACAGTCTGTATAATCATTCATAGGCTACTACTCATTGTTGACAGAACATACTGTATTCATTTCACACTCAGAAATGATAGATAATTAATTCACTGTTCATTCAGTCACTGACTGAACATGTGACTCATTCAGAGATAAAGTGGAGTATTTTGAGGTAAACCCACCTTTTCAGACTCCATCATGGCCCATAGCACTTACCCCACCCCCTTAGATAGCATTTCTGTAGACTTGGGTAGCATTTGATACAGACTTATAGCATGTTTTGAAGACAGCACTATAATTGCATTGTATGTAGTCATAGCACGTCATAGTACATATGTATAGCATAGCATAGTATAGTATATATGTATAGTTTATATGTATAGTTTCATTATATAGATATTCCACTGTTACTTTTTAGCTTACGCATGTTTCATGATAAATGCTTTTTATGTGATGTATTCCCATGCTTTTTTGTTCTTGCTTAATGTAAGTCGCTCTGGATTAAGAGCGTCTGCTAAATGCCTAAATTGTAAATTGTAAACTGACCTGAATGGAATGGTCTCTCTCTCTCTCTCTGTGAATATCTCTCTCTATCTCTCTCTCTCTGTGTGTGAATGAGGTGTAAACTGACCTTAATGGAACGGTCTCTCTCTCTGTGTGTGTGTGTGTGTGTGTGTGTGTGTGTGTGTGTGTGTGTGTGTGTGAGTGTGAGCTACATAGAAGTGTCTATTTGTATGTATGTTTTGATGAATTGAACAATGTGGACCCAAGCGTAATGCTTAATTGGGTCGTCCACTCACAGTTAACAGTCTTTGTATTGAGTTTGTGCTTGAAATGTACTGTAATTCTGCAAACTGTTAATAAATATTTCAATCAATCAATCAGTGTGTGTGTGTGTGTGTGTGTGTGTGTGTGTGTGTGTGTGTGTGTGTGTGAATGACGGTTTTTTTTTGATTGATTCAGCAATAGTATTTATTAACAGTTTGCAGAATTACAGTACATTCCAATCACAACTCAATACAGAAACTGTTAACTGTGAGTGGACGACACCATAAAGCCCCCCCCCCCCCCCCCTCCCCCCCGGGTCAGCTCATTCTATCTGCCGACCCAAAGTCTTAAACATGTCAGAAACTTTACTACCATTGGGTTCTGACTCGCGTATGTATAGCCGCTATACACTTGTTTACAAGAGGGTCCACCATGTTCAATTCATCAAAAAGGTGTAAACTGACCTTAAGACTGTTCCAGTCTCAGAACAGGTTGGTTTGTCGGTTGGTAAAAATTAAATAAAAAGTCCCTTTAGTTTCGCTGCTTTAATGGCTCTTATGGCTGTAGAGACACGTGACGTATTTTAACTTTGGCAATGGAACCAAATGAACCCGCTCGTTCAGACAAGACGGCTCGGTTCAATATATGTAACATAATTCCTGCTACTGTATCATTTATTATGAGCAGCAAAATCACTGTCTTTGCTAAAGTTTTTTCCACAACAACATCAGCATCAGCATCCGGGTGTGCAACGTTTAAAAGAGGACCAGACGGAAACACTTTAAACAGATCAGTTCCTACTCCAATGTCTTGGAGATTGACTCATCACTGAGATGTACTTCATAATGTTACTGATTCTATTTCAGACCTCCAGTTCTAGGCAACACAGAATGGGGGGACTTTCTTATTATGTCCACACAACAACTCTAAGGTATATTAATGACAGTAAAATGTTGAAAATTAGTGGAATCCCGTAGTCACTATTCACTGGGATACACAAAACATTTGAAAAAAAAAGGTTTCTCACTGTTCTCGGGTTAAATATTGATATGCGATTAAAATGCGATTAATCTAGATTAATTAACTACAAAGCCTCTGATTAATTAGATAAAAAAAATTAATCGAGTCCCAGCTCTTACATTACATGACATTATGTAATTTATGTTAGTTAGACTCGGAGGCTCAAACTGTTTCATGTCAAGGACCCCCACATCGACTCTAATCAGCCCTATGGACCCCCACATCGACTCTAATCAGCCCTATGGACCCCCACATCGACTCTAATCAGCATATGGACCCCCACATCGACTCTAATCAGCCCTATGGACCCCCACATCGACTCTAATCAGCCCTATGGACCCCCACATCGACTCTAATCAGCTCTATGGACCCCCACATTGACTCTAATCAGCATATGGACCCCCACATCGACTCTAATCAGCCATATGGACCCCCACATCGACTCTAATCAGCCCTATGGACCCCCACATCGACTCTAATCAGCATATGGACCCCCACATCGACTCTAATCAGCATATGGACCCCCACATCGACTCTAATCAGCATATGGACCCCCACATCGACTCTAATCAGCCCTATGGACCCCCACATCGACTCTAATCAGCTCTATGGACCCCCACATCGACTCTAATCGGCTCTATGGACCCCCACATTGACTCTAATCAGCATATGGACCCCCACATTGACTCTAATCAGCATATGGACCCCCACATTGACTCTAATCAGCATATGGACCCCCACATTGACTCTAATCAGCCCTATGGACCCCCACATTGACTCTAATCAGCCCTATGGACCCCCACATTGACTCTAATCAGCATATGGACCCCCACATTGACTCTAATCGGCTCTATGGACCCCTACATTGACTCTAATCGGCTCTATGGACCCCCACATTGACTCTAATCAGCATATGGACCCCCACATTGACTCTAATCAGCCCTATGGACCCCCACATCGACTCTAATCAGCATATGGACCCCCACATTGACTCTAATCAGCTCTATGGACCCCCACATCGACTCTAATCAGCATATGGACCCCCACATCGACTCTAATCAGCATATGGACCCCCACATCGACTCTAATCAGCATATGGACCCCCACATTGACTCTAATCAGCATATGGACCCCCACATCGACTCTAATCAGCCCTATGGACCCCCACATTGACTCTAATCAGCATATGGACCCCCACATTGACTCTAATCGGCTCTATGGACCCCCACATCGACTCTAATCAGCATATGGACCCCCACATCGACTCTAATCGGCTCTATGGACCCCCACATTGACTCTAATCGGCATATGGACCCCCACATTGACTCTAATCAGCATATGGACCCCCACATCGACTCTAATCGGCTCTATGGACCCCCACATTGACTCTAATCAGCATATGGACCCCCACATCGACTCTAATCAGCATATGGACCCCCACATCGACTCTAATCGGCTCTATGGACCCCCACATCGACTCTAATCAGCATATGGACCCCCACATTGACTCTAATCAGCATATGGACCCCCACATCGACTCTAATCAGCATATGGACCCCCACATTGACTCTATGGCTCAAAATGATCATATTTGACCTGGGGACCCCCAAAATGATCATATTTGACCTGGGGGACCCCCAACAAAAGGTACAACAAATAAAAAATAAAACCAGAATTTGGCATTTAAAACGTGTTCACATAGCCCAGGGGTCGGCAACCGGCGGCTCAAGAGCCGCTTGCGGCTCTTGAGCTCAAGAGCCGCTTGCGGCTCTTGAGCACTCCCCTAGTGGCTCCCTGTAGCATTACAAAAGAATCTATGAAAATGTATAATGTTTATTTTTTCACATTTTTATTTTTCATTTATGGTTTCTGTAGGAGGCCAAACGTGACAGAAACATTCTTAAGTTTCCCAATTTTGGAAAAAGTGTGTAGAATAAATATTATGATGGATTGCCTGTATGCTTAATCTGCAGTATAGCCCTGAAACATGACTGTCAGTCATGACGCAACAGCAGCCTGTTTTACGCAATCGCAGTCCAAACGTGTATATAAACATTCCGATTTAAAATATAAAGTCCTCGCCACATGTGCCACGGGAGTTAGAAATGTGCTGGTACAGCGATTAGCATTGCTGCCTCCCGCGTTGTTTAATAAAAAGCATTTTTATCCGAGCGCCCCTTTTCTCAAACGGGGTTGGGAAACAGTTGCACACCGGGTGGGGGCGCGTAGTTGAAAGCCAATGGCCAGTAAATAACTGCTCGGATAAAAATGCTTTTTATTAAACAACGCGGGATGCAGCAATGCTAATCGCTGTACCAGCAACATTCTAACACCCGTGGCACATGTGGCGAGGACTTTATATTTGGAATCTGAATGTTTATGTACATGTTTACAATGTAAATGTAGCGATTGCGTAAAACAGGCTGCAGTTGCCATGACGCACCATGGCTAAATCTGCAGTGACAAACTATCAAACAATAAATAAAACGTGGCAAGCCATTCACAGACGGTGACTATATGAAGGAGTCATATAGACGTTTTATTATCTCCCGGGTTGCAACGAAACAGCAAAGCAGCAGCCAGCAGTGGTGGAGTTTAAAGCTGCGATCCACTTCTTAAAAGTTTGCTCCCTTCTGCCTTCCCACACACTTGTGTGGAAAACATGGAATGCTCTTCCAGACAATTATGTGAACATGAAGAAACTCGCATTTGGAGTATTATCCATCTTTGGATCAACGTACTTTTGTGAGCAGATATTCTCAAACATGAACTACATTAAATCCAAATACCGCACACGCCTCACCGATGAGAGCTTGCAGTCGTGTGTGAAGATTAAAGTGACATTTTACATGCCCAATGTTGAGAAGCTCTCCAGCGATGTCCACACACAGAAATCACATTAAACGGGTAAGAACACAATGCAAAAAACATGGCATAATAATGGAGGGTGCGTTGACTGCGTTCGGAAATGCGCACCGGGAGCGCACTCGCCTATTAGTTTGCATTGCACAGTGCGCTATTTCCGAACGGGCTTGAACCATAGCGCACTTTTTATTTTGATAGATAGGCTAATATCCACTTGCAGCCCTGTTGTCTTCATTATATAAGCATTTTAAGGCTTACATTTTTTTGCGGCTCCAGATAGATTTTGAATTAATTTTTTTGGTCGAAAATGGCTCATTCAACATCTTGGGTTGCCGACCCCTGACATAGCCTATAGATATTGAATATTTCCTCGTTTTAAACATGAACAAAATGAAATAAGAATGATTATTGTATCTATAATATATCTGTACTATAGATAAAGAATGATGACTTCTGGCTTTATCCAATTTTCATTCTGAAAAGTTATGCAAACAATGCACAATACAATGCCTGATATTCACATATTAAATATACAACTGACATGTTTCACGTATAAATGTGTGAAAAGTACGAAAAAAGCTACACATGCGGAATGCTAGCGTTTTGCCCAGCGATGTGTTCAGAATGCTAGCATTTTGCCCAGCGGTGTGTTCAGAATGTCGTAGAAATGTAACCCTGTATATGAAACCTTAACCCTAGAAATACCATATCAGTATAGACCGTTTCAGAAACTGGTCTCATGGTCGCAAGGACGGAGTTCTCCGTTATCTCAATTAGTAACGCCCAGTGCTCAGGACGGAGATTAATAAAAGGACGAAGATTTATTGATATCAAAACCGATCGCATCGTTCCACAGGCTGGGAGTGTCTGTTGCACAACATTCAATGTTATTTTCCAGTTGGGACATCATCGCAAATGTTCCACCCATTTTAGCCGACGAGATCGAAAATCTTAAAACGTGAATAACTCTTGATCTAAATCATTCCGTCCAATTCTAAGCAAAGATTATGTGGCCCACCGCGGTCCAGTTGCTAGTCGCAGTACAATGATTCATATCTCCCGTTGTTGTCGATCGCCTCGGGTGTATTTTGGCTACATCTAGCTACTTCAGCTTCATCTGGGATAGCGCCTGGTGCGTCGCTAAATGTGCTCCGTTCTGTAAATCGCTGGGCGCTCTGATTTAGTAGTCCTTAACCCTACCTCCTCTGATTTTGTAGTCCTTAATACCCCCCAGGCGATGAATGTGTTTTAATATGTAAAGGGTTAAGATATGTGGTTTTGTAAATTATGGTCCCACAAATGTTTAAATTGATGATAAAGTTCTAGGGCTCCTATTGGCTGTAGTGAGAGAAGCACCGCCCCTCTCTAGGGCTCCTATTGGCTGTGCTGAGAGAAGCCACGCCCCTCAGTGACGTATTGTTCTTACAGTCTCTGGTTAAAAATAAAAAAAATAATCACACCCGTGTGAAGTGAGGGGCGCTCTTATCATCGTACATCATGATGCATCATCTCATACTGGCCAATCAAAATGCCTGTTGCCTGTGATTGGTTTGCTGATTTGCTTTTACACATGACGTACATTTTCCCTTCAACGTCAACGGCGTTTAATGTTTAATTTACGTCATATTTATTTATTTTCTGACGTCATTTCTCCGTTCATTGTCAATGGCAAATCTTGAGGGGGGACAAAAGCTGTTTAAAAAAACGGAAAGCTACACAGAAAAGTGTTACCGCAGAAAAAGGTTTCCACCCGTCTCTGGTTCAAATATGGGGAGGGAGGGGGTTTGGGAGAGCTCCAGGTTTACACGGTTCTGGAGGTTCTGGGGTCTTCATGGAGGTGTGGGCTCCAGGAGGAGGTTCTGGACTCTTCATGGAGGTGTGGGCTCCAGGAGGAGGTTCTGGGGTCTTCATGGAGGTGTGGGCTCCAGGAGGAGGTTCTGGGGTCTTCATGGAGCTGTGGGCTCCAGGAGGAGGTTCTGGGGTCTTCATGGAGCTGTGGGCTCCAGGAGGAGGTTCTGGGGTCTTCATGGAGCTGTGGGCTCCAGGAGGAGGTTCTGGGGTCTTCATGGAGCTGTGGGCTCCAGGAGGAGGTTCTGGGGTCTTCATGGAGGTGTGGGCTCTGGTAGTGGCACCACTCTCTGAGGAGAAACAACATCATCCCATTTAGAACCTGTCCTGAGGACGATTCTCGTTTTTTTCATGTCATGTGAAAGCAGGGAATCATATCTTCAAATGGAAACATTGGTTGTTCAGTTTGACTCTGTCTACTCTATGGCTCTGGTCTCAATGTGGTAACTCTGTCTACTCTATGGCTCTGGTCTCGATGTGATAACTCTGTCTATTCTATGGCTCTGGTCTCGATGTGGTAACTCTGTCTATTCTATGGCTCTGGTCTCGATGTGGTAACTCTGTCTACTCTATGGCTCTGGTCTCGATGTGGTAACTCTGTCTACTCTATGGCTCTGGTCTCGATGTGGTAACTCTGTCTATTCTATGGCTCTGGTCTCGATGTGGTAACTCTGTCTACTCTATGGCTCTGGTCTCGATGTGGTAACTCTGTCTACTCTATGGCTCTGGTCTCGATGTGGTAACTCTGTCTACTCTATGGCTCTGGTCTCGATGTGGTAACTCTGTCTACTCTATGGCTCTGGTCTCGATGTGGTAACTCTATCTCTATGGCTCTGGTCTCGATGTGGTGACTCTGTCTATTCTATGGCTCTGGTCTCGATGTGATAACTCTGTCTACTCTATGGCTCTGGTCTCGATGTGGTAACTCTGTCTACTCTATGGCTCTGGTCTCGATGTGGTAACTCTGTCTACTCTATGGCTCTGGTCTCGATGTGGTAACTCTGTCTACTCAATGGCTCTGGTCTCGATGTGGTAACTCTGTCTACTCTATGGCTCTGGTCTCAATGTTGTAACAATGTATCTCTATGGCTCTGGTCTCGATGTGGTAACTCCAATGGGACCACATCCTGCACCCCTCCCGCATATGGGACTGCATCCTGCACCCCTCCCGCCTATGGGACGGCATCCTGCACCCCTCCCGCCCATGGGACGGCATCCTGCACCCCTCCCGCCAATGGGATGGCGTCCGGCACCCCTCCCCCCAATGGGAAGGCATCCGGCACCCCTCCCGCCAATGGGATGGCGTCCGGCACCCCTCCCCCCAATGGGATGGCATCCTGCACCCCTGCCGCCAATGGGATGGCATCCTGCACCCCTCCCGCCAATGGGATGGCGTCCGGCACCCCTCCCCCCAATGGGATGGCATCCTGCACCCCTCCCGCCAATGGGATGGCATCCTGCACCCCTCCCGCCAATGGGATGGCATCCTGCACCCCCTGCCGCCAATGGGATGGTATCCTGCACCCCTCCCGCCAATGGGATGGCGTCCGGCACCCCTCCCCCCAATGGGAAGGCATCCGGCACCCCTCCCGCCAATGGGATGGCGTCCGGCACCCCTCCCCCCAATGGGATGGCATCCTGCACCCCTGCCGCCAATGGGATGGCATCCTGCACCCCTCCCGCCAATGGGATGGCGTCCGGCACCCCTCCCCCCAATGGGATGGCATCCTGCACCCCTCCCGCCAATGGGATGGCATCCTGCACCCCTCCCGCCAATGGGATGGCATCCTGCACCCCCTGCCGCCAATGGGATGGTATCCTGCACCCCTCCCCCCAATGGGAAGGCATCCTGCACCCCTCCCGCCAATGGGATGGCGTCCGGCACCCCTCCCCCCAATGGGAAGGCATCCGGCACCCCTCCCGCCAATGGGATGGCGTCCGGCACCCCTCCCCCCAATGGGATGGCATCCTGCACCCCTCCCCCCAATGGGATGGCATCCTGCACCCCTGCCGCCAATGGGATGGCATCCTGCACCCCTCCCGCCAATGGGATGGCGTCCGGCACCCCTCCCGCCAATGGGATGGCATCCTGCACCCCTCCCGCCAATGGGATGGCGTCCGGCACCCCTCCCCCCAATGGGATGGCATCCTGCACCCCTGCCGCCAATGGGATGGCATCCTGCACCCCTCCCGCCAATGGGATGGCGTCCGGCACCCCTCCCCCCAATGGGATGGCATCCTGCACCCCTGCCGCCAATGGGATGGCATCCTGCACCCCTCCCGCCAATGGGATGGCGTCCGGCACCCCTCCCGCCAATGGGATGGCGTCCGGCACCCCTCCCGCCAATGGGATGGCGTCCGGCACCCCTCCCCCCAATGGGATGGCATCCGGCACCCCTCCCGCCAATGGGATGGCATCCTGCACCCCTCCCGCCAATGGGATGGCGTCCGGCACCCCTCCCGCCAATGGGATGGCGTCCGGCACCCCTCCCCCCAATGGGATGGCATCCGGCACCCCTCCCGCCAATGGGATGGCATCCTGCAGCCCTCCCGCCAATGGGATGGCATCCTGCACCCCTCCCGCCAATGGGATGGCGTCCGGCACCCCTCCCGCCAATGGGATGGCGTCCGGCACCCCTCCCGCCAATGGGATGGCATCCTGCAGCCCTCCCGCCAATGGGATGGCGTCCGGCACCCCTGCCCCCAATGGGATGGCATCCTGCACCCCTGCCGCCAATGGGATGGCATCCTGCACCCCTCCCGCCAATGGGATGGCGTCCGGCACCCCTCCCCCCAATGGGATGGCATCCTGCAGCCCTCCCGCCAATGGGATGGCATCCTGCACCCCTGCCCCCAATGGGATGGCATCCTGCACCCCTGCCGCCAATGGGATGGCATCCTGCACCCGTCCCGCGAATGGGATGGCGTCCGGCACCCCTCCCCCCAATGGGATGGCATCCGGCACCCCTCCCGCCAATGGGATGGCATCCTGCAGCCCTCCCGCCAATGGGATGGCATCCTGCACCCCTCCCGCCAATGGGATGGCGTCCGGCACCCCTCCCGCCAATGGGATGGCATCCTGCAGCCCTCCCGCCAATGGGATGGCATCCTGCAGCCCTCCCGCCAATGGGATGGCATCCTGCACCCCTCCCGCCAATGGGATGGCATCCTGCACCCCTCCCGCCAATGGGATGGCGTCCGGCACCCCTCCCGCCAATGGGATGGCATCCTGCACCCCTCCCGCCAATGGGATGGCGTCCGGCACCCCTCCCGCCAATGGGATGGCATCCTGCAGCCCTCCCGCCAATGGGATGGCGTGCGGCACCCCTCCCCCCAATGGGATGGCATCCTGCAGCCCTCCTGCCAATGGGATGGCGTCCGGCACCCCTCCCCCCAATGGGATGGCATCCTGCAGCCCTCCCGCCAATGGGATGGCATCCTGCACCCCTGCCCCCAATGGGATGGCATCCTGCACCCCTGCCGCCAATGGGATGGCATCCTGCACCCCTCCCGCCAATGGGATGGCGTCCGGCACCCCTCCCCCCAATGGGATGGCATCCGGCACCCCTCCCGCCAATGGGATGGCATCCTGCACCCCTCCCGCCAATGGGATGGCGTCCTGCAGCCCTCCCACCAATGGGATGGCGTCCGGCACCCCTCCCGCCAATGGGATGGCGTCCGGCACCCCTCCCCCCAATGGGATGGCATCCTGCACCCCTGCCGCCAATGGGATGGCATCCTGCACCCCTCCCGCCAATGGGATGGCATCCGGCACCCCTCCCGCCAATGGGATGGCGTGCGGCACCCCTCCCCCCAATGGGATGGCATCCTGCAGCCCTCCCGCCAATGGGATGGCGTGCGGCACCGGATCCATGTGGGATGGCGTGCGGCACCCCTCCCCCCAATGGGATGGCGTCCGGCACCCCTCCCGCCAATGGGATGGCATCCTGCAGCCCTCCCGCCAATGGGATGGCGTGCGGCACCCCTCCCCCCAATGGGATGGCATCCTGCAGCCCTCCCGCCAATGGGATGGCGTCCGGCACCCCTCCCCCCAATGGGATGGCATCCTGCACCCCTCCCGCCAATGGGATGGCGTCCGGCACCCCTCCCCCCAATGGGATGGCATCCGGCACCCCTCCCGCCAATGGGATGGCATCCTGCACCCCTCCCGCCAATGGGATGGCGTCCTGCAGCCCTCCCACCAATGGGATGGCATCCGGCACCCCTCCCGCCAATGGGATGGCATCCTGCAGCCCTCCCTCCAATGGGATGGCATCCTGCACCCCTCCCGCCAATGGGATGGCGTCCGGCACCCCTCCCGCCAATGGGATGGCGTCCGGCACCCCTCCCCCCAATGGGATTGCATCCTGCACCCCTCCCGCCAATGGGATGGCATCCTGCACCCCTCCCGCCAATGGGATGGCGTCCTGCAGCCCTCCCACCAATGGGATGGCGTCCGGCACCCCTCCCGCCAATGGGATGGCGTCCGGCACCCCTCCCGCCAATGGGATGGCGTCCGGCACCCCTCCCCCCAATGGGATGGCATCCTGCACCCCTGCCGCCAATGGGATGGCATCCTGCACCCCTCCCGCCAATGGGATGGCATCCGGCACCCCTCCCGCCAATGGGATGGCGTGCGGCACCCCTCCCCCCAATGGGATGGCATCCTGCAGCCCTCCCGCCAATGGGATGGCGTGCGGCACCCCTCCCCCCAATGGGATGGCATCCTGCAGCCCTCCCGCCAATGGGATGGCGTCCGGCACCCCTCCCCCCAATGGGATGGCATCCTGCAGCCCTCCCGCCAATGGGATGGCATCCGGCACCCCTCCCCCCAATGGGATGGCATCCTGCAGCCCTCCCGCCAATGGGATGGCATCCGGCACCCCTCCCGCCAATGGGATGGCATCCTGCAGCCCTCCCGCCAATGGGATGGCATCCTGCACCCCTCCCGCCAATGGGATGGCGTCCGGCACCCCTCCCCCCAATGGGATGGCATCCTGCAGCCCTCCCGCCAATGGGATGGCATCCTGCACCCCTCCCGCCAATGGGATGGCATCCTGCACCCCTCCCGCCAATGGGATGGCGTCCGGCACCCCTCCCCCCAATGGGATGGCATCCTGCAGCCCTCCCGCCAATGGGATGGCATCCTGCACCCCTCCCGCCAATGGGATGGCGTCCGGCACCCCTCCCCCCAATGGAATGGCATCCTGCAGCCCTCCCGCCAATGGGATGGCATCCTGCACCCCTCCCGCCAATGGGATGGTATCCTGCACCCCTCCCGCCAATGGGATGGCGTCCGGCACCCCTCCCCCCAATGGGATGGCATCCTGCAGCCCTCCCGCCAATGGGATGGCATCCTGCACCCCTCCCGCCAATGGGATGGTATCCTGCACCCCTCCCGCCAATGGGATGGCGTCCGGCACCCCTCCCCCCAATGGGATGGCATCCTGCACCCCTGCCGCCAATGGGATGGCATCCTGCACCCCTCCCGCCAATGGGATGGCGTCCGGCAGCCCTCCCGCCAATGGGATGGCATCCGGCACCCCTCCCGCCAATGGGATGGCATCCTGCACCCCTCCCGCCAATGGGATGGCATCCTGCAGCCCTGCCGCCAATGGGATGGCATCCTGCACCCCTCCGGCAATGGGATGGCATCCGGCACCCCTCCCCCCAATGGGATGGCATCCTGCACCCCTCCCGCCAATGGGATGGCATCCTGCACCCCTCCCGCCAATGGGATGGCATCCTGCAGCCCTCCCGCCAATGGGATGGCATCCTGCACCCCTCCCGCCAATGGGATGGTATCCTGCACCCCTCCCGCCAATGGGATGGCGTCCGGCACCCCTCCCCCCAATGGGATGGCATCCTGCACCCCTGCCGCCAATGGGATGGCATCCTGCACCCCTCCCGCCAATGGGATGGCGTCCGGCAGCCCTCCCGCCAATGGGATGGCATCCGGCACCCCTCCCGCCAATGGGATGGCATCCTGCACCCCTCCCGCCAATGGGATGGCATCCTGCAGCCCTGCCGCCAATGGGATGGCATCCTGCACCCCTCCGGCAATGGGATGGCATCCGGCACCCCTCCCCCCAATGGGATGGCATCCTGCACCCCTCCCGCCAATGGGATGGCATCCGGCACCCCTCCCCCCCAATGGGATGGCATCCTGCACCCCTCCCGCCAATGGGATGGCATCCGGCACCCCTCCCGCCAATGGGATGGCATCCTGCACCCCTCCCGCCAATGGGATGGCGTCCGGCACCCCTCCCGCCAATGGGATGGCGTCCGGCACCCCTCCCGCCAATGGGATGGCGTCCTGCACCCCTCCCGCCACACCATATGTGGGTGGATGGAAGAACTACATTTCAGGACTACATTTCCCATATGAATACCAATAGATCTGTAAAACATGTGGATTGACCAATTAGATCTGTAAAACATGTGGATGGACCATAGAACTACATTCAAACACTACATTTCCCATACACCATATGTGGGTGGATGGAAGAACTACATTTCAGGACTACATTTCCCATATGAATACCAATAGATCTGTAAAACATGTGGATTGACCAATTAGATCTGTAAAACATGTGGATGGACCATAGAACTACATTCAAACACTACATTTCCCATACACCATATGTGGGTGGATGGAAGAACTACATTTCAGGACTACATTTCCCATATGAATACCAATAGATCTGTAAAACATGTGGATTGACCAATTAGATCTGTAAAACATGTGGATGGACCATAGAACTACATTCAAACACTACATTTCCCATACACCATATGTGGGTGGATGGAAGAACTACATTTCAGTACTACATTTCCCATATGAATACCAATAGATCTGTAAAACATGTGGATTGACCAATTAGATCTGTAAAACATGTGGATGGACCATAGAACTACATTCAAACACTACATTTCCCATACACCATATGTGGGTGGATGGAAGAACTACATTTCAGGACTACATTTCCCATATGAATACCAATAGATCTGTAAAACATGTGGATTGACCAATTAGATCTGTAAAACATGTGGATGGACCATAGAACTACATTCAAACACTACATTTCCCATACACCATATGTGGGTCGGCACTGCGGCTGCGCAGTCGTCGAAAACAGCCGAAGTACGAACCCTAAACATCGGCTGTTTTCGACGCGCGTCACCGTCGTACGGATGAAATACACATGCTGTTTTCGACGCGCGTCACCGTCGTACGGATGAAATACACATCGGCTGTTTGACGCGCGTCACCGTCGTACGGATGAAATACACATCGGCTGTTTGACGCGCGTCACCGTCGTACGGATGAAATACACATGCTGTTTTCGACGCGCGTCACCGTCGTACGGATGAAATACACATGCTGTTTTCGACGCGCGTCACCGTCGTACGGATGAAATACACATCGGCTGTTTGACGCGCGTCACCGTCGTACGGATGAAATACACATGCTGTTTTCGACGCGCGTCACCGTCGTACGGATGAAATACACATGCTGTTTTCGACGCGCGTCACCGTCGTACGGATGAAATACACATCGGCTGTTTGACGCGCGTCACCGTCGTACGGATGAAATACACATGCTGTTTTCGACGCGCGTCACCGTCCTACGGATGAAATACACATGCCGTTTTCGACGCGCGTCACTGTCGTACGGATGAAATACACATCGGCTGTTTTCGACGACTGCGCAGCCGCAGTGCCGAGTCACAGAAGACTAGCTAGCCAGCTAGCCGCTAGCTGAGCAGCTAGCTAGTAGCTGTGTCTCTTCATGACGTAAAAAAGACACTTTATTTGTTGTAAAACTTGCTTTATTTGAATCGACAGTTTATGTTAAATAATCTTCTATTTTTTAGAACAACAATAAAACACTTAAACACGTATTAATACCCATGAAGATAGATAAATTGACTAAACACAGACTTGACGGACTGACTGTAAAACACTGTTGTACGGAAGAAGTATAGTTCTACATCTGTCAGTAAAATTCCACCACCAGATGGCGTTAATACCCACTTTTCCATGCATTCTGCAACACACGCAGCTCAAAGCACTGGTTCCATATTTACGGCTCTATAGCAGTGATTCTCAACCCGTTTCATTTCAAGGACCCCCGGTTTTACATGCGTTAGTCTACGGACCCCCATTTAATGGCATTTATATCTCTGAGACCCCCATTTACATTGTAATATCAATGTTCATTTAACTCTGAGAGTGTACAAATGGAACCAAATGGACCTGTCTGTCTGATTGATTGTTTGACATTGACATATTGCAGAATTACAGTAGCCTACATTTCAAGCACAACTCAAAACAAAACTGTTAACTGTGGACGACACCATAAAGCAGTGGTTCCCAAACCTTTTCATGTCAAGGACCCCCAAATAAACACCAGTAGAATTCATAGTTTTATAATTATTATCGTTATAAACTTCATAGTTAGGCTATATAATTAGTATCGTTATAAACACCAGCAGCTAGAATGCATAGTTGTGTATTCTGCATGTGTCCGTGGTCACCACAAGGCGGCAAATATTTTGCGTGTATGTTCTAAATGTTACAGTCATTGTTGTGGCGAAGCAACGTGTGTGTGTGTGTGTGTGTGCGCGTGCGTGTCCAAATGGACCCATATTGTATTGATCAAAGTTTGCCCGTTATCTCTTATAGAGGGTATGCACATGCATAAAGTGAATGGCAAATCGAGTGGAAGACTGAGTGACAAAGTTAATTTAATGTTGTTTAAAGTAATTTAATGCAATCAAATAGGACTTTTCTGTTTGGATGTATGGGCTGTCAAGGCCAGAAAGTAGTTTTTTGCCACTCAGTGGGGCAGTGGGCATTCCTGTATAACTTACAGTTATGATGATGATGATGTCACGTGCATATATACCCTCTATTATCTTATTGGTCCTTGAGCTTTATCACATTCTACACATTTTATCTAGATTTACATACATAGCATCCATCTAGAATCTAGATGGATGCTTCTAGATTCTAGATGTAGATCTGTTATCTCTCTTATTAGTCCGGGAGCATTATATCACATATCTAGATGTCTCATCATACATTATCTGTTATCTCCCCTATTAGTTTTATCTATATATAATATTAAACACATGCAAAATAACTGACTAACTAAAAATAACGAATTAACGAAAACAAATAACTATAAACCAACTAATTAAAAATATTATTCATTATTTATTTATACATTTAATAATATTATTTCACGCTTTCCATCGGTACATTTATGAACCGTGGTATGACGGTGTAGAAAATAGCAGATCTACAAGCCCACAAGGCGTCGCGGATGCAACGCATTGGGGGTTTGTAGATCTGCTATTTGTTGAACAAAATGGACCCTGACCCACCCACCCCCTTTTTCCCCTCACTATAGACTAGACACTAGAGTATGTTTTTTCCTTTTTACCTCCTCTAAATGTTATGATGAATTGAACATGGTGGACCCTCATGTAAAAAGTGTAGGGACCGCAGCCGCGTCAATGCGCTTGTCGTTGACTTCTCCGCGTGTACAGGAAAAAGCAAAAAAACGCAGTTCTCATTGAAAATGAAGTATAGGCGCCTTAAATCACTGCTCGTTTGAAAACACCTTTAGACGCATTAAGGGCCCTTAATGCTATGAATGATTATGGAACATCTTTCATTATACACTCTATATTATTATTATTACAATATTAGACCTAAACATGGTCAGGGTAGATTTCTCATCAATACAATACGATAAATATTGCACAACGTGAGCAAAAAGTACAATCCTGGGTCGAGACCAATTCTATGCAGAATTACAACTCAATACTACACATTTTATGTTCAACCTTTTCTTTGAAATTTAAACACTGGCAACTAATACAAAAATAAAACACCAGTACATTCACAGTCAAATACTTGAACTCTGAAGAGTGTAGTAATGGAACCAAATGAACCCTGATGGGTCCAATTTTGGTTAAATTAACACCAACAAAGAGTGGACAGATGTTCACTCACACTTCACTTTTCATTACACACTTTGGACTTAAGGTTGGCCCATTCTGGGCGGGAACCCCTTTTGGTGTTTTAAGCATCATGTTACACTTTAGCTATTGAAAAATAGCAGATCTACAAGCTCATAGGCACTCGGTGCTTGTAGATCTGCTATTTTTGGAGAAAAAATAAATCGAGAAAATGTGGTGCAAATCTTTGAATATATATCCTTTCAGAGCGAATGTTTTTAACTCATATCTTTGCTTCTGGGGGGGGGGGGGGGGGGGGGTTCAGATGTTCAGATGGGGGGTTGGTTGGTGGCCGACTACATAGCCTATAGATTTTAACTGAACATCTATAGCAATCATTACTATCATTGCAATGTAAAGCTTTACACTTTTTGGTTTACAATAAATACTTTTGTTTCGTCCAAAAATCCATCTTTTAAATCTGTGGTTCCCAAAGTGGGGTCCGGGGACCCCCAGGGGTCCTTGGGGGAGTTCCAGGGGGTCCCCAGCTAAATGATAGTTAGGAACCAAATGGAACCCTTATGGGTCTGTAACTCTGAGAGTGTAACACATGGAACTAAATGGTACTCTCTAATTGTGCAAAGCAACTCGACACATCATCAAATTTGTACACTCTCAGAGTTAAATTAACATTGATTTTACAATATAAATTGGGGGTCCCAGGGAGAGAAACCCCATTAAACGGGGGTCCGTAGACTAATGCATGTCAAACTGGGGGTCCTTGACATTAAACGGGTTGCGAATAAAATCTCTTATGGGGTCTCTGGCATATCTTTTAAATAATCTTCTCTTATGGGGGTCCCTGGCATATCTTTTCAAATGGGGGTCCACGGGAAAAAATTGTGTCAATTTGAGGACATGAATAAGTTTGAGAACCACTGTTTTATACATATATTATGAAGTACAGATTGTGCTTAAAGCAGTGCCATTGTAGCGCTGAACTGTATACGGCAACATAGAAAGGTGAAATAGTTTGACTCAACAGTGATTGGCATAATATGCATTATGTATATCATAATATATGGTATACATTATATAATTATAATATAATATGTGACCAGATTTGACTGAGAGCCTGCTGCCATCGCGCAAACTCCAGCTTTTCACCAATGGAGAAAAGCTTATTTAAAAAAAAAAAATTAATAGCACAGGCAGACTCTTCACATACTAGAGTATGTCTGAAATAAGTGTCAGAGCTGAAATAGACATGTAAATATGTAAGGGCGCGCCTCCGCGTCTTGGCCGACGTCTCCACGTACTGGACGCCCCATTCGGCGGCTCGGCTCGTCACCTCGTCGGCCGACACCTGGCGCCGATCCTCCAGGTCCGACTTGTTCCAGGAGAGGAATTCCCTCCTCCTCCCCCTTCACACGCAGGATCTGCTCCCTGAGACGCACGCACGCACGCGCACACGCACACGCACACGCACACACACACACACACACACACACACACACACACACACACACACACACACACACACACACACACACACACACACACACCTTTATTTGTATTCACATTTTACAAGAAATTTCTTGAACACAAACAGTAGTGGATGCGCAAACTTGAGAAAACTCTATAACAAGTGCTTCAGATACAGATCACGGGTACAGAAAGCATCGCCTTCTCCATATATGGCGACTGCCAAATATTGCAGACACTGAACAGAATTTTGCCGATGCCTGATCAGCTCTCGGCTTGGGCATGCCTGCAATCTGCAGGCCCCTCACGACTGATTTGTGGACATTACCGAGGCTTCCAAATATGAACACAAGTAGTTTACATCTGTAGCCAAGCTGCATAATAGCATCCTTAAGACGCTGGTACTTAAGCACCTTGGTAAGGAATGCCTCTTCCATACTGTGGTCAAATGTACATGCCACTTCCAAAATGGTCACTTCTCTACTGTCCTCATCAACAACAACAATATCTGGTGTATTAGCTGTGACATCTGAAAAAGCATCATTTTCATTATTGTGCATGAACATGGCAGTTGAGAAACGTGAGTGCTTATACATTTTGGCAGATGATGAAACATATGAACTTATGTCCTTAGCTAATAGGTCAACAATTCTGTCGTGCCGAGCAATGTACATCCCCTTATATACATAGCAGCCATTAAGAATATGTGACAGTGTTTCTGTAAGTGGAGTGTGGTCATGGTGCAGACAATGAGAAGGAAACGTGTTAGGGTACCACAGAGAGAGATTGAGTCTGGTTGGAAGGACCTGTAATCTGGCTTTGACTGTAAAGGTGACTATGTCCTCATCGACTGCATAATTCTTGAATATTGTATGAGATACGGTGTGGTCTGCATCGGGAAGGCAAGCTAGCTTCCCTTGTAGTTTTAAACCAGTCCAGTGTTGTTGTTGTTTTTGCTGTTGTAGCATTATAAGGTACCTCCGTGCATTGACTGGTGATACATGGTGTTCCGTATCAATTACAGTATACAGTACTCCTTACTGAGATCGAACAGCTGGTAATAATGTCCTCAGAAACTGCTACAGATTCAGAGTCAGGTCGAACCCAGCACAGAGATACTCCAGTTCTCACACAGAGGTCATTGAGGTCAGGCCAATCTGACGACACCCCAAACCCAGTAGCATGTGAGTCCATTTTAAGGTTGGGCCCCAGGAAACTTGGCTCGCCCTCTGCTGCCAGGACGGCACTTTACGCCGTTTCATATCTAGAAACAGAGAAGATCTAGAAAGTTCCCTGACAGTCGTGTCATCACTGTTTAGCATGTTTATCAAGTGAGCCAGCCTTGTGGCGTTATATATCCACTCCACGTTCGGCACGCCAAACCCAACGTCCTGTTTGGACTGGAAAATAATGTATCTGGTGGTGTGGGTGTTGAGCCCGAACCACTTCCTCACAGAGTGAACTACACTGTCATTTAGATCACTAAGTGTTTTACATGCCAGATGAACGTTGGAGAAGAGGTGTTGTACTCTAGTCAGGGCAACCTGCCTGATAGCCTCCAACTTCATCAGCAGTGGTAGTGGTGAAGCGTCAATCAGGTTCAGCCTAGCTGTAAACTCAGATGTAACGTACTCAACCTGTTCTTTCCATTCCCCTGCAATATTAAACCTATGCCCTAGGTAGTTGTATGACTCATGTAGGTCATACACACGTATGGGCTGTGAGTTGATGGTGAACTCAGGGGTTTTGTCAGCCTTAGACTTATACCAGCGGTTGCCACCACTAGGCCTCTGGTAGAGAACAGCACACTTAGTGTGTTTTGCCTCTAGACCGGACCAGTCCAGAAATCTATCTGTTCTAGCGAGCATGTTTTTAATAACACTCTCTTCCCGAGAGGCTAACTGTACGTGGTCCTCATAACCCTGGATGGGGTTTGGGGACAGCACATTGGGTGGGGCACAGTCACACAACCACTTAATCCACCCATTGATGGCAAGAACAAAGTTAATGGCACTCCATGGGCAGCCTGTTGTAATGCCTACTTGGAGAGGTATTGGGTCTGTCAGCTGTTTCCCACAGATGACTTGTATGAATGATGTTTCATACACATCCCTAATAATGTCAATAAATACCCCAGGTAGATGTATTGATTCTAAGGCATTAATCATTACATTATGGGTCAGAGAACCAAAAGCATCACGGAGTATAATTTACAGGATTCATGTTTAAAATCATCGATCCCAGTTTTAAGACAGAAAACATGTTCATTCATCCCCTGTCTATTTATGTATGCTTTCTGCTTAGGTGACAAGATGCCATTGTCTGTCAGCCAGGGAAGCACACAAGACAGGATACATTTCATGAACACTTTATAGATGGTGGGGAGGAGGGAAATGTCTCTCCATGTAGATGGATCATCAGGTACATTGTCTTTTTCTGGGATACAGTGAATCATGGCTCCTTTCCAGGATTCGGGCACTCTCTTATTGTCCAGGCAGACATTAAAGATGGATGTTAATTTCTCACATGACTGTGCAGTCTTAAGACTTTCATAGGTTACCCCATCTATGCCACTGGCCCTGTCATTTGGTAGGCTGTGCAAAACAGACCCTACTTCATCAGGTGTAAAGTGGGAGGTGATGGGAAAGGCAGCGGGCCGTACTGGTTGTAGGCTATTTTCCCACGGTGGTAATGGGAGTGGATCACTGATCATTGTCTGGCTGCGACATTTATTTTCATAGTGGTTTTTAACCATCGTGGCGTCACTGGGGCAGGGAGGCGGGTCGGGGTACTCGCTGTCATTTAGAATGATCTGAATCGCTTTCGATCGTCTGTGCTGCCACAAGAAGGAAAGTTTGTTCCTACTCACACGTTTGTGGCGCACCCGGGTTGTACTGGAGCTGAGCTGGGGCTGAATTATGTCACGTACGTAACACAATTGCCCCTCGATCCATTCCGCAGCGGTAGATTGACTCAGAGCCTCGGGGAGGGGGCGGCTGAGAGGAAACTTTTTCAGGATCCGCATCACACACACACACACACACACACACACACACACACACACACACACACACACACACACACACACACACACACACACAGTCAGTTTGTGGGAGGGGAGATAAAAACGGAATAGTAAAGGAGACGAGGCTGGCAGACATACAGCTTCACTCACTGTGGCTGGGCAGATACAATGTATCCACTCAAAGCACAGAAACATCAACGGACAGTGAAAAGGTTAATAATGTAGTAGTAGTAGGTGAGAACATTAGATTGGATGAGGCCAAACCAGCCTCAAATAGGAAGGTCACGCTAATGAGACTAGGTGGGTGGTGTGGGGCGGCGCTAGAACATGACACGGAACTAATATATTTTATGATGAACGACGGCACCGCTCACAGGGTCTGGTCACTAGATGTCCAAAGGGCCAAAGGAAAACTAGATGTCCAAAAGAGCTAATCAGATGACTGGAGGAGGGCGTTTGGTGGTGTCCTACCTGTGACGTTGATAGGGACAATGTCTGTGGGCACGTTCTTGGCCACCTGCCTCATCTTCTCCTCCGGGGTGGGCAGGGGGGGCGGGGCCTTTTTCCACGCCGCCTGTCCGTCAGGCACGTCCACGCCGTCCTCCTCCTCCTCGTCCCCGCGGGGGGGTCTGGGGCCTCATGGAGAGCAGGGACGACGAAGCCGTGGACTGCATGGGGGGAGAGAGAGACAGAGAGAGGAGGTTAAAATGAGAGAGCCTGATTTAACCTTGTTGATCAACTGTCTTTGAGATTGGGCTTCAGGCTACACACCTGAGCCTCTGAGGAGAGGACAGGTTTGTGTGTGTGTGTGTGTGTGTGTGTGTGTGTGTGTGTGTGTGAGTGAGCGAGCGTTGCACATCTGTGGCTGCTCTCTGTTTACTACTAATCTTCTTCAGAGCAGTTGAGCGCACCCAGAGACACACACTCATGGGTTATTATGTATCCAAAGGCTGTGACCTTTAGAAGCCGGGGGTGCAGTAAACATGTTCATGGTCAATCACACCCGAATGGTTGCATGTGCGCACGACACACGCGCGCACACGCACACGCGCGCTCACACACACACACACACACACACACACCCCCCCCCATGCAGGCGAGGAGGGGATCTGAATAGATTGTTGCTACAACGTGAATCCTTTTGGATTTACACTTTAAATACAATGTCCCCAAAGGGAATGAACGAGGACTTCCCCATCAGCCATTTTTTTAAATAATGTCTTTATCGTATGCTGTATATATTTGAATTGTTGCCTAAGTAATAATACCTGATTATGTGAATCACGGTCTTAGATTCTATAATAATCATGATGTCTGTCACATTTTACAATTTAGGCATTTAGCAGACTCTCTTAATCCAGAGTGACTTACATTAAGCAAGAACAAAAAAAGCATGGGAATACATCACATAAAAACATTTATCAAGAAACATGCGTAAGCTATGAAAGTAACGGTGGAATATCTATATAATGAAACATTACATATAAACTATACATATCAGGGCTCGAGATTAACGGCGTCCCGACGTCCCGGGGACGGTAAAATATCTATATAATGAAACTATACATATAAACTATACATATATACTACTATGCTATACATATGTACTATGCCGTGCTATGACTACATACAATGCAATTATAGTGCTGTCTACATAACATGCTATAAGTCTGTATCAAAGACTGGGAGTGATGCTGCAGTTCTGACTGCAATGGGAAGTGCATTCCACGGGGCAGCCCGTGCCCTATACACACACACACACTGATTAAGGTAAGCTGTGTATGGTTAATTGCTTCTCTGTGGGTGGTAGGATCCTCCCCTATAAAGGGGAGACTGCAGGCAGAGCTAGTCAGTGATGCTCGGGCAGGCATCATGCTGACAGCCCAGTGAGAGAGCTGCTAGGGCCCAGTCCAGGGGCATAGCCTAGTGCAGTTTGGTTATTTTTCCATTGTCCTAAGTTTTGCATTAGGTATTCTTGAGTTCTTCATTTTGTACTTTTGGCCAGTATTGTTTTTGCAGTTTGATATTCTTTCATTGTGAATATCTGCACCGGAGCTAAAGTTGGGAGAAATAAAATCCACAAAAAGCATCGCTGACTGTTTTTGGAGCCTTGGCCCTCGGGCAACTTCACAATGTCCTTTTGCTTATTCCACTGTTGTGGATTTGAGAAATGTGGATTTGTACTGTATTTAATGATATTTCATTAATTGATCTAATGACCATGTTGTGTTGGTTCCACCCACTGACTACTAACGTGAGTACAGCATCTTGCAATGGGTCTGGTCCACAAGATTCGATACACCACTAGGATACCCATGTACCTGTCTAGATACTTCCTTAATGTAAACGAAGTCCACACCCACAACACCAGAGGGAGTGCAACAAACCATGTACAACCCAGATTTCGCTCCTATGCCACCAAAATGTGAAACGCCCTACCAACAGTCATTAAGACATGTGAATCCCTTGACTCCTTCAAAACCGCTCTCAAAGGGCACCTACGGATGGCTGCAATTCGAAACTGGCCTCTGTAAAATCTGAATCCCCCTACCCCCCCCCCCTTTCCCCTCACTGTATATGTATCTTTTCCCTTTTGCTTCCTTGATGAATTCCTGTTCTGTTCTTTAACTACATAGAAATGTCTATTTGTATGTCTCTAAATGTTTTGATGAATTGAACAATGTGGACCCTGTTGTAAACAAGTGTAATGCTTAATTGGGTCGTCCACTCACAGTTAACAGTCTTTGTATTGAGTTTGTACTTGAAATGTACTGTAATTCTACAAACTGTTAATAAATATTTCAATCAATCAATCAAACCCGTGGCCGTGGGTGTCTATTTAAGTGGGTGGATCACTGACATATTGAGTTTGACCAGATGAAGAGCCTAACCCTCTAGGTGGCGCTGTCCTACAGGAGGACAGTTATTAAACAATGTTTTTGAGTGTAAAATCAGCCATTACGACGGCATCAAGGCCCGCCAAAATACATTTTAGTCGACTAAATCAACCATAGATTTAGTCGACTGAAATCTTATGACATTTAGTCGACTAAAACTAGACTTAACACCAAGACATTCCGGGTCGACTAAAAACTAAACGAAAACTATACATTCGAGAGACAAAAAACGTCTAAAACTAAAAATCATTTAACCCGGGAACCCCTTTTGGCGTTAGCATTATGTTATGCTTTAGCTATTGAAAAATAGCAGATCTACAAGCTCATAGCGCGCCACCGAGTGGCGCGCTACGAGCTTGTAGGTCTGCTATTTTTGAAAAAAATCGAAGAACGACTGACATAGAAACATAGCTTTTTCAGAAAACTGTCAGGATGTAGACGACGTTTTTAGAATCTGATCTCAGGTCAAAACGGGTTAACCCATTTTTTGACCCACTTTTGGTGTTAGCATCATGTCGTGCTTTAGCTATTGAAAAATAGCAGTGGCGCGCTACGAGCTTGTAGGTCTGCTATTTTTGAAAAATCGAAGACACTTTTAGAATCTGATCTCAGGTCAGAATGGGTTAATAATGAAACTGTCAGGACCTGCGTGAGCACGGCGAGCGGCGGTGGTGAGGTGACCACCGCTCCGGTGGTGAGCTGACCACCGGAGCTGAAATAACGTTGAGCGGTGGTGAGTAAAAACAGAGAGAAGGGCTGGAGCGGTGGTTTGCTCTTCACCGCGGCTCAGTGACGTCATGTTGTAGTTCGGTGGTCACCCCACCCCCGTAAATCCAGACTATGTATGAGCCTTAACACTCACCCAGACAGCCCCCCCCCCCCCACCATGGTGTAGAGTCTAACACTCACCCAGACAGGCCCCCCCCCCACCATGGTGTAGAGTCTAACACTCACCCAGACAGGCCCCCCCCCCACCATGGCGTAGAATCCGGGGGTGACGCAGTCGGCTCCCGGGCGGCACCAGTTCTTGAAGATGATCCAGTGGTGGTGGTGGAACGCCATCTGCTCCACGGCGATGCCCACCATGCGCCGCCATGCTGGGGATGAACAGGCCCGACGGGATCTGGGGGAGGGGGAGGGGCACATGGGGGAGGGGGAGACATGTGAGACATGAGACCATAGACTGTAAAAAATATGGACAAAGCGTTCTCCGGGTCTAACATGAACGTAAAATGAAGCCTGAAATCGCTTCATTGTAAATCGCCATCTTTCTAGATCCGTTTGGTACCAGCTGGCCATTGGCTGGCTCCGTTTTGGACCAGCTGGCCATTGGCTGCCCAGACAACGAGGCGGGACTTCCCCCCTTCTTCTCCGTTGGTTTTTATTTTGACTCGAGTGGGAGGGGAATCCCGATCATAGACTGTAACGGTAGCCACGCCCCTCAGAACATACGCGATGTTTTTTTTTCTTTATGGTCATTTTTTTAATTAATGGGACCATAATTTTCCAAAAAGAATATTATGACATTAGAAATGAGACTTTAAACTAGTGACTGGAAGAAGAAAGTATTCATGACCATGTTTATTAAGGTAATACAGTCTAGGTGAAGTTGGGCCAAAATACATGGGCCTCTATGGAGCTATGGGGCTTTTTGGGTCCAGCCCAGCGCCACAACAGGCCATTATATGAACTACCGATTTCAAATGAGGCTTCACGAAATATCTGGCTGACTGCCCCCCCTGCATGAGACTGAACAATTAACCCATTCTGACCTGAGATCAGATTCATAGAGGTTTCCACTGGACACACACTGACTGTCTGACTAAAATTAATTTACGGCTGTTATCAAAGCAGACCTGGGCTTCCAGAACACCTCAACAGTGCCACAGGCTGATCACCTCCATGCCACGCCCCATTGATTGATTGATTGATTGATTGAAATATGTATTAACAGTTTGCAGAGTTACAGTACATTTAAAGCACAAACTCAATACAAAGACTGTTAACTGTGAGTGGACGACCCAATTAAGCATTACACTAATACAACAGGGTCCATGTTCAATTCATCAAAACATTTAGAGACATACAAATAGACACTTCTATGTAGTTAAAGAACAGAACAGGAATTCATCATAAAGGAAGCAAAAAGGGAAAAGAAACATATACATTACAGTGAGGGGAAAAGGGGGGGGGGTGAAAATGTGTGAAATAATGTGTTCAAAAGTAGCCCAGACCAAGTAGTAACTGCATACATTAATATACTTTTCAGATTTCACATTTCTCGTTTTAAAAAAATCATTTTTTTAGTGGTCTCGTAAAATATTCTAATTCATTGAGATGATGATGATGATTTTATTTTCATGAGCTGTACTCTGTAGCTCATCAAGATTAAAACAAAAAAAATGTTTTAAATACTTCACTTTATGAGTTGAGAATAATGGAATGGAAGTTTCACTTTTTGAATTATATTACAGGTGAAAATGAACTTTTACAAAATATTCTAATTCATGAGATGGAGCTGTAGAAACAGTTTAGAAGCCTTTTTTCTTTTTAAATGGGCTTAGTTATTTAACCCTAATTTAACCGCAGGAACCCCTTTTGGTGTTTTAAATATTATTATTGTAAATATGTTATTATTTAGCTATTGAAAAATAGCAGATCTACAAGCTCATAGCACGCCACCGAGTGGCGCGCTATGAACTTTCAAAAATAGTGAAGAGGATTTAGAATATTTGTTTTTAATTTTGAGGTCTAATTCTGAGGCCTAAATGGGGTTTAAGAGACGGTATACCTTCATGCCGAACGTGAATAATAATAATAATATAATAATATTTATTATTAATATACCTTCATGCCGAACGTGAATAATAATAATAATAATAATATAATAATAATAATATTATTAATATACCTTCATGCCGAACGTGAAGATGGTGATGACGATCTTGAAGACCAGCGCCAGCGCCAGCTGCCAGAGGGCGCTGTAGACCCCGGAGCCCGCGGGCCTGTCGGGGATGTTGTCCACGGGCCGCGACATGTTGGGGTTGTTGACGTAGTCGCACAGCTCCGACGTGCTGCGCCGCGTGTACGGGTTAGGGAACGCCACCAGGGCCGTGATGCAAGTCACCTCCAGAACCGGGTACCTGGGGGAGGGAACAGGGTTTAGTGTCACCTCCAGAACCACCTCCAGAACCACCTCCAGAACCGGGTACCTGGTGGTTGCGGACCAAATACATATAACAAAGATTTGAGGCACAGTTTCACGACTTTAAAAAAATAGCTTGTAGATCTGCTATTTTTCAACAGTTAAAGTATAACATAATGCTTGGAACACCAAAAGGGGTTCCTGTTTTGAACAGGTTAACGGTGGTTACCTGCCCAGCTGGGTGGTCTTAGAGGTGGTCTTAGAGGTGGGTTTAGAGGTGGTCTTAGAGGTGGTCTTAGAGGCGGTCTTAGAGGTGGTCTTAGAGGTGGTCTTAGAGGTGGGTTTAGAGCTGGTCTTAGAGGCGGTCTTAGAGGTTCCTACCTGCCCAGCTGGGTGGTCTTAGAGGTGGTCTTAGAGGCGGTCTTAGAGGCGGTCTTAGAGGTGGTCTTAGAGGTGGTCTTAGAGGCGGTCTTAGAGGTGGGTTTAGAGGTGGTCTTAGAGGTGGTCTTAGAGGTGGTCTTAGAGGTTCCTACCTGCCCAGCTGGGTGGTCTTGCGCCGTCGGCACCAGGCGATGTTGGCCCGGATGAAGAGGGTCCCCCACAGCCCGCCGAACACGCCCAGCAGGATGAACGGAACCAGCTCTGCCATGTACCTGTTTATATTGGACAGAACCATGTAACCATGTAAAGTCAATGTTAATTTAACTCTGAGAGGGTACAAATGGAACCGTTATTATTCCTACCAGGGCGTGTGGTACTCCAGGTAGAACAGCACCAGACGGCTGTTCCCGAACGGGTTGATGGAGCGCAGGGTGAACGCCGCCACCAGGGCGGCGAAGAAGGACCGCCACAGCGTCTTCAGAGGGAAGTAGTAGCTCACCTGAGGAGGAAAAGACAGGGTTTAATAATAATCTTTATTTAAGGATATTCATCTTCACAGTTTGACTCCATAAAACGCTTTACCCACATTTTAATCAAATATTCTACGCTGGCAAGATTGTTTTATTACCTTTGCAGCATACGCGGAAATAATTTGTGCTTTAGATCCGTGAAAATGTGGCCGTCAAACTGTTAAGAGGATGGACAACTACTAAGTAAGTAGTCCCACTGTTGATATGCTCTGTGTGGCCCTCAGGTTAATATCGGAGTTTAATTACTTCAGTCTAAATTAGTAGCTTAATGAATAGTATAAAATTGTTATTGACCTTTTTTATGTCCGATGTATGTATATTTAGTTCATAGAGTAACTATAATTGAAGGCATTTGAAATTAAATTAAAATTTAACTTTTCAGGATTCCAAAAATAGCTGATCTACAAGCTTGTAGATCTGCTATTTTTGCTATGAAAGTAATATGCAATGTGGCCCTCCGGAGTGAGTGTGGAACTATAGTGGCCCTCCGGAGTGAGTGTGGAACTATAGTGGCCCTTCGGAGTGAGTGTGGAACTATAGTGGCCCTCTGGAGTGAGTGTGGAACTATAGTGGCCCTCTGGAGTGAGTGTGGAACTATAGTGGCCCTCTGGAGTGAGTGTGGAACTATAGTGGCCCTCTGGAGTGAGTGTGGAACTATAGTGGCCCTCTGGAGTGAGCGTGGAACTATAGTGGCCGTGATGTGACATTTTTCACAATCCTTATTGCTCTCTTTTGTAATATGACCAATGTTTTAAGTTACTTTTATAGGTATTACCCCAGATCTCCACACAATAATTAAGATATGGTAAAACCTGGAATAATACGGAATGTACAGTGCCCCTTGATTTAGAATTAGTTTTGATTTCCCCAGTATAGAGACAATTCTTGCCATCTTAGCTCGTACATATGAAATATGGGGTTTCCAGCTGATTTTGTGGTCTAGTATCACTCCAAGAAATGTTATTTGATAAACTCATTCTATATTTACAGTGAGTGTGGAGTGAGTGTGGAACTATAGTGGCCCTCTGGAGTGAGTGTGGAACTATAGTGGCCCTCTGGAGTGAGTGTGGAACTATAGTGGCCCTCTGGAGTGAGTGTGGAACTATAGTGGCCCTCTGGAGTGAGTGTGGAACTATAGTGGCCCTCTGGAGTGAGCGTGGAACTATAGTGGCCCTCTGGAGTGAGTGTGGAACTATAGTGGCCCTCTGGAGTGAGTGTGGAACTATAGTGGCCCTCTGGAGTGAGCGTGGAAATATAGTGGCCCTCTGGAGTGAGTGTGGAACTATAGTGGCCCTCTGGAGTGAGTGTGGAACTATAGTGGCCCTCTGGAGTGCGTGTGGAATTTGTGATAATGGGTAGATCTCTCACCGTTTGGGGGTTAGCGGCCCCCAAACCAAAACTGCTCGAGCGAGGGAACCACGACGCAGTGGAACGAGGATCATCGTAAAGTCGTGTCGCTCGCCACCGCCACACAGAGAGAACGGGAGTGTGTGTGTGTGATAAAGCTAATCATTGAATGAGTATGTTTCTATACACGCATGTTGAACGATTATATGTCAATAAAGCTTATTTTGTGGTTGTGTGTGTGTGTGTGTGTGTGTGATTATACGTCAATAAATCATATTTTTGCATTTAGGACGACGCTGGTGCAGGTGTTGTGTCTGGAGGTAAGATTATTTATTTTACTTGTATTATTTACTTGTATTATTCTAAATACATTAGGCCTGTTGTAATTGGTGAGACTTGTTACATTCAAGTTGGCGTACTGTGTAAATGTATTTTTTTTGCATATCATATAAATAAATATATCTATTTATTTGATGTTTCTAGGTGCTGAGATCAGCCAGCCTCAACCCTCACCCCCCAGATCCAGTCCAGCAAGGCCTGGAAAAGCCAAAGGCAAAGGCAAGGGTAAGAGAAAATACATTTGTTTTGCTTTATTTCTAAAACTTTTACACATCACATGTGACTTCATTCATCAGAATTGCCAGCATAAGAGCATCATTGCCATCTAGTGGTTGTTCATCGGACTACATGTTCGTTATGTTTGCCTAAATGTTTTCTGTGTGGATACATCAGCACATTATTTATTTTACTTATTTATTTTAAATACATGTAGGCATGTGTAGACCGCTTATCTGTACTCGGGGGCAACAGCTCCACCAGATGTCACAACAGTATTGCATTTTATCTAAGTACATGTAGGCCTATTGTAAATGCATATATTGTATTTCTATTAAATAGAAATAGAAATTGTATGTCTGTTCCTGGTGAAAGTAGAGTGTTACAGCTTTCATTTGATATATGGTATGTCTCTGTCACTATAATAGAAGTATGCTGTGTACAAACAAATGAAGATAACTACCAAAGGATTTTCCTAGAGGCCTGTTTAGGGTGAAACCTCTGGGTAAAGAGGAAATGCTCCTCTTTCAATTGGTATATTCCGTGACATGTTCACATTATTACAAAAATATGCTATGGGTATATAAATGTGACTGGTCAAAACTTTGAGATGTTTTTCTAAAGTGTTGGACTCATTCAAAAGCCTATATTTTGAAAACTGAAAAGGATAGAAAATGTATCTCTTTTCCTGGTGAAAGTAGAGGATTCTAGCTTTCATTTGATGTCTGACATGGTATTGCATTATATAACACAGCATAATGATATGTGTCTTGTAATATGAATGATCAAAAACGAGATACTGAAAAGTGCTAGACTGAAAAGTGCTAGACTCATTCAAATGGCTACATTTTGAAAAGTAAACATGATATAAATTGTATGTCTGTTCCTGGTGAAAGTAGAGTGTTACAGCTTTCATTTGATATATGGTATGTCTCTGTCACTATAATAGGGAATATGTTATGGGCATAATAGAAGTGTTCTGCAAACAAATGAAACGAAATACCAAAGCATTTTCCGAGAGGCCTGTTTAGGGTGAAACCGAGCTGTATAAAACTGCCTGTATCTAAAGAACGCAACATGCTACAAACATAACAAAAAATTCTGAGTAAAGAGGAAAGATTCCCCTTTCATTTGAGATGATATTGTCACATTATGAAATAATATGCAATGGGTCTTCAAAGTTCAATTTCCGGCAAATGAGAAGAATGACTGGGATAAATTAGGGCAGTCAAACTGTTAATTTGAACCCACCTCTTCCAGACTGAAGAGAACTCCTCCAATAGGAGCTCCGAACGCCACCGACACCCCAGCGGCCGCTGCTGCTGATAGGACCTGTTCAGAGACACATACAGCGGTTTAACGTTTTGGCTGCTTCTGATTGGACCTGGTCAGATAAACATGCACCCTTAATGATTGGACCTGGTCAGAGACACATACACCCTTAATGATTGGACCTGTTCAGAGACACATACAGCCTTAATGATTGGACCTGGTCAGAGACACATGCACCCTTAATGATTGGACCTGGTCAGAGAAACATGCACCCTTAATGATTGGACCTGGTCAGAGACACATGCACCCTTAATGATTGGACCTGGTCAGAGACACATACACCCTTAATGATTGGACCTGGTCAGAGACACATGCACCCTTAATGATTGGACCTGGTCAGAGAAACATGCACCCTTAATGATTGGACCTGGTCAGAGACACATACACCCTTAATGATTGGACCTGGTCAGAGACACATACACCGTTCATGTTTGGTTACAACACTCGCCCGAACACTTTTATTAATAATGTGCATTCCTCCATCTTCCATCACACCTATTTTACACATTTGCATAAAACGCAGTCAACGTACGTTGACTACTGTTCTTCACTGAGGAAAGCTGAATCAAAACTGAGCTCATATGTAGTTTATATGTATAGTTTCATTATATAGATATTCCACTGTTACGTTCTTAGCTTACGCATGTTTCATGATAAATGCTTTTATGTGATGTATTCCCATGCTTTTTTGTTCTTGCTTAAAGTTCCACTTCACCACTTTTCAACCTATCTTCATATAAAATGGCACGATTTCTTTCTACTCGTCGGTGTCTCATAGGAGGGCTGTGGGCAGTTTAGAAACCGTCTTCCAGTGACATCTTCATTAGGCAGATTTTCTTTTTTTTTAAGTTTTGTTTACAAAAATGTTTAGATTTTCATTAGCGTGAGAACGATGGCTTCCATTTTCGCATTGCAACTTTCCAGGACTAGAAGGCCTGCAGTTTTTATTAGCTTGTATTCCCCATCATTAATGTAAGTCGCTCTGGATTAAGAGTCTCTGCTAAATGCCTAAATTGTAAATTGTATGATGACTAAAACGGAGGCTAAATATATTGACAATTTTGTCAACAAATACAAACAAGGCTAACGCCAGGGCTCCACCAGGCGCGTTGCATTTCCGTCGCGTCCTGCTCGCGTCATGGTCTTGATCTGTGTGGCAGAACATAGAAGAATAATACGTCTCGGTTAATGACAGTCAGGTTCAACTGGCTGACTGGCTGACTGACAGTGGGCAGTTCAGAAACCAGTCTGTGTCTCATAGGAGGGCTGTGGGCAGGTCAGAAACCAGTCTGTGTCTCATAGGAGGGCTGTGGGCAGGTCAGAAACCAGTGTGTGTCTCATAGGAGGGTTGTGGGCAGTTCAGAAACCAGTCTGTGTCTCATAGGAGGGCTGTGGGCGGTTCAGAAACCAGTCTGTGTCTCATAGGAGGGCTGTGGGCAGGTCAGAAACCAGTCTGTGTCTCATAGGAGGGCTGTGGGCAGTTCAGAAACCAGTCTGTGTCTCATAGGAGGGCTGTGGGCAGTTCAGAAACCAGTCTGTGTCTCATAGGAGGGCTGTGGGCAGGTCAGAAACCAGTCTGTGTCTCATAGGAGGGCTGTGGGCAGGTCAGAAACCAGTCTGTGTCTCATAGGAGGGCTGTGGGCAGGTCAGAAACCAGTCTGTGTCTCATAGGAGGGCTGTGGGCAGTTCAGAAACCAGTCTGTGTCTCATAGGAGGGCTGTGGGCAGGTCAGAAACCCAGTCCACCAGTGACCCGTCTGGACCTCTGCTCACCTCAGGGATCCCGGAGCCACAGGCGTACGGAGCGAACACTCTCACTAAGGACACGGCCAGGAAGGAGAACAGCAGAGCCCACAGGATGTACAGGAAGTAGTTGAGGAGGTACGACCCGGCTCCCTGGAGGAGGAAGATACAGAATACAGAATGATGTGGTTATGGTTATGGTTATGACCCCCCATCTGAAAACATGTAGTTCCAGGGACCCCCCCCCCCCCACCAGAAGCAAAGATTTGAGTTAAAAACATTCGCCCTGAAAGAATATATATTCAAAGATTTGTTCCACGTTTCCAAGATTTTTTTAAAATAGCAGAACTACAAGCTTGTAGATCTGCTATTTTTTTCAATAGCTAAAGCATAACATAATGCTATAAACACCAAAAGGGGTTCCCGCCCCAAAATGGCTTAAACTCCCAAACATGTGGGTACAGAATGCTGCTGACTGTGTTGCTGCGAGCTGGGTTTTCTGCACTCAGCGTTGCCGTTCTGAACGGGAGTGATCATTTAGTGGATTGTAGGTTTTGAACGAACCACCACTTAGTTACCACTTACGACCACGTTTATCCAGCCTGCCCCTCTGACTCCACTCCACTGTGGAGGTGGCTGGTAGCAGCCAGCTGAGTCATCGTGGTAGCCTGCCCTACATGTCACGCCAGACACACACACACACACACACACACAGTCACACACACACACACACACACACAGTTGGTATATGGTGTTCTTGCTTACCTTCTGGACATGACGCTAGTATGTCGCAGGGACTAACCCCCCCCAATCCAACCCTTGATGCTGAGCGTCAAGCAGGGACTGACCCCCCAATCCAACCCTTGATGCTGAGTGTCAAGCAGGGACTGACCCCCCAATCCAACCCTTGATGCTGAGCGTCAAGCAGGGACTGACCGCCCAATCCAGCCCTTGATGCTGAGCGTCAAGCAGGGACTGACCCCCCAATCCAACCCTTGAGTGTCAAGCAGGGACTGACCCCCCAATCCAACCTTTGAGTGTCAAGCAGGGACTAACCCCCCCCAATCAGACCCTTGAGTGTCAAGCAGGGACTAACCCCCCCCAATCAGACCCTTGAGTGTCAAGCAGGGAGGCACTGGGTCCCATTTTTAGAGTCTTTGGTATGACCCGGCCGGGGATTAAACCCCGACCTCCCAGTCTCAGGACGGACACTCTAACCACAAGGCCACTGAGCTGGTTCAGTTCTATACCTACATTTATATTTGTAGTACGGCGGTGTCGTTCGCCAAAAAGAGCAGATCTACAAGCTAACAACGTGTCGAGGCTCGATGCATTTTTAGCTTGAAGATCTGTTCCCCTTGCTTCTACCGCACCGCCCTCGGCCCTCCCCCTTTTAGCACTCTGTGCTCATATGCCGTGTGTGTCTGTTGTTCCCTCGCAGGCAGCACAGACTAGAGCGTCAGAGTGAACGCAGCATGATAGCGTCCCCGACACGTTTAATACTAAACTTATTTGTAAAGTTCGAACGCCAACTTTTAACCAAATGCGGGAGAAACACTGTTCACGGCTGCACGCACAAATAAAGAGTGCACGTGCGCACGCACATGACGGATTATTATCGGTCAAAACAATCCTTAGCGTCGCTTACAAAAGCATGTGTTGCACAGCATGAATGATATTAGTAATCACCGACCTGGCTGGATAAATATCAGTGGTCCATCCATTGTGTAACCTGCTTAACGAGCAGCGGTAGGCAGCCGAGTAAGTTACCAGCTTAGTAAATTAATAGTCTACCGTAGCTGTGTGTCAGATGTTCTGTCTGAAGCAGTCAAAGCCAAGGAGAATGTTACAATTTAATTCACAATCGATCATCTTGCCCAGCATCGAATATCACATGATAGAACAGCAGGATAAAAACGGATAGTCTGTCTATCCATCCATGCATCCATGAGCAACATAGATAGATAGCTATAGATAATAATTTAATTAAATTAATCTATCTATCTATCTATCTATCTATCTGCATTAAAAAAAAGTCTATCAGCATAAAAACAAATTGGTTATATAGATTGTATAAAAATAAACATAAAAATTATATCCTGATGAATATCAATATTTTGATAATTGCTGAAAAGATATTGTGATATAATATTTTGCCATATTGCCCGTCCCTACCTCATATCACTTTATTAAAGAAAAATCACACCAGTGTGAACCAAGTGGTGCAACTCCCGTGCGTCCAGCAGGTGGCAGCCATGTCACATACTCCTCTCGTTCCATGCTCACACAGACACACACACAAACACGTCACACAGACACACACACACGTACGTACCGGGCATTGTAAGCTGGATGTAGAAGTGGTTTGCACCACTTAATAAAAATCACACCTGGGTGAAGTGAGGGACACTCTTTATCATCATACATCATGAATCATCTCGTACATCAGAATACCTAGCTGTGATTGGTTTAATAGCTGGTTTGCATATTATGTACATATGACATTTTCCTTTCAATGTCAATGGCATTTAATGTTTTGATGTTTAATTTACGTCATATTTAGTTTATCGTCAATGGCAAATCATGAGATGTGTGGGGACTAAAGCTAGGTATACCGGTATACATATGAGGGGCTAGCGCCCCTCAAAAACACATTATTTGATAACTTTTCATCGTGCTCCTAAAATAATTTGTGTGCTACTAGATTTTTCAATTTAGTCGCACACGTGCTACTTGGAAAAATGCTAAGCGCCAAGCCCTGGTCGTAATACCGGGCACCACAAAGGGTTAATCTGGCCTGTGAAGGAAGTCGGAAGAGGCCCGGATAAGTATGAAGAGTTATTTACAAATAGAGCCTAATGCCACAGCAGTGAGGGGAGCTGTCTGTGGTCCTGAAGTCATAAACTAGTCTCACAGTCTGCATAATCTAGTAGTCCCACAGCCATGGGGGATCTGTCTCTGGTGCTGAAAGTCATAAACTAGTCCCACAGCCATGGGGGAGCTGTCTCTGGTGCTGAAAGTCATAAACTAGTCCCACAGCCATGGGGGATCTGTCTCTGGTGCTGAAAGTCATAAACTAGGCCTACAGCCATGGGGGAGCTGTCTCTGGTGCTGAAAGTCATAAACTAGGCCTACAGCAGTAAACAGTCACTATTTTGGGAGGAACAATCACCAAAAATAACAAATTCTGACGCGTTGTGAGCTTGTAGATTTGCTATATTTGTTGAAGCGACTTGGTGTACTGTAGACTGAACAAGAACACGGCAAGTATAGTGCAAGTGACACTGATGCATTCCAAAGTACTATCAAAATATTCTGAGGCATACACACACACACACACACACACACACACACACACACACACACACATGTTCATGTTGTGTCTACAATAATTTGAAAGTCCTGCATGACGGCAGAAGAGACTAACACAGTGACACACACACTATGCCCACTTCACTTCAATGCGCTTCTGAGAGTACACAGGTGAAACAAATTAATGAACGAGTGACAGCTAACGAACAAGCTACACTGCAGCCAGCAAGCTCACAGAGACATTGGTAAGCATTGGTAAGCACAATTACCATGTTTTTGGGGTTCATTTTGAAACCTGGTGCAGATCAGCTGTTTTCGGAGCACAAACAGCAGATCAGCCAGAAGCCACTTGACGCTCTGTGTGTGTGCGTGTGTGCGTGTGTGTGTGTGTGTGTGTGTGCGTGTACCTGGCCTGTCGGTCCATGCCTCTCCCTCCTCCTCTGTGAGGTTGCCCTGGGCCATCAGCTGTTCCCTGCTTGCAGCACATTACCCACGCTGCTCTGGTGTGCTGTCAGCTCCATCATGGGGGCCTGGGGGGAGGTTGAGAGTTAACCCATTCTGACCTGAGATCAGATTCATACGAGGTTTCCGCCGGACACACACTGGTCCTGATGAACCCATTCTGACCTGAGATCAGATTCTAAAAATGTCAGTCGTTCTTCGATTTTTCAAAAAATAGCAGACCTACAAGCTCGTATCGCGCCACTCGGTGGCGCGATATGAGCTTGTAGATCTGCTATTTTTCAATAGATAAAGCATAACATGATGCTAACACCAAAATGGGTGGCCGGTCAGAATGGGTTAAGTCAAGCACTTGTCTGTGTGCGTGCAAAATACCATCACTGTGTTGCATTGGGGAGGGGGGATAAATCATGTAACCTGTCAGGATGAATGACTTTTATAAATATGCATTCCGAAAGCGTTTTAGCTCAAGTCGCAAAAGAGAAAGTCATTGTTTGCCTGGTACCCAAACTAGTGAAAACAGCAGATCTACAAGCTCACAAAATGTCACTTTTTGCACTTTTTAGTCACCTGAAATGTTTGTGTGTCGAGTCGACTAAATGTCATGAGATTATTAGTCTGTTAGTTGATTTGGTTGAATAAAATGTACCACCACCAGATGGCTCCACTCAGGAGCCGACGCCATCTTAAAGAAAAAAAGTATACTCTTTAGACAGCTGTGAAGTGAGTGTGTGATGACTCATAGTCATCCACCATTAGTCCAGGCAATCATCTGTCAATGTAAACATTACTTTTCCACTTGCGAGGTCAGATTCAAGTTGTATTAACACTTACAGCGCTAGAGTTCTTATTTTGAAAAGCCACATTTCCAGTCTATCGGAAGTAGTATTATCCAAGCAAGCTGAACGGAGCCTGGGGAGGCCTTGTTTGCCATAAACCTAAAACGTTGATGTACTCCAAGTGCTGTGGGCTTGGAACAACTTTTTTTTAACCTTCATCCAACAATCATTGAAAGGAGCCACCCAGCTTGCTCCTTGAACTAAATCTCAATCCATGGTATTCTGAAAACGACACAGATTTCATCATCTTTTCCATTTATCTGATAGAAACGTTGAATTGAATTAAACTCTTAAACAGAGGAGAGAAATGTAAATAGATCTTCCGTTTGCCACGAGTCAAATGGACCTTTGTTTTTCAAGGGCTGAAAAGGCTCTCTGTGCAAGGAGCTTAGGGAAAAGGTCATCAATTTCTGGAAGGCTGGCACACACACCAAAGATCCCATCAATATTTAGGTTTGAGGGGCGCTAGCCCCTTCTCTGTCCAGCTTTGAGGGTTTGTGAAAACACACACATTGTTTTGCTACTGTTTCCTATGACTATTTTTGAGTGTTTCGCCTGTGTGTGTAACCCTAACCCTTGTGCACTCAACAAAAACCTTGATGACAAAACTGAGGACGCAAATCATGAGTTTTCTGAGAAACCTATGTTTCGATTTAGTGGCCGCCGAAAATATGTTATTCCAGGGACCTCCAGAAGCAAAGATTTAAGTTAAAAGCGTTCGGTGTCAAAGAAAATATATATTCAAAGATTTGCACACATTTTCATGATTTTTTTAAGTCAAAATGAGTTAATAGCACAGGCAGACTCTTCACATTCTAGAGCATGTCTGAATATAAAAGTAATGTCAGAGCTGAAATCGAAATGTATTATGAAATAATACACGCACGCACGCACACGCGCACACACACACACACACACACACACACACACACACACGCACACACACACACACACACACACACACACACACACACACACTCTCTCTTACCAGGGTGCTGCCTGTTAGTCCCTCCAGCTTGCGTCCGTCCCTCAGGTCAGAAAACATGTCGCTGATTGATGTCTTCCCCGTCTTATTGGGGGAAAAACAAACAAAACAACATAAGAAGATTAATTCAATATAAGACAGAGATGGACTAATAGAGACTAATGTATGATATATGTATATATATATACTAAGATGACTAATAGAGAGATAAGATAAGACAGAGATGGACTAATAGAGATAAGATAAGACAGAGATGGACTAATAGAGAGATAACTGGCATTTTTTTAAATCAGCATCGGCTCACGTCTGCATTCAAAAGGCAATATGAAATATTATGTAGAAGCATTTATTTGTAACCATAAAAAGGTTGTTGACTTATCATTTTTAATAACAAATTAATTGGCCTGCCTATACATACTTAAACAATTAGATCACAACACATACGTAGTCACTACCAAGTGAAGATGTATTGTGTTGTGTGCTTTCGTTTATGCATTGATAAAGATTAAAATCAACTGACACGCAGTGAATGTTCAGAGTAACAAATGCGTCGTTGACATCTGTTTTCTCAAAGAATATAAAATAAAAGCAGTTTATATCATATTACAGACCTGCTGTTCAGTGCCATGCCATGTTTGACAGAGACAGTGCAAAACTGAAAGAAATGATCCTGTCCAACTAGTGTCTGCGGGTCTCCTATTCTACAGAGATGATCTCCAGACCCCCCCTAACACGTTAAAGTATTGAAGTAGGTTCCTGGGTTCAGGTCAGTGATGATGAAGCTCTTTCCTTCCACAGTCAGTACCTGAGATTTACAGGTGATGTCCATGGCCAACGTCAACAGTCATTTCTCAAGTGACATCTCCTTCATCCTTGAGTGTAAAGGAAAAAGCAACACGTAAGTTTTGCTATTTGCTATCTATGATTTTGTTTAAATTATATGTTGTGAAGCAGCTGATCTCCTCTGTCTGCTCAGGGACTAATTCAGACCTGGTACTCTAGATGGCAAACCAGAAAACTAGCAATTGTCCGGGCCCCCATGCAGGACTAGAGGGCCAGTGCTATGAAGCATTCTTAACATCAATGTGCACTGAAGCGCGTACCTGATGTGACACGTGTTTCTCCACTCTCCCCTCCTTCGTTGCTGGCTGTGACGACCAGGTGACTGGACTGGACGTTGACTACGGAGCAGGACAGGCTGCCTGTGCTGCACAGCTGGGACTTTGGCGAGATGCTGTCGTCATACACCGTGTACGTGACGGCATGTACGGAAGCATTCCATGAGACTGTTGCCGAGGAGAAGACACCGCTGTACGTCACTCCTGTTGGGAGGACAAGGAGCTGTGGAGGTGGAGGGGAGGGTTTATCGTTAGTATTGATTGTGATAAGAACTGCCCGAACGGCACAATCACATATTGATTGATTGATTGAATACTTTATTGAAAATATATTTCAAAAGGATAAATTCACAAGAAAGCTGTTAGGCTTGTTTCCATTGTGGTCCTCTTGGGGAAAGGGAAGGGGAGCAACAGACAATAACAGTACAATACCGATAAAAACAGGAGGCAAAAAACAAACATAAAACAAAAAACAGGACAAAATTCATATAAACTGACCAATAAAACTGAATTTCTTTTCTTTTTTCCCCCCTTACTTTTATTAATGTTTTTTCATTTGTGCCATTTATATATTCTACACTATATTTACACTATATTTTCGGCCAACCATCTTTTTAATGTGGATTTAAAAATATCAAAGGAACTGGTCACCTTGAGGCTGGAAGGCAAGCCATTCCACTGAACTGCTGCCGAGTACAGGAATGATGTTTTTCCCATATTATTATGAAAAAGGCAGGGTTTAAAATCAGTAGGGCTCCCTCTGGTGTAGTGCCTGTGAGTATCACTAACCGTTGCAAAATAGTCACTGAAATATTTGGGTGCTAAATTATTTCTAATCCTGTGAACTAGACACATTTTAAATTGGGATACTCTCTCCTCCACTTTAAGCCACCCCAGACTGGTGAAGTGGGCAGGGAGAAGATGAGTTCTAGGATGCAACTTCAGGATCACTCTAACCAGTTTATTTTGAGAGGTCTGGAGTTTCTTCTTGAGGGTCATAGAAATGCCAGTATACCAAGATGTACAGGCATAATCAAATTGACATTGTATAAGAGCCCCAGCCAGGATCTTTAGGGTGTTTGAATCTAAAAGGCTAGATATTCTAGCTAAAAAATTTGTTCTTTGGCTTACCTTTGAAATTACTTTTTGTGCCATATTTTCTCCCGAGAGCTTGTTGTCCAAAATGCACCCCAGGTAAGTAATGGATTCCTTGGCTGCCACTTCCAAGTCCCCCACCACTATTTTAAACCCAGGAGACTTCTTCAGTTTGTAATTTGACCCAAAGAGAATGGACTCAGTTTTGCCAAGATGGAGAGATAGTTTGTTGTCTGATAGCCAGACACTGACTTTAAGGAGTTCAGCACTAAGTAGCTTTTCAACCTCTGCTTTCTCCTTATGAGAGACTACCAGTGCTGAATCATCCGCAAAAAGAAGTAAGTTGCAGTCAACGGCTGACTTCATATCATTGACATATAATAAAAAGAAAAGTGGACCTAAAATGCTCCCCTGGGGGACCCCACTTGATAGAGTTAGCGGCGAGGACAGGGTGCCATTCATGTCTACCACCTGTTTCCTTCCCATCAAGTAGGACCTCACCCACTGAAGTGATACACTGTCAAAACCCAAAGCCTTAAGTTTATTCAAAAGAATGTCGTAGTTCACCGTGTCAAATGCCTTCTGGAGGTCCAGCATCACCATGCCACAGTATTTCCCTTTATCCACCTCTAGTCTAATATAATCTGTTAGATAAAGCAAACAGGTGTCGGTGGAGTGGGACTTTCTAAAGCCCGATTGCAAATCAAACAAGAGGTTGTGTGTTGTCAAATAATTATTAATTTGCTCATGTATAATCCGTTCCACAACCTTTGAGACGGAACATAAAATGGATATAGGTCGATAATTTCCGGGATCCGATTTGGTTCCCTTTTTGTACAAGGGTACAACTCTTGCCAATTTAAATAGACTGGGAAAGTGGCCTTGTTCAATTGATAAATTTGTTAGGTAGGTAATGCAGGGAGCAATAACTTCAGCTGCATCAACTAGAAATCTGGCCGGGATGTTGTCATGACCCGCTGCCTTTCCAAGTTTTAGGGCTTTGAGTTTTGTCAGCACCTCTTCCTCTGTTACTTTACTCAGGGAGAAAGCATCAGACTGGACCCCCATTTGCTGGTAATAGCTGTGGATCCCCTGTGGATCACCAAACTTATTAGTAGCAGCAGGAAGTTTCTGCACCAATGTATTTGCTATGTTTGTGAAGAATTCATTAAATCTACATGCAACTGTAGCTTTATCATATGTTATAGACTCATTTACCTCTAAGCCTATGCTACTTTGTTTTATTTTGGGATTTTCCTGGGTCCCTAAAGGTTTTAGGGTTGACCACAGCTTTTTCGGATCATTCTTATGCTCCTCAATTTTAGTCTTAAAATAGTCTTGTTTTGCCTCGATTACCATTCTCTGTACCTTATTTCTAAGAATTTTATATTCCTTGAAATCACCAGGCAATTTAGATTTTTTGAACTTATATAGTGTTTTATTTCTCAGGTGAATGGTATTCAAAATATTTTTATTTATCCAGGGTTGGGTTCTCTGTTTAGTCCTAGTCTCCTTTAACGGAGCAGCATTGTCAAGCTCATGTAGGAAAATCTTGTGAAAACGTTCCCTGGCTACATCTACATCACAACAATTTGTGATGGTGGTCCAGTCTTTGTTCTTGAGCTTGTCAATAAATGGGGTACTCTCATAACCTTTAAGGTTTCTACTCTTGATAGACTTATGGCAATTTATGGGGGACCTCTTGACCTTTCTAGTACAGAAAGTTAAAAAGTGGTCGCTAATACCATACACAATGACTCCACTGTGAATGATTTTGTGTTTATCCGAAACCATTATAAGGTCAATAACAGTTTCACTATGTTCAGTTACTCTAGTGGGATCTCTAATCAGTTGGGTTAAATCATGCGTTTTCAGAAAGTGATTTAGTTCTTTGTACAGCGGGCCTTTACTATTATTAAAATCAATATTTACGTCACCCAATAAAATTGATTCGTGGTTTAAAAAATCATGACTAGTACAAACATTTTCAAGGATTTCAATAAAATGTCTCTGGTCAGGAGGTCTATACACAGTGCCAATCAATATCGGTTTACTCTTAGGGAGTAACACATCAATCCACACGGCTTCTAGGTTGTCATATTCAAGGTCCTGTCTAAACTTGAAATCAAAATCTAACCTAACAAAGATACAGACCCCGCCCCCCTGTCTATTTCTATCCTTGCGGACAATGGCAAAGTTTTCAATTGAACTTCGGAGTCAGTGATGGAAGAATCCAAATGTGTTTCAGAGAAGCACAAAATGCTCGCATTGATTTTTTTTGCCAGCTCACGTAACTCACTGATCTTTGGTAATAAGCTGCATATGTTTAAATGAAAACAGTGCAAACCCTTTGATGTAAAAGCAGAGTTGTGTTCTTCAGTAAAATGAGTCTATAACATATGATAAAGCTACAGTTACATGCACCAACGTGACTTTTGAACAATATGTATCAGTCTCAGTCTCAGTGTACCTGTATTTCCACTGCGAGCCACTGATTGGCCACTGGTTCCACCACAGTTCCTGCTTTCCACACTGGCGATGTAAGATGAACCACAGGGCAGGGGCATCTCGTAGGCAGTCGAGTTTGTCCAAGAGAGAGGTCGAACAAGGTCTGGTTGTCCCCGAGGAGACTACCCGTCATGGTCAGCATGTACTGGACATGTGAACAGGGGACCTGTGTCCAGCTGAAACGCAACACCTGGCGTGTTGTGTTGCGTGTTGTGTGTTGCGGCAACAGCCGAACCTGCACGTTGTCTGGAGCACAGGGAGCTAAAAGGAGAGAGTTGGACTGGTCATTAATACATCAACTGTCATTGTGGTGCGACGTGAATACAGAAACTATCGTATAGAATAGGTTTTAAATAATCGCAAAACATCCGTTTCTTGTAACAACTGTGAGATTTCTTACCAGCTCCAATGCGTACTGTGTCACTGACAGAACTGTTGCATGTCCCATCTGAGGCCAGTACAGTGACGTTGTACTGGACTCCACACCGAAGGCCCTCTATGGTGCAGTTTGTGTCCAAGCTGTCACAGCACAGCCTGGCGCCACTGTCGTCCTGGGCGCAGCCGAAGTATTCCACTGCCCCACTGGCGGGAGTCCAGGACAGCAGTGCCGACTGGTTGGCACAGTTGTACTCAACTGAGAGGTCGACTGGTCGGCATGGGGCTTAAGGGGTTGGGGGATTCAGAGTTTTGAAGATGCTTTTCTGAGTGAAGCACTTAAATGGGCATTCTACATTATAAAGCTAACGGTACGTTCTAACAGCAGGTGACACAGCCTGGCGTATTTTCCGGAAGTGCGTTATTTGTCTATGGGACCCAGCGATAGTCGAAAAGTGGGCGGTGGAACGTCATTCGAAAACATGAAAATAATGTTTCTTTGTTTACCCTCCATGAATGGTGATACGGAACTCCCTCTAGGAGATTTGTATCACCCAGAGTCGCCGCTGTTCGCCCGCTGTTAAAACGTAGGTTGAGGATAGTAAAGAAAGCATTGTATTGGTGCTTGTATGTGTACATGTTTTTCATTTTTGTGACCAACTTAAATTTTTATGTTTTAAAGAAACCCCTCAACAGACCCCGGGGTTCGCACAGACATTACAGGGGAAAAAAATACGTGTACATGTGTTTCTGTGTCTCTGCGCCAGTTTAGGCACAGGGATATATCCAAAGGAGCCACAGACACGAGAGGAATAGTAACGAACGTTTAATGGTAAACAACCAGGGGGAAATGACGGTACACAAAGGATCCGGTCACCTGGGGCTCAGGTGCCTATATGCTGTTGCCATGACACTGTTGCCATGACAATACCCAACCCATTCCTGGCGCCACCCTTTTTCCTTTTTTTTTTTTCTTTTTAAATGCACACCCCTATACACCCCACACACTGTGCATCTACACCCCACAAAATACACATTAGAAAAAGAGCTGAAGTCTGTCTGGTTGGCGGCGTTCACGCCCTGATCGGCGAGGCCCCGCAGCTGGGCCACTCGCTGGTCTGACCGCCTCCTCAGGTCTCACCCCGGGCCCGGGTGACTCAGGAGGAGACACCGTCTCATCCGTCCGCTCCGCACTGTCTGAGACGTCACTACGGGGACACAAGGGTGACAACGGAGGCTCCGAAATCGCTGGTGGTGTATCCGGGCCTTGTGGGAACGATTCCTCTGGATCCTCATCGGATGACAGGTCCGTGTCCACTGGGCCTGTGACTGCAGGGCCCACCACCTTGTAGCAATCACTCACTCTGACTCTGTACGAGGTCCGACGCAGTTGGTTGCCTGTGAACTTCTGGATGTTGCACCACGCTCCATCAGTGCTGACAACCAGGTATCTGTCACGGGCTCTCGACTTGTTCCGATCTCCATATAGGTACACCAGGTCTCCCGGCTGGAGAGATACTGGCGTAGCTACTCGACCGGACGGTGTCTTTGCTCTCATGCTGTACGGGTGGTTGGCAACCCGTTGTGACTGCTGCTCTCTAATGAGAGCCTGGTCGTCGACGGGTAACTGCTGATGGGAAAACTGATCCCGCTGATATAACATCTCACGGGCAGCCAACCCACGTGACCTGACACGGCTGTTCAAGCGGGCTGTGGAGACAGAGAGCAGCAGAGGGGTAACGACTTTGCAATTTGGCTCCATGCGCAAGATCTCCCCTTGCAGTTCTTGAATAGCTCTCTCAGCCACCGGGTTCTTGTTGACGTTCTTGACCCTGCCCACCTCCACGACCAGCCTGTGTTTCGCGAGCACCTCATCTCCTTCCAACGCAGCGAATCCTGGTGCTGGGTCAGTTCTAATCACTGCGAAGGGCCCATCGAGTGGACACACACCTACGCACAGGCGAAGTAAAGAGTCTCTGAGTGTCTCTGCACGTTCGTTCTCAATGATGGATGTCAGCGTGAATGACGTTACGCACTCTCGAACAACGAGAATGAACTGGCGTTCCCGTCTGAACACATCAGCTGCAAATATGTATAGTTTATTATTAGAGCTGGGACTCGATTAAAAAAATTAATCTAATTAATCAGAGGCTTTGCGATTAATTAATCTAGATTAATCGCATTTTAATCGCATATCATTATTTGACCCGAGAACAGTGAGAAAGCAATTTTTTCAAATGGATTTTGGTATACTAGTGAATCAATGAATAGTAAATACATAAGTTTAAGCAATAAAACATTGTTTTTGTAGTAATAGGGGTAATAATTATTTATTGAATAATTGCACACAACTGTGCTGTAATCCACGCTACCATCGGATAGCCTTTTAAATCCTATTTCCAATCCACGGGGACAAGCAAAGTGATCTCAGCGGCTTCCCCCAGTCTGGTGAACTGTCTGCGGTTTCTGGTGGTGTGATTGTCTGAAGAGGACACGGACACTTGGTGCGCAGGTCCGTCTGAAAACTGTCCAGTGACAACGTTCCGCGGTGAAAAAAATAGTGCGATTAAAATGCGTTAATTTTTTTAATGCATTAATTTTTCTGTAGTTAATTAATCGTAATTAATCGCAATTAGTCCCGGCCCTATTTATTATGTATAGTGTATGTATAGTTGTGTATGTATAGTCATATAGATATTCCGCTGTTACCTTCTTAGCTTACGCATGTTTCATGATAAATGCTTTTATGTGATGTATTCCCATGCTTTTGTTCTTGCCTAAATGTAAGTCGCTCTGGATTAAGAGCGTCTGCTAAATGCCTAAATTGTAAATTGTAAATTGTAAATTGTAAAGGCTGCCCCAACGACCTCGGGAGGGTCACTCGTTGACTGGTCCTGCATGACTGCAGGGGCTTTTCTCAAGGATGCACACTGGTGACATCCGTCAGCGACACGTTGAACAGACGCATCCATGTCCAAGGCATAGAAGTACCGCTGTACGACTGTTCTCAACTGGTGGGTGGACGGATGGTCAAGTTTGATGTGAAGAGAAGTGAGTAGGCCATCCAGCGCAGCCCTAGGCACCACAATGCACTCAGTTGATGCCGCGAGTGGGGTGTGGCGCCGGACGACCAGGAGACCATCCCGGGACAACGTGGCGACGCTCAAGTAGCGCTTCACGTCGCGCACATTCGTCAGTTTCTTCGACGGTCGTGTGCCCTGTCGAAGATGAGCACCCGTACGCCTGAGATCCGAACACTCAGCCTGTATAGCCAGCCACGCTGACCTAGATGTAAACGGCATTTTCTGGGCTCCTCTCATAATGTCCCCCGTGCTGACCTGGCGCACAACAGACTCAGCAGCCACCTGAACGAATGTACATATCTGACATGTCGGGTTGTCACACTCCGGTGCATTGCGGCTAGCAAAGTCAGATGGTAAGATGGATGCACCTGCCACATGCCGGACAAGCACCTGGTACCGGCTGGCTGTCGACAGGAACGAAGTAACACGAGGGCTTGCTGAGAACTCTCCCTTACACAGTTTCTCGAAGGCCTGGACACATGGTTTGCTGTCTGTCAGCACGCATGTCTTCTGAGACGACTGAATGATGTAGGGAGCGAAGTGCTTCACTGCTGCTGCTATGGACAAAGCCTCAACCTCACAGGGCAGCCATGTCGACTGGTTTTTGCGCAACTTGGCGCTAAAGTATCCTGCAATTTTCACGGTGTCCTTACAGGTGATGTACAGCGTCGCAGCCAGACCCGGATCCCTGACCGCGCCGTCCGTGACAATCCATAGCTGGTCAGCCGGTCGTGGCAATGTGACGGCATGGTTCAAAGATAGGGCTCTCTGGGATTTGCTGAACGCGCACAGCAGCTCGTCTGACCACTGGATCACGTCTTTTGATTCTCTACCCGCGATCGCGTCATCCAGTGGGGAGAGTGTGGTGGCACAGTTTTTAAGTACGCGAGCCAACACCTTGTACGCCCCAATGAATGATCGCATTTCAGTCACAGTCTTTGGGGGCGGGCACGCAGCTAGTGCCGACACACGGTGGGGTGTGGCTTGGATGGTACCTTGACGCCACACCCACCCTAGAATGGAAGTCTGTATGGGCGCTACGGTGGTCTTGGTGGCAGACAGTTTCAATCCACAATGCTGTAGGGCTGACAGCACCCTCCTCCAGACAGCTAACAGTTCATCCAGCGTTTCTGCGCCACAGTACATGTCGTCTGCAACTTTGGCTAAGAGGCCTTGCTCAAGAAGGTCTCCAAACACCCTGCATGTCAGCTCCTCCAATGCCGTCTCGGACCCTGGCATGCCCATGGCGCTACGCACATAGACCCGAACACCTCTAAACGGTGTAACGACTCCGCAGTACTTCCATGAGTCCTTTGATAAGGGGATTTGGTAAAAGGCTTTGGTGAGGTCAGTGGCAATAATGTACTTCCACTGAGCTATCAACCGTAATGTAGAGTCAACGTCGGGCATCAGGGACGGCTGAGGTTTGCTGTACCGACCAACGTCCGCAAATGCAGTGACGAGGCGAGAGCCACCTCCTGCTTTCTTAACCAGAAATGAGGGGTTGACATACTCAACTGCAGCACCAATATCCTCAGGCTTTCTGAAGACACCCATCTGCTCTAACGTGTCAAACTGAGCCTGGAGCTCCTGTAGCTGATTCCTGGAATATTGTGGGACCCTGCCCTTCCGCTGTGGGGGTTGTACAGGTCCCATGTTCACTTTGGCTTGAAACGGTCCCACTGCACCATTGTATCCTTTGAACTGTGGGTCAAACACGTCATCATACTCCGTGTGCAGTGCACAAAACTTGTCTCTAATGGCAGGAGGCATGATGTTGTCTGGGTCCAATGCCACACCATCAGAAAAGGGGACAGACCTGGACCCAGGACCAGGCTTGCGAGTTTCAGCTATAGGTGACACATCTTCACATGATGGAGCAAACGTAGCTCTGACACGGCATACATGGTCGTGTCTCTGGATCAGCTGTGGTTCCCTGGTGAAGTTAGGGACCCGAATCTTCCCTGCCACGCCTTGCAGCAACACTGGGGCAAGCCATTGGTGTTCATGTGGTTCAACGGCCAACTCGCCATCCACGTCACACAGGTCGGCTGGCAAATCTAGCTCGATGTACTTCCCAGGCCACACTGTGGCCTTGTCTGGTGCGCGTAGTACATGTGCGCGCCGCACAGCATGTCTGTCACTCTTGTGCTGCGCGCCGTAATAGTAGGTTTTCTCCCCCACGCACACCTGATGTTTGGCCGGCCTAATCGAGATGTCGTTCCTCACCATGAACGGGATCCCGGCCAAGATGTCTGAATCCAGGTTTTCCACAACGAGGCCTTCAAAGTAGAGGTTGTGGCCATCCCTCTGAAAGCATGTTCTTATCTCCCCCAATACCTTCAAAGGGGAGGAGCCATCGGCCTGATGGGCCGACTGCGTGGTCTTTGTTATGGTCACGCCCAGTCTCGTGGCGCATGATGCCTTCATCATATTTCCTGTTGCGCCGCTGTCAATCGTGAGTCTTACGGCTAGATGGCCATGAAACGTGTCGAGATATGGTGATGACTTGATGTCCACACGCTGAACTACACTGGCTGCAGTCATCTCTTCACCCGTGAAGTTGTCTGATTCTTCTTCAGACTCGCTATGCTCACCCGTGACCTGCCGTGTCTTTACCATGAACTTTTTGTCCTCTGGGGGCAGGAATGGGCACTTACTTGCCTGAGCTGCGTTTTTAAACATGCGTTACCTGTTTGCAACTGGATGGTGGCGCTGGGACGACTGTCACACAGGCTGTTGGCGGCGGTGACAGAGAACGTATAGAGGACGCCACAGGCAAGGTCATCCACCATACACGTGGTGCTGGTGGAAGCAGTGCAGTTTGTCGCGTGGCCTCCACCCACCGCCGTCACCGTGTACATCTCTGCCCCTAACGTTGCGTTCCACGATATGGTTGCTTCATTGGACAGACAGTCCAAGGAGCCGTTGATGCCTTGGGGTTCGCATGGAGCTGGAGAATACACATGAGAGGGAATTTGGTTGGTCGGATGATCGAGGGTTTAAGAAATGCAAGTTGTTGTTGTTGGCCACCCATACAGTACCTGATGATTATGTTGACTGGTGGACTGAGCTGGCTGTCACAGTATGCTTTGTGAGCCCTGACTTGAACAGAGAAGGTAATTCCGCAGGGCAGACCCTCGACGGAACACGTATTGTCGGAAGACGTGCACGGGAAAACTGTTCCGTCACCACCAGTGACGAAAGCTGTGTAGTTGAGGGCATCGGTGCTGGGATTCCAGGAGATGGCCGCGGTGTTAGAGGAACAGTTGACCCTGGCGCTTATATTCTGGGGCGGGCAAGGGACTGGGGAAAATGATGGATTGTTTTAATTAGATGAATAATCTACAGGTGGCAGCATGCAGTCAGTCAGTGTATAGAGTAAAAGTGTTCTTGTGCACGTAAATTCTCCATCTCTTACCCGAGCTGAATGTCAGGGTCTGACTCGGATCACTGGAGGAGTTGCCGTTAATAGCCTTGACAGCTACAGTGTAGTTGGTGCCACACGTGAAGTTTCTAAGGGTACAGTTGAGTTCAGAGGACAGGCAGGTGGCATTCATAGGACTACTCCAGGCAGACACAGAGTACTGTACTGCCCCCCTGCTGGCAGACCAGGACACAACAGCAGTGTTCCTGATACAGTCAGGAGCTACCGAGACGCTGGTAGGAACACATGGCACTGCAAAGAGACGATGGAATACAGCGTTAAACATTACACAATATAACTGGGCTCAAAGATATTCTGTATAGTAAATGATTAGAACTGATCGGAACAAGAAAGAAATGTAACTAATTGTAACAATTAAGATCTAAAATCAGTATTATGATGAGTGGACATGCTATACGTACAGTATGTTGTTTATTTTTAGTTCTCATGAGATTGCATTGTGGGGTGGCTAAATGATTCATTCCTCCCCCTTTACTCGTTTCTTACACTCATCCATGTCTAGATTGTAGCCCAAGTAATCTCCCAGAGATATATGCTAAATATCAGTGTCTTTGGTGAGTGTCTCACCTGTTTCAAGTTCCACAGCTGAACTTGGTTCACTGTGACAACCTCTGTCAACAGCTACAACACTGACAGAGTAGTTTCCACCACAGTGTAGATCAGTGAAAGAGCAGGTGTTTGCAGTGCTTGAGTTACAGGTGTGTTCGTGTCCATCATTCGTGTCCGTTGCTGTTGCTATGTGCATGTTGGCCCCTGAAACAGGGGACCAGGACACTGTGCTAGCCCCACATTCTTCAGAAACAGAAACATTACTGGGGGCGCAGGGACCTGGAGAGATGGAGGGAAGAAGTGGAGAGAAAGAATGATTATTCTCTTTCATTTGTGCTTCAATTGATCAAACAAAAGTACAAAACGTATGCTGAGCATCTTAATTAGTCTAGCAAATTAGTCTGTTGGAGACTGTTCATATTAGTACATAGTCTTTAGTCGCATTAGTGTGGTTGCTATAGGCAACACAATATTGTTCTCGGTCCGAGATTCTTTTTCATGTTTCACACACTGTTGTCATGCTTCACACGATATTGCAATATATAATATAATATAATATATATTATATTATATATTCCTGGTGACTTGTGTCAATGCAACCACACTTTCAATTTCCCAAAATTGCACCTTTCAAGTTAGTACATATTTTGTTCTCCCTGTGTACCTGCACTGAAGTGAAGAGGAATGCTGGGATTCCCAGCACATGAGTCAGTATATGGTGTCACTGTGATGGTATAGTTCTGGCCACAGTGCATGTTGGGTATCTGACAGCTGGTACTGTTGGTGGAGCAGCCATGTATGTGTCCATCCTGACCCACTGCAGTCACATTGTAAGATGTGGCACTGGGACTTCTTTGCCAGTTCACATTGGCTGAGTTGGAACAAACCAGACTGGCACTAACATTCACTGGGGCACACGGGGCTGAAAAGAGACAAAGGCAAAACACAATGTTGACATGTTGTTATATCATAATGATGTTCAAGGAATTAAATGAATTTCGAAAGGAAATCACACACTTTCAGAAACGTTTTCAAGTCAAATGTTCTACTATAATATGTATTTGTTTATTAATTTAGCAATCAAGTCACTAAGTCCAACCTAGGTTCGAATCCATTCATTCCAAATAAATCTTTCGGAAGAGAACATGAATAAACCTAACAGGTCAAAAGCAGCATTAGTGTTTTTCGTGAACATCTTCTCACCTGATTTCAGTTCCACAGCTGAACTTGGTTCACTGTGACAACCTCTGTCAACAGCTACAACACTGACAGAGTAGTTTCCACCACAGTGTAGATCAGTGAAAGAGCAGGTGTTTGCAGTGCTTGAGTTACAGGTGTGTTCGTGTCCATCATTCGTGTCCGTTGCTGTTGCTATGTGCATGTTGGCCCCTGAAACAGGGGACCAGGACACTGTGCTAGCCCCACATGATGCAGAAACAGAAACATTACTGGGGGCGCAGGGACCTGGAGAGATGGAGGGAAGAAGTGGAGAGAAAGAATGATTATTCTCTTTCATTTGTGCTTCAATTGATCAAACAAAAGTACAAAACGTATGCTGAGCATCTTAATTAGTCTAGCAAATTAGTCTGTTGGAGACTGTTCATATTAGTACATAGTCTTTAGTCGCATTAGTGTGGTTGCTAGAGGAAACACACTATTGTTCTCGGTCCGGAATTCTTTTTCATGTTTCACACACTGACTGTTGTCACTGTTGTCATGCTTCACATGATATCGCAATATATAATATAATATTATGTATTAAATATATAATGGTAAGACAGAATTCAGTTCCCAGTGGATTCCTCGTGACTTGTGTCAATGCAACCACACTTTCAATTTCCCAAAATTACACCTTTCTAGTTAGTACATATTTTGTTCTCCCTGTGTACCTGCACTGAAGTGAAGAGGAATGCTGGGATTCCCAGCACATGAGTCAGCATATGGTGTCACTGTGATGGTATAGTTCTGGCCACAGTGCATGTTGGGTATCTGACAGCTGGTACTGTTGGTGGAGCAGCCATGTATGTGTCCATCCTGACCCACTGCAGTCACATTGTAAGATGTGGCACTGGGACTTCTTTGCCAGTTCACATTGGCTGAGTTGGAACAAACCAGACTGGCACTAACACTCACTGGGGCACACAGGGCTGGGGAGAGAGATAGGTGGGGGGAGTGTTGTTATTGAGGATAAAATGTACACTTTAAGATGATATCCTAAGGAGGAAGGATCTGAATTTCTCATTGCTGAAATGTAACATAATTATTCATTCATTCATTCACTTCCATTGATTCGACTTAAATCTTTCTTAAGTGGAGACTATCCAAAAGCAGCATTACGTTGCCTTTGGCCTTTGTTGTGCATACATACAGTATATGTTCTCCATGTCTTACCTGAGCTGAATGTCAGGGTCTGACTCGGGTCACTGGAGCAGTTTCCATCAATAGCCTTTACATCTACAGTGTAGTTGGAGCCACAGGTGATGTTTGTAAGAGTACAGTTGAGATCAGAGGACATGCAGGTGGTATTCGAGGCATGGCCTTGACTACTCCAGGCAGACACAGAGTACTGTACTGCCCCCTTGCTGGCAGACCAGGACACAACAGCAGTGTTCCTGATACAGTCAGGTGCTACTGAGACGTTGTTAGGAACACATGGCACTGCAAAGAGAGGACGGATACAGAGTTAAACATTGTACAGCAGCATTAATAATGAAGTAACAAGAAAATAAATGTAGCAGGGCTCCAGACTACCATTAAGACAATTGTAAATTAAGATTTGAACCTGCAAATTATTAAGGGGAAACATGGCAATGTGTTATAAAATAAAAGATTGTTTTCTGAGTGGAAACGTAATTTTAAATGAATTTACATTGTGTGGTAGTTAATTTATTTTTGACTTCCTCCACTTAATCATTTAATTTCATGCATTCATCTATATCTAGATTTGAAGCCATTTAATATAATGTAATCGACACCTAATTAAAACGACCCAACAGGTAAAAAGCAGCACTGCAGTGTTTTGTGGTGAACATCTTCTAACCTGTTTTTAGTTCCACAGCTGAACTTGGTTCTGTGTGACAACCTCTGTCAACAGCTACAACACTGACAGAGTAATTTTCACCACAGTGTAGATCAGTGAAAGAGCAGGAGGTTCCAACGCTTGAGTTACAGGTGTGTTCGTGTCCATTATGTGCTGCTGCTGTTGCTATGCACATATCTGCTCCTGAAACATTGGACCAGGACACTGTGCTAAACCCACATTCTGTAGAAACATGAACATTACTGGGGGGGCAGGGACCTGGAGAGATGGAGGGAAGAAGTGGAGAGAAAAAACTGATTAAAAACAATGTTCTAAAAGTCTGTTGAAGACTGTTCAGATGCATAGCTTTAAGATTTTAAATCTTGTTCTCTCTGAATACCTGCAATGAAGTGATGATGAGTGCTGGGATTCCCAGCACATGAGTCAGTATATGGTGTCACTGTGATGGTATAGTTCTGGTCACAGTGCATGTTGTTGGGTATCTGACAGCCGGTACTGTTAGTGGAGCAGTAATGTATGTGTCCATCCTGAGCCACTGCCGTCACATTGTAAGATGTGGCACTGGAGCTTCCTACCCAGGTCACATGGGCTGAGTTGGGACACGCCAGACTGGCATTAACATTCACTGGGGCACACGGAACTGAGAAGAGACAAAGGCAAAACACAATGTTGACATGTTGTTATATCATAATGATGTTCAAGGAATTAAATTAATTTCGAAAGGAAATCACACACTTTCAGAAACGTTTTCAAGTAAAATGTTCTACTATATTATGTATTTGTTTATTCATTTAGCAATCAAGTCACTAAGTCCAACCTAGGTTCGAATCCATTCATTCCAAATAAATCTTTCGGAAGAGAACATGAATAAACCTAACAGGTCAAAAGCAGCATTAGTGTTTTTCGTGAACATCTTCTCACCTGATTTCAGTTCCACAGCTGAACTTGGTTCACTGTGACAACCTCTGTCAACAGCTACAACACTGACAGAGTAGTTTCCACCACAGTGTAAATCAGTGAAAGAGCAGGTGTTTGCAGTGCTTGAGTTACAGGTGTGTTCGTGTCCGTTGCTGTTGCTATGTGCATGTTGGCCCCTGAAACAGGGGACCAGGACACTGTGCTAGCCCCACATGATGCAGAAACAGAAACATTACTGGGGGCGCAGGGACCTGGAGAGATGGAGGGAAGAAGTGGAGAGAAAGAATGATTATTCTCTTTAATTTGTGCTTCAATTGATCAAACAAAAGTACAAAATGTATGCTGAGCATCTTAATTAGTCTATCAAATTAGTCTGTTGGAGACTGTTCATATTAATACATAGTCTTTAGTCGCATTAGTGTGGTTGCTAGAGGAAACACACTATTGTTCTCGGTCCGGAATTTTTTCATGTTTCACACACTGACTGTTGTCACTGTTGTCATGCTTCACATGATATCGCAATATATAATATTATATTATGTATTAAATATATAATGGTAAGACAGAATTCAGTTCCCAGTGGATTCCTCGTGACTTGTGTCAATGCAACCACACTTTCAATTTCCCAAAATTACACCTTTCTAGTTAGTACATATTTTGTTCTCCCTGTGTACCTGCACTGAAGTGAAGAGGAATGCTGGGATTCCCAGCACATAAGTCAGCATAATTATGGTGTCACTGTGATGGTATAGTTCTGGCCACAGTGCATGTTGGGTATCTGACAGCTGGTACTGTTGGTGGAGCAGCCATGTATGTGTCCATCCTGACCCACTGCAGTCACATTGTAAGATGTGGCACTGGGACTTCTTTGCCAGTTCACATTGGCTGAGTTGGAACAAACCAGACTGGCACTAACACTCACTGGGGCACACGGGGCTGGGGAGAGAGATAGGTGGGGGGAGTGTTGTTATTGAGGATAAAATGTACACTTTAAGATGATATCCTAAGAAGGAAGGATCTGAATTTCTCATTGCTGAAATGTAACATAATTATTCAGGACCATACACACAATCTGCAGACCGCATACATCACTTGATGTATCATTCTGTGATTGTCCATTGTCACCACTAGGTGGCAGCAAAGCCTATATTTTCTTCTATATGTTGTAAATGGAGCTGAAATTAAGTGACAGTACTTCTCTCTTTTCTTACACTGTACCTTATCATCTGCGCACGTGTAGGCACGCGCAAACACACACACACACACACACACACACACACACACACACACACACACAGTCGAGCCGAGATGAGGTTCCTGTAGTCGAGCCGTCCACAAACAATGGATTAAACCTGGTTCACATTATCGTTATCTAAAAGTAAACATATCAGAACAGAGATAGAGTTGGTAAACTTCACACATGAATGTAAAATATTAAGTCAGGGGTGAAACAAGCGCTTAAATCAGACTTAAATGAAAATGTAGTCCAGTCAACCCTCGTCCGCATGCGCAGTTCTGCTTCCGTAAGATTGCATTGTGAAAACATGGTCCTGTTTGTCTTCATGAGCTTTGTTAGGTTGTTTCATCCCCGGTTCTGATACCTTTACTTGAGGGAAACGATATTTAACCCACTGGTTAAGTACGGCTCGACTCCATTTCTACCTGCTCAGGGATATCCTGACACGGACCCTCCTCTCGGAGCTAAAGCATTAACTCGCCTATTAGTTTGTATTGTTGCTCATTTCAGAACGCGCCCAATATTACTGACATACATACAGACTGTATGTATGTCAGTAATATTAGGCTAATAGGCTCTTCTACTGTATGATACAGTAGAAAAACATGTAGAAATAACGCGCAGCTGAACGGTCCAATATTAGACTGACCAAACACACATACATGTAAATAGAAAATAGAAATGCGCAGCTGAACTCGTCAGAGTAAACACAACACAGAGAACTCTGAAATAAAATACCTCGTTACGTTGACCGCTATTGTTATTATTATTATTACCCATTTGGCCTCTCGTTCTTTACATTTACTTCTTGTTGTGGAAAACCCCGTTCTGTTCTTCTGGAGTTGTTGAAGTTCTCAGAATGTTGGAGCGTCTGTCCTTCCATGGCTCCACACTACAGCACCGCGATATATAATAATAATTATTATAAATAACTAAACACTGACAATATAAGCTGCAAGTGTAGAGTTATAGTATAGTACAGTAACTATGTAGGCTATGTAGTAATACATTATAGTAGTGTACAGACTCCCGAGTCCTGAGTGAGACGAATTGTTTGCACCAGCTGTGTTCAATCAATCAATCAATCAATGGTCCAGTGTAGCGTAGAGATGAGTCGGTCATGAACGAACGAATCAAAAGAACTAGTTCTTTTTGGTGAACGAAACCGATCCGGTCACTTCCGTGAACGATCCGTTCTGCGTCCGTTCTTAATGACGGGGATTCGCCCGGCGGCTCTTCTCATTCAGAGCCTGCTCTGTTACTTTATTATGAATCATGGAATCACTATGCATTATGTTTTATGAGCTTATGACCATGAATGTTAGTATTTTAGCTGTTTTAGTATTTTTATAGTAAGCATTTTAATGACAGCATTTACAAACTTTAAATTAATGTTTGTGAATTAAATTAGTATAATGTTAAATTCTATATAACTACAACTAGTAGTTTATATTACTTTAACTTTAAACCAAAACTAGTATTTATATTACAATGTAGGCATTTATCAGGCATTAATCCATTTATCAGGCTTTATCCAGTGATTTACATTATGCAAGAACACATTGTAATACATAAAATGCATAGCCTAGAAATAGTCAAGGACCATATTCATAAGCATTACAAATATAATATGAATTATTCATAATTGTTTAATTTAAATGAATGAATTAATGATAGGTGGACAGACAGACAATGTTGGAACTATGCACAAAAACAAACTTCACTCATTTTTTTTACTTGTAAACTGTGATGCATTTCACTCCTATGCCATATAAAGTTAGGTGTGAATCCCTAGACTCCTTCAAACCCGCTCTCAAAAAGAGCACCTACGGACAGCTGCAATGGACCCTGATGTTAACCAGTGTTGTTTTTGGCAGCAAATTTTGATTTTAGTTTTAGTCAAAGTCTCGTACTCTCTCAATAGTTTTAATTTAGTTTCAGGCACATTTTAGTCACCTGGAATGTTTTAGTGTTAGTCTAGTTTTAGTTGACTAAATATCATAAGATTTTAGTCGACTAAATCCACAGTTGATTTAGTAGACTAAAATGTACTTTGGTGAGCCGTGATGCCGTCGTAATGACTGATTTTACACTTGCTGAAAATAGCTGATCTACAAGCTCACGTGTTGCGCTGCGACACACGAGTTTGTAGATCTCAGCTATTTTCAGCATGCAATCAAGTGTAAAATTACTTATACTGGATCTCTTCCTATAGCATTTTAAAGTTTAGTTTTTATCTGTTGACAAAATTGTTAGTATATTTAGTAATCATAGCTTAGTTTTCATTTAGTTTCCATTTAGTTTTCGTCAGTGAAAAAAGGTAGTCGAACATCTTTCGTCTTAGGGCCGATTCATACTCCTATTTTAGAGCCAAATAAAAGTCGGTTCGGCTCTATAGAGCCTACAATGTGACGTCATTTGGCTCTGTAGAGCCTACAATGTGACGTCATTTGGCTCTGTAGAGCCTACAATGTGACGTCATTTGGCTCTGTAGAGCCTACAATGTGACGTCATTTGGCTCTGTAGAGCCTACAATGTGACGTCATTTGGCTCTGTAGAGCCTACAATGGGACGTCATTTGGCTCTGTAGTCGAGCCTACAATGTGACGTCATTTGAGGTTCGGGGGGGGGGGGGGGTGGGGACCGTCCTAAAGTCGGCTCTTCGGTGCTACTGAAAATTTCTGACGAGTCGAAATCATTTTGGCACTACAGCGCCGAAACAGCGGTAAAATAGGAGTATGAATCGGCCCTTAGTTTTAGTCAACGAAATCAACACTGTTGTAAACAAGTGTTTTTTCTGGTTTTATCGTCGTAGCAGTAGATTTTGTATTGACCTGTATACTTTTGTTTGAAATGTACCCATTCTACATACTGTGAAATAAACATTTCAATCAATCAATCATACATGCTGTACCTGTTGATCACAGACAAGGCCTTCTTCTACTGTCCTCTGGCTGGCTGAAGTGTGTAGAACATCTCCTCAGTATGAACATTCTGCCAAAATAACCGAGCTACAAGCTCTGATAGACATTCAGCCAAAACAACAGATCTACAAGCTCACAGTGCAATGCATTGTTTGGTACGTGGTCTGCTCTTTCTTCCCTCTATGCTGAAAATAGACGATACACACTTAGGGATGTCAATGGCTAACCGGATAGCCGTTAAAACAAATCTGAATATACTTATGGGCTTCACGGTTAACTTTAAAAGTAATAAATGTATGTTCCTGATGGTGTTATTTAGTTATGGAGAGATGTCATCATTCTAAACACTCACAAGGTGCAATAGAGATTTCTATGTCCAAGAGAACACTAGATAGATTACATACATTTTGGGTTAAAAGAAAATAAATAAAATCAGCAACCGTTAATTAAGCTATGGGGTAACCGAATGGAAAATTATCCGTTAGCGAAATCCCTAATCACAACATAGAGCATTAGAACAACGGTCAGGATATTTAAGCGCCTTGGATAAAGGCACTATATAAATGCACCATTTACCATTTATTTAACACCACAGAAGAAGACAGCAGGAAGTGAAGTCGGGGTTTCAGACATTTTATTGATTTAGAATTCGTTACCATGTCAAAGGTCGTCAGGGACAGGTGGGTGTGGCAAAGCTTCTTATACACCTGTAAAGGTCAGAGTTCAAAGGTCATCAGGGCCAGATGTATGGAATAAAGCATAACTAAATCTAAAGATGTAATGATGTTTTAGTCCGACCAGCTGAAGAGATCATTAAGGTTGCTTTTATTACATTTAACTGAGACCATTCAGTTAAAGGAGAATTCCATACTAAAAGGCTTTCTTACCTTTCTTTGTAGTTGTTACGTCCTTGTGCATAAGCTCCTTATTGGCTATTTCCCCTACCATGAGCCCTACATGAATTGCATTGAATTGAATGGGAATTGAATGGGGCTATGGGGTGTTGTGCTAATTCACTTATTTCCATTGCTCAAAATTATAATTTCTTTGTATATATCCTCTTTTCATAATGTAAATAATATCCCAAGCGGCACACTTTACTACTTCTTTCGATGGAAATAAGCGAATTAGCATAACACCCCATAGCCCCATTCAATTCCCATTCAATGCAATGCAATTCATTGAGGGCTTATGGTAGGGAAAATAGCCAATAAGGAGTTTTTGCACAAAAAAACACCTGGACCTCTTTGGTGGGGACGTAACAACTACAAAGAAAGGTAAGAAAGATAAGAAAGCATTCTAGCATGGAATTCTCCTTTAAAGCTGCTTCTAAACTTGTATTCTATTGCTAGTTTGATCACTTCAAATTAGAGATGCTCCAATAATCGGCCACTGATCAGTGATCAGCCAATATTCAGCATTTACCCTATCTGGAGAAACCGATCTTTTATACAGATTATTAAAACAACAACAAAAGAGGCAAGAATGGTTCAGCACTAGTTCCCGTCCTGAATGGGTTAGAGTTCAAAGGTCATGTTACCTTGCCGATGAGGAAGTAAACCAGAGACTCTTTGGGAACGATTTGTTTCAACTCCTCCGACCTAAAAAAACCCCAGACTCTCCTGTACTGACCGTGATGCAGCGAACGTCTGCACACACATTGCTTGTGTGTCTTGCAACGACAGGTCACGGACTGTGTGCATGTGCGTGCATGTGTGCGTGTTCATATATTCAAACAGGTATAAGGACTAGTCATTATAATTATCATACATACCACGCCAATATGACAGAAGCACTGACGACTGAGGGTTGATACTCAGAGATTTCTTGAAGTGAATTTCTGCGAAGTTGAACTTCTCCTGCTTAGATCATCCCATATCCATAACTATAGCGCACGCACACCCATACACACACACGGACGCACAGAGAGAGAGAGAGAGACACACACACACACACACACACACACACACACACACACACACACACACACACACACACACACACACACACACACACACACACACACACACACACACACACACACACACACACACACACACACACACACACAAATAGTGTATTCAGTAGGCTATGGCATTTGTGGACATATTTACCAGGCATTGTGTAACTATGATTCCTTTATTTTTTATTTTTGTAACCCAATTTCTACGGGGACACGGGGAGAACATGTGAGGGTACCTACCCTAGGGGACACGGGGAGAACATGTGAGGGTACCTACCCTAGGGGACACGGGGAGAACATGTGAGGGTACCTACCCTAGGGGACACAGGGAGAACATGTGAGGGTACCTACCCTAGGGGACACGGGGAGAACATGTGAGGGTACCTACCCTAGGGGACACGGGGAGAACATGTGAGGGTACCTACCCTAGGTATTTCTTGAAGTGAATTTCTGCGAAGTTGAACTTCTCCTGCTTAGATCATCCCATATCCATAACTATAGCGCACGCACACCCATACACACACACGGACGCACAGAGAGAGAGAGAGAGACACACACACACACACACACACACACACACACACACACACACACACACACACACACACACACACACACACACACACACACACACACACACACACACACACACACACACACACACACACACACACACACACACACACACACACACACACAAATAGTGTATTCAGTAGGCTATGGCATTTGTGGACATATTTACCAGGCATTGTGTAACTATGATTCCTTTATTTTTTATTTTTGTAACCCAATTTCTACGGGGACACGGGGAGAACATGTGAGGGTACCTACCCTAGGGGACACGGGGAGAACATGTGAGGGTACCTACCCTAGGGGACACGGGGAGAACATGTGAGGGTACCTACCCTAGGGGACACAGGGAGAACATGTGAGGGTACCTACCCTAGGGGACACGGGGAGAACATGTGAGGGTACCTACCCTAGGGGACACGGGGAGAACATGTGAGGGTACCTACCCTAGGGGACACAGGGAGCACATGTGAGGGTACCTACCCTAGGGGACACGGGGAGAACATGTGAGGGTACCTACCCTAGGGGACACGGGGAGAACATGTGAGGGTACCTACCCTAGGGGACACAGGGAGAACATGTGAGGGTACCTACCCTAGGGGACACGGGGAGAACATGTGAGGGTACCTACCCTAGGGGACACAGGGAGAACATGTGAGAGTACCACTACCTACCCTAGGGGACAGTGTCTAATGTGGACTCTAATAATAATTATAATAATTACCAGGCATTGTAGTGTCTACTGTTGACTAATAGCGTTCCTGCAGCAGGATAAGGCTTTGTCCAACTCCTCCATCAAAACAAACTTGTGTCAGAGCAGAGTGTAGGCGTAGGCAAAGCTGGGGTCCACCTGGGGAGGGAGCCAGAGAGACAATTTAGTCATTCATCAGACGCTCTTAATCCAGAACGATTCACAGTAAGCAACAACAACAACACCACATGGTAATACATCACATACATGAACCATAAGCACCATAATCATTGTCCGGGCCCAATTCTAAAAACGCCTACTAAAAACTGACCTAAGTTTTCTGGAAAAACTTCAAATTCAGCACGTTTGTGAAACAAGCTTGTATACATCTGGAAAACCCTTATTTGTATTGTAATAAGATTAGAGAGACCCACTAAGAGAAACCTGTGTGGAACGAGCTTCTTATTTATTTCTTGCCTTGATCTACGTCCTCTCTACTCTTCTCACTTCTCTAAAACACCCTGGACAACGCTCCACACGTCCTAGACTCATCTCCCTTCTCTAAAACACCCTGGACAACGCTCCACACGTCCCAGACTCTTCTCTAAAACACCCTGGACAATGCTCCACACGTCCTAGACTCATCTCCCTTCTCTAAAACACCCTGGACAATGATCCACACGTCCTAGACTCTTCTCACTTCTCTAAAACACCCTGGACAACGCTCCACACGTTCCAGACTCTTCTCATTTATCTAAAACACTGAATAGCCTCTCTGTCCGAAAGAAAATACAATATATAATTGCCGTGAAGTTGCTTGATTAAGTATTTAATATTCATTTGATCTATTAAAGCCAAAGGCCATTCAACTTCAAACTCCATGTTGAAAACACACGTCTCTGCTTCTGGTGACTGATATTGTCCTTCCAATGAATGATAGGACGCGCGTGCGTGTGTGTGTGTGTGTGTGTGTGTGTGTGTGTCGCAGTTAAGTATGGAATTGTGCATTTCCCGTCAGTGTGTGTTAGTCACACCCAGGGTGAGAGAGCATGTGACATCACGTTTCATCATCAGGGATGGAGATCCCACATGTCATCAATATTAAGCCCATGTATGGAGATCGCTGATGTCATCAATATTGGCCAACAACTCTACATCTGACCTCAAAACTCATACTCTTAGATCTCCATATATGGAGCTGACCTGTTCTGACATTCCATATGTTGATCCTTCCCCATCCATCCTTCCTCTTCGATGTCTCCTTTTTGACTGATACCTGTCCATTTAAACTCTAGACGGGCCTGTTGACTGATACCTGTCCATTTAAACTCTAGACGGGCCTGTTGACTGATACCTGTCCATTAAACTCTAGACGGGCCTGTTGACTGATACCTGTCCATTAAACTCTAGACGGGCCTGCCCAAAAGTTATTAGTGCAGCCGCGCCCGGCAGCCGGCGAAAACTAGAGTTCTCAACAGGTCCGAAAATTAAGATATGCTGTCACCCAGGTGGATGCGTGCACGCAACCTCGAGGTCGCTTCTCGCCCTCAGGTGTCTTACTGGTATTGTGTGTGTTGTAGTGTGTGTGTGTGTGTGTGTGTGTGCGTGTGTGTATACACCTGTACATATTTGGCCAGTTCAAAGTGTGCGGTAGCGATGTGACTCAATGGTCTCTGTCTGTGTGTAGTCTGTGCGTGCCTGCGTATGAATGAATAAACTGCACTGACCGTAGCAGGCAGGCTCTGGGTGCCAGGCTGGGATCTGCAGGCTGAGCAGGGTCTGACGCGCTCAGAGTTCCATCCCACATGAGGCAGCAGGTGTCTGGGCTCGGCCTGGTAGAACTCCCCCGGGGGCCACGAGAGGCTGGCCAGGGCCTGGGAGTAGGGATGTCAATTATCAATTCAATCATTCATTGATCACCGATAGCCTTATCGATCGATTAACCAGTTAGTTTACATTAGACATAGTGAAGTCACGAAACTATCAAATAATGAATGTTCAAATGTTTTCTTGCAGTCAATGTTCAGTTCCCGCGTCACTCAAGTGTGAACCAATAATGTTCAAATGCAATATGACGCACAAAGAATGTTCAAGCACGCAACACCAATATCAGACTTAATGAATGTTCCCCACCTCAAATAAAAGAAACCAGTCAGTCAAAACGTCAGGCAGTCGCGGTCAGAGCGCTGTGGAATCCCTTACTCCCGCCGTAGTCTGAAAACCCACCTTTTCAGACTCGTGGCCCATAGCACTTACCCTACCCCCTTAGATAGCATTTCTGTAGACTTAGATAGCATTTGATACAGACTTATAGCATGTTATGAAGACAGCACTATAATTGCATTGTATGTAGTCATAGCACGTCATAGTACATATGTATAGCATAGTAGTATTACTATTATGTATAGTTTATATGTATAGTTTCATTATATAGATATTCCACTGTTACGTTCTTAGCTTACGCATGTTTCATGATAAATGCTTTTTATATATGTGATGTATTCCCATGCTTTTTTGTTCTTGCTTAATGTAAGTCACTCTGGATTAAGAGCGTCTGCTAAATGCCTAAATTGTAAATTGTAAATTGACAGTTGATGCAGGTTGGCGTTTCTTCATCGAAACCTTCTGGGATGAAACCGGGCGTCGGACGAGCAGCCACGCTCCGTTGGGGAAATTACTACAACTCACTTCTTGGATTGTGTGAGTGACTAACCCACAGCGGGCTACAAACTACAGAACGTTTTTCTCTCACAAGCCAGAGGTAGGCTACACACGGACGCGAGCAGCGGACAGCTGAACTGACAGCTGACAACAGCAAACTCCTCAAAGCGCGCGCCCGTTCCGTTCATTCATTCTCGCTCTCGTAGTGTGCGGGCATGTGACGTAGGGTAGTGTTAAAGGCACAGAGCGCCACAGTGTGTGTGTTTGTCTGTGCGCGCATGTGTGTGTGTGTGTGTGACTGTGCTCGCATGTGTGTGTGTGTGTGTACCTGGCCTGTCGGTCTATGTTGGCCACTCGGAGGCTCTCCCAGCGTGAGTTGAGGAAGTTCATCTGCTCCCTGATCTCCTCCTCCTCCTCCTCTGTGAGGTTGCCCTGGGCGTCAGCTGGCAAGAAAAAAATAAAAAAGGTTAAGGAGGTTCTGGGTCATTCCATCTTCCACCTGGGAACACTGGCTGAATTAAAAACACACACAAGCTCGTAGCGCGGCACCGAGTGCCGCGCTACGAGCTTGTAGGTCTGCTATTTTTGAAAAATCGCGAAAATGTGGCACAACTCTTTTCAGAGCGAACATTCTTAACTCAAAGCTTTGCTTCTGGGGGGGTCCCTGGAACAACATATTTTCAGATGGGGGTCGGTGGCCAATTACATATCATTTTTGGGGTCATTGACATGAAATATGGAGCACCTGGCACTGATACAGAAACATAGTTATTTCAGAAAACTGTCAGAATTTAGAAGACATTCTTTAAATTTCGATGTCAGGCTTAAATGGGTTAAGGCCTGCCAAAATACATTGTTTTGTCAACAAATTCAACTGTAGACGAAAATTGCACAGCAGAATGAAATCAACTAAAATCTTGATATTCAGTAGACACACTAAAACATTTTAGATGACAAAAATATGACAATTTTTTTATTCAAAGGACTATGAAATTTGCAAAATGAAGACTGGCTTTAAACACATCACTTACACTCCATCTTCAACAGTTTAGCCATTTATCGATTTAACGAGCGTCGACTGACTTACCGATAGGGTCTCTGCAGTCAGACCATGGGTCAGAGGTCACCGATGGGGTCAGTGCAGACCACGGGGTCAGAGAGGTGGGCAGGTTGACCGCGGTCACACTGAAGTGGTAGACGGCGAGCGGCAGCAGGCCTGTGACAAAAATGATGGCGGCCGACCCCCATCTGAAAAGATGTTGTTCCAGGGACCCCCAGAAGCAAAGATATGAGTTAAAAGAATATATATTCAAAGATCTGCGCCACATTTTCTTGACTTTTAAAAAATACCAGATCTACAATCTCAGACAATTATTTGACAACTTTAGCTCAAATTACTTTGTAGACTGTTTAGAAAAATAAAATAAATCTAATCACAATGCTGGCACAAATATGTTGGTCTTAAAGTGTATTTATACCTGCCAACCAGTGCTGCCCGTCTGAAAAAATTTGTTTCTTCCATATTCATTTCCAAAAGTAAAAATATCAATTGCCTTCCGTCTGTTAGAAAAGTACTGTATTTGAAGGCCCTAGTCAAAGATATTGGTTCTGTTCTAGCCCTGAAACATGACTGTCATGATTATCATGACAGTCATGGCGCAACTGCAGCCTGTTTTACGCAATCGCTACATTTACAGTCCAAACGTGTACATAAACACTCAGATTCCAAATATTAAGTCCTCGCCACATGTGCCACGGGTGTTAGAAATTTGCTGGTACAGCGATTAGCATTGCTGCATCCCGCGTTGTTTAATAAAAAGCATTTTTATCCGAGCTGATATTTTGCCATTGGCTTTCAACTACGCGCCCCTATCGGTCGGGAGGAGTGTGGCACTCGGTGTGTTCGATATCGCACGCTGACCGCCCTGTCAATGCAGACTAATAGGGAGTGCGCTCCCGGTGTGCAACTGTGGATTTCCCAAACGAACCCCGTTTGAGAGTCATGTTTCAGGGCTAGTTACTCCATAGCTCTGGTCCATAGCTCTAATGAAATGCAATGCATTAGAGCTATGGACCAGAGCTACTTACTCCACACCTTTCAGTTCAGTTCCAATACAGTTCCCAGTCTATCAAAGCCCTTCAGCACGTTGCATAAAACCAGACAGTTAAACTCATTGTAAAGCCACACTGTACCAGTTTATAAACAACCGTATCGGTACTCACTCACAAAAGGTTTGTTGTTTAAATCCCCATGCACTGCTCCTTGTCCTCCACTCAGAGTTACAGACCCGTAAGGGTCCATTTGGTTCCATGTGTTACTCTGAATACTTTCAGAGTTACAGGGTGCATTTCGTTACAGGCAGCTACAGAATGGCGTCACGTACGTCAGCTGTAGCTCCCTGTGTTGTTTGTTGACGTAATCACTAGCAGGTGTGAAAACAGCCGATGTTCTGAGCTTGAAGATCGGCAGTACAGAGTCACAGAATTATATAGGTTCACCGACTTCAATGTAACACACCGGAAACTAATTAAATAACTAATAATAAAAATAACTAAAAACTAATTGTCCCATTAATAAAATAGATCCATTAATTCACATTTTATTACATTATTTGTTCTGCCTGGTTTAAGAAAATAAACATAATTGTCTATTCTTTGTATTAAATAACTAGTTGTTCCATTAAGTTCAAACTAGTTCTATTCATTAATACATTTTAAATATGTATTTATTTAAGAAAATAAACACATTGTCTATTATTTATTGTATTATCTAATAACTAGTTTTTCTATTAATAAACTAGATCTATTCATTAGATTGTTAAATTATACTTTATTACATTTGTTCTGCCTGGTTAAAGCAAACATTATTAAAGACTTGTTTACATTGAGGTCCATTTGCTTCAGAACATTTAATAACTAAAAGTTATTCTAATTTCTAAAGTTTTCAAAGGAGTACAGAGTCATTTCCTGGAGGAAAAGTACCACACAACAACAAGCCAAACAGTCTTATTACTTAAAATTCTGTCTGGTCTTCGTGGTAAAAAATGTAATACAATTTAAAATTGCATACAGTAATTTAATTACAATATTCAACATTCATGTTTGGTGGCATGGCTCTGTTCTGGGAGATTGTCAGCATTAATATTAATAAGCCAGGTCATTCTGTAGAGACCTTGGGGTGAAAACCTTTGAATACCTGAGGCCTCCTTTTAGCCCATTTAGACCTGGTGAAACCTATACCTTATACCATTCATGCCGGGATCCACCCGTCTACATCCTTTATTTATTGTTTCAATAAGAATTTGAAGGTTTTCAGAAAACCTTAGGCTAGGTTTTAGAAGGTCTAAATGTGTAAAATACATTAACTATAACTAAATATTCCTTAAACATGTAAATAGTACCACTGTATTCCTCATCCTTATTATGAACCATTTGATCTAGGGGTAATGGACCCATAACGGACACCCGGGTATAAATGCAATAATTTATTAACAAGAAAATAATGATTTACAGATATATGGCATCATTAATAAAGTACAATCAACATGAAACATATACTATGGCGTCTTCTCTCGTGTATCATCAGATGTCCGGCTCCATGATCGCCTCTCCTTGGAGGCCAGTTGGGTCAAAACACAGTTTACCACATTGTGACCGCTGTAGTGAGTCTACAGTCCACCTGCCTGCTGGCAATATAGCCTGGTTGTGATATGTAGATGTGATTGATACGTTTGTTTTTTTAAGTAATTCTATAATTACAATACAAAGTAATTGTATTTATTTTATGTATTACTATTGTATCAATTGTATTTTATATATTACTATGTTATTACTAATTTTATGTATAACTTTATTACGAATTGTATTTATTTGATGGATTACTATGTTATTACTAATTTTACTTCATGCATTACAAATTGTATTTGTTTTATGTATTACTGTTATTACTAATTTTATTTTTATGCATTTATTTTATGTATTACTGTTATTACTAATTTTATGCATTACTATATTGATAATTTAATTTATTTTATGTATTATTGTCTATATTAATTATATTTATTTTATCCATTACTAATTTTATTTTATTTTGTGTATTACTTATTTATTTTATTTATTTTGTGTATTACTTATTTATTTTATTTATTTTGTGTATTACTTATTTATTTTATTTATTACTTATTTATTTTATTTATTTTGTGTATTACTTATTTATTTTATTTATTTTATTTATTTTATTTATTTTATTTATTTTATTTATTTTATTTATTTTATTTATTTTATTTATTTTATTTATTTTATTTATTTTATTTATTTTATTTATTTTATTTATTTTATTTATTTTATTTATTTTATTTATTTTATTTATTTTATTTATTTTTTACTATTTTAATTTATCTATTATTTATCTATTTTTTTATCGTTCGTTTTATCCATTTATTTATATTATTATCTAGTTATTTATATTGGTTTATTATTGTATTGTTTATTATTTTCAAAGAGCCCTGATTGATCACATCTACATATCACCACTACCAGTCAGGATCTGAGTGACTCAGAACCCTGGTGACCTCCAGATGGAGCCACACAGGAGACCAGCAACGTCCTGAAGAAAAGAAAGAAATGCTCATTACTACTTTGTTCATAAAACAATATTGATTGAAATATTTATTAACAGTTTGCAGAATTACAGTACATGTCAAGCACAAACTCAATACAAAGACTGTTAACTTTAAGTGGACGATCCAATTAAGCATTACACTTGTTTACAAGAGGGTCCACCATGTTCAATTAATCAAAACATTTAGAGACGTACAAATAAGACACTATGGGGAAGGGAGGGAAAATAAACTTATACAGTGAGGGGGAAAAAGGGAGTCAAGGGATTCACATGTCTTAATGACTGTTGGTAGGGCGTTCCACATTTTGGTGGCATATGAGTGAAAATAATTTAGTCCCTTGTTAGTGCCGAATCTGGGTTGTACATGGTTCGTTGCACTCCCTCTGGTGTTGTGGGTGTGGACTTCGTTAACATTAAGGAAGTATCTAGACAGGTACATGGGTATCTTGGTGGTGTATCGAATCTTGTGGACCAGACCCATTGCAAGATGCTGTACTCAGTCGTCGACCCTAAGCCATTCCAGCCTGTCAAAGTGGGCAGGAGTGAGGTAGGTTCGGGGGGTGAGGCCAAGTGGGAGCTTGACCAGTTTGTTTTGGGAAGTCTGGAGCCTAGTTTTAAGGGCCTTTGAGGTGCTGCGGTACCAGGAGGTGCATGCATAGTCAAAGAAACTTTGTACGAGGGCTCCTGTTAAGGTCTTCAAGGTGTTTTTGTTGAACAGTGAGGAGATCCTGTAAAGGAATCTTGTTCTTCGGTTGACTTTTTTGATTACGATGGTGGCCATTTTATCACCGGAAAGATTAGCCTCCAGGATGGAACCTAGGTAGGTAATTTCATCTTTACGTGTGATAACATTGTCACCAACTCTAACCAAGAAGCCATTTGCCTTGCTGAGATTACTATTAGATCCAAAGAGAATGGATTCAGTTTTTCCCAGGTGTAAGGATAGTTTGTTATCAGCGAGCCAGGTACAGATTCTACCGAATTCAGGGCCTTTTCAACCTGCAGTTTGTTCCTGTCCGAGACTAGCAGTGCCGAGTCATCTGCGAACAGGAACAAGAACAAGTTGCAGTCACAAGCTGATGTCATGATCATAGTGTGTGTGTGTGGGTGTGTGTGTGTGTGTGTGTGTGTGTGTGTGTGTGTGTTGTATAGTTACCTTGCTGTGATGTAACTCCAAAGGTGATCAGAAATAGTTGCTCCATTGGCTAGAAACGTGCTCTTCACCGGCATGATGATCTTGTTCCTAAAAAAAGTCTGTAGTCAACCCTAACTGATTACAGAACATGATATAAAAACACAACTAGAAGGATTTAGGCCTGTCACAATTACCTAATCGCCAAGTAATACTTTTTTAGAGATAAGTCATAATCGTCTCCATGTTGAAAATGTTCATATATTTTCAAACATTTTAAAGAAATAATGGAAGCAACCGATCTACAAGCTCTAAATGTGTCACTTTGTAATTTACTTCTCTTTTTTAGTGTATAAAGTTATTGAATTATGCCATGTGCAGCTTTTTGTTTACAACGCCTACAAAAGCCAAGGTTTTATTTAGAATGTTAGTATGACGACAATTAAATCGGCCATTATAAAACCTTAGATTCTGACAGGCCTAAGCGGGTTCCAGTGGCGTCTACCGAACCTTCCAGCTCCGTCCGAGCCTCCCAGCGACCCAGAAGTCCTCAGCGGAAACACCCGGGGAAAGCTTCGGATCTCGGGCATCGGCTGAGATCTCCATTCTAACAAAGAACGAAAGAGACACCACAAATTAGCTTTGCTGTGTGTGCGTGTCCTGTCACAACATACACATGCACTTACAGTAACGTTTAAGAATAGGGATCGACCAATTATCGGCAACGGACGATTATTGGCTTTTTACGAAGCCTCAAAAAGCCCTAACCCTAAAGCGGTTCGTACCGTTGAGTTCCTCACGGGGCAGGCCCAGGTCCTAAGTCCTCCAGCGTCTACCCAGATCTCCGTCCTCCGTCCTCCCATCCATCCATGGACAGACCTGCAGATCTCCATCTCTAGAGGCTCCAGCTGTGTCTACTATGATCTCCATCCTGAGAGAGAGAGAAAGAAACCATTAGCTCTACAAGCTCACAACACGTTGCAACGCAGTGCGAGCTTGTAGATCTGCTATTTTTGCTGAACGCTCCCCCAGAATAGGGATGCTGGGGTTGAAGTGGTTACAAAAGTGTCATTAAGACTTTGATTAGCTTGGAAAGCTGACAGACATTCACACAGTGCCACTAGGAGGCATCAACACATGTACAGCCCTCAACATCTTTTGTAATTTGTATTCAAGTGCTTCTAAAAGCAGATGAGATATTGACTCTCAAACTATTGTGCGGAGTCATTTAGATTTATCATAATATATTTAAAACATTTGGATTACTGTAAATGATGGCATTCTTCGTGCCATAACAGAACAAAAGCAGTTATCCATCCTCAGAAACAAGCAAGAACTGTTCCTACTCACAGCTCATCAGAGTCCTCTGAGGAAGCCCCCAGGGGGGGGGGGCTTTGGAACGGATCTCTGTCCAGGGAACATCAGCTCGTCTATCGATATCTCCATTCTAACAAAGAAAAAAAAACACACCAAATTAGCCTTTCCGTGTGTGTGTATGTGTGTGTGTGTGTATGTGTGTGCGCCCCCTGTCCAGCAACGGCGTTCCAGCGACATCCACTGCGATCTTCATCCTAACAAAGAAAGATTGATTAGAGTGACCAAGAGCCAGATATATATTCTATCCTGTCACAACATATATACATCCTAGTACATCAGACTTTTATTTATAGAGAACATTTAAACAGAAGCTAAACATATCACTTACAGTAATAAACGTTTAAGTTAGGGTTCTTTTTGACAGGCCTAACAGGGTCTCTTACTTTGAGTCGTCTTCAGAGGAATGCAGATTCCTGGACAGCGGGAGACCTGCAGTACATCTGGAAGAAAGACATAGCGGTTATCATCTATGAACGGCTGAAGAGCTTCGCACATCACTCCCTTGTTGTTGCTGCCAATAGTCTGTTAGGTTCTTAGCTTACTTCTTATTCTTGATGACAATTGTTTATGAATTTGATGTATTACTATGTGTTGTTGTTGCTTACTGTAAGTCACTCTGGATAAAGTATGTGATAACTGCCTAAATTGTTGAAATTCCTAGACGTGATCAATTAGGGTGTGCTCTTCGGTGATAGCAGTGGTGTCATTTGTATATTTTTACAGTCCCATTCCTCACCATCATATCTTGCGGTGAAGCTGGACAGAACACTGTCCTTTAAACAACACCTGACAGCGTCAAGAGAAAGACCCCCACCTGTGCCACACCGATACGGCGTCTAGCCGGTACCGAGGCTCTACAAGCTCTAAATGTGTCACTTTGTAATTTACTTCTTTTTTAGTGTATAAAGTTATTGAATTATGCCATGTGCAGCTTTTTGTTTACAAAGCCTACAAAAGCCAAAGTTTTATTTAGAATGTTAGTATGACGACAATTAAATCGGCCATTATAAAACCTTAAATTCTGACAGGCCTAAACGGGTTCCAGTGGCGTCTACCGAACCTTCCAGCTCCGTCCGAGCCTCCCAGCGACCCAGAAGTCCTCAGCGGAAACACCCGGGGAAAGCTTCAGATCTCGGGCATCGGCTGAGATCTCCATTCTAACAAAGAACGAAAGAGACACACCCCAAATTAGCTTTGCTGTGTGTGTGTGTCCTGTCACAACATACACATGCACTTACAGTAACGTTTAAGAATAGGGATCGACCAATTATCGGCAACGGACGATTATTGGCTTTTTACGAAGCCTCAAAAAGCCCTAACCCTAAAGCGGTTCGTACCGTTGAGTTCCTCACGGGGCAGGCCCAGGTCCTAAGTCCTCCAGCGTCTACCCAGATCTCCGTCCTCCGTCCTCCCATCCATCTATGGACAGACCTGCAGATCTCCATCTCTAGAGGCTCCAGCTGTGTCTACTATGATCTCCATCCTGAGAGAGAGAGAAAGAAACCATTAGCTCTACAAGCTCACAACACGTTGCAACGCAGTGCGAGCTTGTAGATCTGCTATTTTTGCTGAACGCTCCCCCAGAATAGGGATGCTGGGGTTGAAGTGGTTACAAAAGTGTCATTAAGACTTTGATTAGCTTGGAAAGCTGACAGACATTCAACCACAGTGCCACTAGGAGGCATCAACACATGTACAGTCCTCAACATCTTTTGTAATTTGTATTCAAGTGCTTCTAAAAGCAGATGAGATATTGACTCTCAAACTATTGTGCGGAGTCATTTAGATTTATCATAAAATATTTAAAACATTTGGATTACTGTAAATGATGGCATTCTTCGTGCCATAACAGAACAAAAGCATTTATCCATCCTCAGAAACAAGCAAGAACTGTTCCTACTCACAGCTCATCAGAGTCCTCTGAGGAAGCCCCCAGGGGGGGGGGGCTTTGGAACGGATCTCTGTCCAGGGAACATCAGCTCGTCTATCGATATCTCCATTCTAACAAAGAAAAAAAAACACACCAAATTAGCCTTTCCGTGTGTGTGTGTGTGTGTGTGTGTGTGTGTGTGTATGTGTGTATGTGTGTGTGTATGTGTGTGTATGTGTGTGCGCCCCCTGTCCAGCAACGGCGTTCCAGCGACATCCACTGCGATCTTCATCCTAACAAAGAAAGATTGATTAGAGTGACCAAGAGCCAGATATATATTCTATCCTGTCACAACATATATACATCCTAGTACATCAAACTTTTATTTATAGAGAACATTTAAACAGAAGCTAAACATATCACTTACAGTAATAAACGTTTAAGTTAGGGTTCTTTTTGACAGGCCTAACAGGGTCTCTTACTTTGAGTCGTCTTCAGAGGAATGCAGATTCCTGGACAGCGGGAGACCTGCAGTACATCTGGAAGAAAGACATAGCGGTTATCATCTATGAACGGCTGAAGAGCTTCGCACATCACTCCCTTGTTGTTGCTGCCAATAGTCTACTGTTAGGTTCTTAGATTACTTCTTATTCTTGATGACAATTGTTTATGAATTTGATGTATTACTATGTGTTGTTGTTGCTTACTGTAAGTCACTCTGTATAAAGTATGTGATAACTGCCTAAATTGTTGAAATTCCTAGACGTGATCAATTAGGGTGTGCTCTTCGGTGATAGCAGTGGTGTCATTTGTATATTTTTACAGTCCCATTCCTCCCCATCATATCTTGCGGTGAAGCTGGACAGAACACTGTCCTTTAAACAACACCTGACAGCGTCAAGAGAAAGACCCCCACCTGTGCCGCACCGATACGGCGTCTAGCCGGTACCGAGGCTCTGGTGTTCCCACCGCTGAGTACTGTGCCCCAGTCTGGAGCCATAGCCCTCATGTTGGTTTTGGGGCTTTTTATGCCTTTACTGATAGTGAACAGTATATAGACAGGAAAGGGGGAAAGAGATGGGGAGTGACACGCGGCAAAGGCCGTCGGGAGTCGAACCCGCAGCACGCCATCCGGCTGGCTTGGCAGCATAGGTGCCCAGACAGTTGAGCTAACCATCCGGGCCACACTTAAATATTTAATTGCAATTTATTTAAGCGACAATAATCGTCCAGTAAAAAGAAACCTCATAATCATGAAAGGCCTAGAGTGGTTCTTACTGTGCGGTTCCTCACCGGGCAGGCCCAGGTCTGAAGTCCTCCGGCATCTACACAGATCTCCGTCCTAAGAAAGAAAGAAATAAAGACCAAATTAGCTTTTGTTGAGCTGCATATTCAGAACCACTTAAACGCTCTATAGATTTGATAAAACAGACCTTTAAAGAGAGCATTTGGTATATGCTCCGATTTCACTCTACACAAATTGATTTGCCAAAAATAGCAGATCTACAAGCTCACAACACGTTGCAACGCAGTGTGAGCTTGTAGATCTGCTAATTTGGCTGAACGCTTCCCCCAGAATAGAGATGCTGGGGTTGAAGTGGTTAACAAAAGTGTCATTAAGACTTTGATTAGCTTGGAGAGCTGACAGACATTCAACCACAGTGCCACTAGGAGGCATCATACTGCCATGCTATACTTCATACCATAACAGTACAACAGATATCCATCCCAACAAGAAATATTCCTACTCACAGCAGAAGTCCTCCGGGAGGGAAGCTTTGAAACGGATCTCTGTCCTTCCACGACGTCTACCACGACCCATCCACCCTAAGGAAGAAAGAAAGATTAATTAAAGTGACCAAGAGCCAGATATACGTACATTGTGTCCTTTCACATCATACACAAAATGTATAGAGAACATTTAAAACAGAAGCCGACCATAACACTCACAGTAATAGAAAAGTCCAAGTGGTTTCTTACTTTGAGCCGCCTTCAGAGCCCCCCCATGCAGATTCATCCATGGACAGTGAGAGCTGCAGATATCCACCTGTAGGGGCTCCGGTTGAGCCTCTCAGCATCTGGAAGGAAGACATGGTGGTTATAGTCTATGAATGGCTGAAGAGCTTTGCACATCACTCACTTGTTGCTGCTGCCAATAGGAATTTGGGATGTCTGTGTGGCGACAATTGCTGTTTTTTTATAATACATACAATTTATATAGCACTTTTCAAGGTACCCAAAGTTGCTTCACAAAACAGAAGTAAAAACAAATTTATTTGAAAATAAACTAGATTAAAAACTATAAATCTTTGGCATGTTTGTGAAGCTTTTCGGTTCCACACCAGTAACTGCTGTTCAACAGCTACATCCAAGACCTCCCTGCAACAACATCAATGTAGTATGGCTATGCAGACGACCAGAGTACTGTGCCCCAGTCTGGAGCCGTAGCTCTCATGTCAAGAAGCTGGATGCTGCCCTCAACACAGGATGGGCCACCCCAAACAAACTGCCTGCTCTCGCTGGAATCACTCCAACAGAGGTCAGACGAGAAGCAGCCACGCTGGCCCTCACCGGGAAGGCACAGCCGAGTGAATCCCAGCCATCTCCTCCACAAGGTCATCAGAGACACCACAGCACACGTGCCTCAAGTCACGGTGCCCTTTTCCACAACACACACACACACACACACACACCAAGTCACGGCACCCTTTGCCACAGCACACGTGCCTCAAGTCACGGTGCCCCTTTGCCAACACAGGCCCAAGAACTGCTCCACACAACACCAGCTGACACCTCCAAGGCATCCTGGGTGAAGGCAAGACAGAGGGACCAGTGGAATACATTGAGGACCCCAAATATGTTCTTTGCCAGCACCTCCCCTGCAAGGAGTGGACAACCCTCAAAGCAGAAGTGGGACATCTCGGACAGTGCCCACTGTGAATGCGAGGATCCACTACAGACTGTGGAACACGTAATGACCATTTGCCCCAAATACCGGCCACCGAATGGTGATCGTGGCTTAGGTGACCTAGACAATGACACACTGTACTGGCTTGTTCTATGGACATACGGCAGAAGATGTTTATGAAACGTATTTTTTTTAATTTCTTCATTTTTTCGGCATGTTTGTCAAACCTTTGTGGCATTTAATTTATGGAACTTGTGGATGTTTTTTTATTTATTGGTGAAGTTTTAGTGGCACTTTGAAATGTATTGACACATTTGATATTTTTTTTTGTTAGGGATGTCCGATATTGTCCGCCGATAACGGCATTAAAAAGTAATAACCCTAACCCTTAATTTTACTTTATTTATTTTTTTACATTAAAAACATCTACAAGCTCACAATACAATAAGACACATGTGAGCTTGTAGATCTGCCATTTTCAAATGATTTTTATACATTTGAAAACTTGAGATGAGAGATTAGATAATTTTAGATTTAGATTTAGACCCTAACCCTTGCATGAGTAATTATTAATAATTACTTTTGGTATTTTAAGTACATTTTTATACCAAAACCTTTGTACCTTTACTCAAGTACATGTTGAATTTACTTGTAACGGAGTATTTCTATATTGCAGTATTTATAGCCTACTTTTATTTAAGTAAAACTTTTGAGTGATGTTTCCACCACTGGAAAAAGCCTGCATATATATATATATATATCGGTATCTGTTGATAAACGGCAATTAGGAGTTTGACACGGACTGTCGGACATCCCTTGATTTGTGTGATTTTGTGCAGCTTTTAGTGAGTTTGTGGCATTTTGTGCAGCTTTTGTTTGTTTGTTTTGTGAAGGACCAAAGAGCACACCCAGTATGTATCACAAGGCTATTTCCACCAGTCAGGTGGACTTATATCTACATCTCATAAGCGGCCATGTACTAAACACTACAGATATCACAATTTGACTTTGGCAGCAGCAAGAAACGACTGATATGCAAAGCTCTTCAGCCATGCTTCTCTCTATACAAACACATGTCCACATGGACATCTTAGCAGCCAGGATGGGGTGGTCGGTCTGGAGGCCACTCAGAACCCTGGTGACCTTCACATGGACATCTTAGCAGCCAGGATGGGGTGGTCGGACTGGAGGCCACTCCGACATGGGGACACAGGAGACCAGGGCATCTATGGTCATCTCCATCCACATCTAGAAAGAAAGAAAGACATCAGAAGCTGACCATATCACTCACAGTAATAGAAACATAAGACAAATATTCCTAAAGACATCTATAACTAAAATGTAAAAATAAACCTTCTGTAACATAACACCTTCAATATATTATTTCTTTCATAAATAGAGAATATTTTACTCCATAGGAACTGTTCCCGTTGCAGGTTGATGATGTCCATGTGTGGTCCAGCGCCATGGAATGCATAAAAAAGTATTTAAAATATTCCTTTGATGCTTAGGAAGTATTAAGCTGTTTTTTATTAGCATACGGTATGCATTCCATAGGGCTAGACCATATGGACATGACATAATCAACTTGCAACAGGAGCAGTGAAAGTGAAAGATTATTTATTTATGAAAGAAATAAAATAGTTTCCATTTTAAGATTTGTTATAGAGGGTTAAGTATAATGTCTTAAGGCATAGGCCTATTTGTCTTTAACCAGGGATCCTTTAAAGAATATTTAAAAGTGCAATATCAAAATGTAACCCTATGCACAATAGTTTGTAGAGTCAATAGCTTATCCGCTTCTAGAAAGCAATTTAAAATACAAATTACAAGTAATGTCGAGTACTTTTGGAAGTCACTGAACAGCCATGCCTACCACCTGTTTCGAATTGTCACAATGCAGGAGGCAGCAGCACTACCCATTAATTAAAAACAAGTGCTTCCAGTAGCTCAACGTCACTTACAACACGTCTGCGGTGTATTTTTATGAAACAAATTTGCTTTGCAGATTGAGAGTAGGCTATAATTCAAGCTTGCCCTACAGCTGCAACGTTGGGGAGTTTAGTATTGTTTAATACAAGCAGATTGTAAATTCAATGTGGATCAATGGGCTGTCAATTAGGGCTGGGCGATATGACAAAATCTCATATCACGATATAGAATTTATTTTATCACGATAACGATATACTCACGATATAGCATATTTTTTACGATACCTATTTTTTTATCTAAAAAAATTGTTTTTTGTTCAGGTCGAGTACTTTACTGTACTTGGGCAGTACTTGGGCTGTACTGTACTGTACTGTACTGTACTGTACTGTACTGTACTGTACTGTACAAGCTCTCCTCCCTGGCCTCTGTCTGTGTTAGGCTGCAAAACAGTGACACTTGGTGGTGACAATAATTATGCTATTTCCGTGCTCGGATACAGGGACATGGACACACACATAGCTGTCTATAGTGGTTGCACCACTCAAAAAACAATTAAATTCACATTATCCAGTCTATGAATATAATACTGATGCCCTGCCCATGCACAGACAGGCCCAAAGCAAGTACAAAAATATTACAAAATAAAATATATAATAATTAGAGGCTGAACTCAATTGTTCAGCCTCTGTAGACATTTTTAAAGCACAGCTCAAGACCCACTTCTACAACATTGCTTTTAATTGATCTTTTATTTTTTGTTATTCATGTCCTCACTGTATTGCATTACTGCTTGTTTTTCAATGTCGTTGCCTTGCTTTTCTTTTTTTCTCCATTGCTCTGTAAAGCACTTTGAGAGCTGCATTTCATGTCATGAAAGGTGCTATACAAATAAAGTTTTATTATTATTATTATGAATAATAATAATAATTATTATGACAATTAAAAAGAAAAAAATAAGACGTTGCCATTCAGACAGAAGTACAGGCCTGTGTCTGCATTAAATTGGCTTAAGGAAAAAATAAATACCTCATGTCACAGTTTGTCACTAAAGTTGTTTCAGTTCATGTTAAGCTCTGTATAGGGAATCAAAATGTTCTGTTGTAGTTACTTATAGTTTAGTTTGTTAAAGACGTTGGGCAGCTTAACGATGTTTAATTGACTACAGGCGATAGAGTGAGAGAGAACGCGACCGCGTCGTCAACTCTCCGTGCCCAGCTGTGCGTATTATGGGAAAAGTGGAGGTTTTTCTTTTCCTTTTTTTTGATGATCACAACAAAGTCAGCGTCTTGTGTTGTTGTTGTTGGAAGCTGTTGCTGAAGTAAGGACTTTTCAAATGGAATAATTTATTTGGAACAATAAAAGACACGCAGCAGCAGGACTGCACAGGTAAGAGGAACGTCTTGGAAGAAGTTTGCAACCGACGACGGACAAGCTTATTGTTCAACTGTGTAAAACATACGTGGCTCACGCAATTTATCAATTTGACCCAACATGAAACCTACATTTATAACAGTGAATGACCGGTTACTCTAAGGGCGCGTTCGGAAATAGCGCACTGTGCAATGCAAACTGATAGATGAGTGCGCTCCGGTGTGGTATTTCCGAACGTGCCCCTTACACCGCTCTGAATCTCGTCAGCCATCATCTCCCTTCATGTAATCCAAACCACTTCCATATCCATACAATGAAGACGTTGCCCCTCTTAGGTGCAAGCACCCTTGTGTTGTGGTCGTGTTGGCCTTAGAGTATATAATAGAGAAGACATCCGAAAGGTGTTGGCTCACTGTTTTCAGTGCGGTCGGCTGCTGGGCATGCCGTATATAAGCGCTGTGACGTAAAATACTGCCGTAAACACTGCCGTAAAACGAAACGGCGATATAAGCGATATAGATTATTTTTCGTGATAGACATTTTCTATCGAAAATACGATATATATCGTCATATCGCCCAGCCCTACTGTCAATGGACGGCATGCATTACAACTCTAGATTCATCCCATTGCACTGGTGATGCCAATTAGTCATTTGACTCAGCTGTGTGGCGTCAGTGTGTCAACACAACTGAAAGGTTACTTTTTCCAACACATTTGGTTTAAATACCTTACATTTCACAGCAACCTTCTACATACAAACCAAACGAAATGATTAAATTCACACAACTCAAGAGGCTCACTCCTAAATGTTCCACAGTTCAAACGATATCCTACCTTTCTCTCAAAACAAAAAAACAACTTAAAACAGTTCCTCTGTCAAACCACGCAATAAATCCACCGTTTATGCCCTTCTAAAATGATAAATCCTTTACCAGTAGCAGGTACGGTTAGCACAGGGTTTAAATGGCTACAGCCAGGGGGTCCGCCGCTGGTCCGTCAGGGATGGTTTGTAATGTTAACCTGCCGACGTGAGTGGAAAAGGATTCATTCAACATGGTCGGTCCTCCTCCTGGCCGTGATAAGACGCCGACACAAATGCTTTCAATCATTCAATCAAAATGACGCGGGGCAGGTCACGTGCGGAGAACGACGCGATGTGATTGGCTGACAGGATGGATGAATGCATGTGACATACTATTCAAGTAGGGGCGGGGCCGTGGGCTGGGTTGTACCTGTGTGTACGTGACTGCGTGTGCGGCCTAGACTACTATTTAAATAGTTTTGAGGGGAAATAAATGTTATTTGTCCCAAAGTGACTGCTAGAGATTGCTATTGTTTTCATAAAGCATTATATTCATTATCACCCTTGCAAAGTTCTGAGTTCTGTTCTTATTCAACGGCCTTTGTCCCTCAAAGGAAAATAGGGTCTCTGACGCCCTCAAGTGGACAAAATCAGTAACAGCTCTATAACCATTTCCCCTGATGCCTTTTGTAGAGTTGATGAGGAAAGTTATATTTGAAAATAGGGTTAAAATAACTATAGGCCTACAATATAATAACAGACCACATAATGTACCGTGAAATAACTTAAATGGATAATAATTAACCCATGAATTATAGTTACATTATTTCATTCCTGAAGGTTAATTAATAGATTGAACCCATTGTAATTTAGGCTGCTTGTTGACACCAACAGAGAAAGAAGCATGTTATTATTTTCTTATGAACACCAGACTCTAGCTATCAAAAAAAGAGAATACAGAAGAAACATTTAATTCTTTAAAACTATGGATGGAGCTGAAAATATTCACCATTTCAGCAACGCCAAGGAGCGCTTTCTTGTTTACAGGTGGAGAGGAACTTTGATAAGTCTGTCAGGGACACCTATGGGTGTAGTGGTGAAATATTACACGTCACCACCAACCAGTTCATTCATTGAGCTGACTACAAGTTAAAAAAAGCATTACACTAATCTACTGACAATTAGTGGACAATAAAACACTGGATAAAACAAAGATACACAATAAAACATCAGCACTCGACTGTAGTAATAAACACAGATCAAATAATTTAAGGGCACTATGAGTGTCGCAGGATTCCCACACATTTTTACCAATGCATTTCCAAAACATTTACAGGAATATGTAACAATAATTCAGTGCAATGATTGATTGATTGCTTTATTTTGTCATTCTTCCCAACTGTAGCAGCAGAAAAAAACGAAATCACGTTTCTCCTAGTTAAAAAGACACTAGGAGAAACGTAATTTCGTTTTTGAGTCTCTTAGTCCTATGTGCAACAATGACAGAGGGCAGTTTAGCAACAATAACCCTATCTAACCCTAACCCTAAACCAAAGACAGGCAGTGTAGCAACAATAAAGCACAGAATATAAAACGGTATAATTCTATTCCAAATGTTGTGCCTAATCTTTGCTACACCACCACCTATCCTAGGACATAGGATCATAGATTCTACATTTGTATAATAATAATATAACATAATATTTGTTAACCATAAACATGTTTGGTTCACAAGCTGTAACAATGATACATTTCAGTTATAATGTGTGGTGTGTGGTGTGTTTCAATCTGGACGTCTTCCTGAGCTGTAGCAGACTTTAAGTCCACCAAAGTGCTAATGTTTAAGGTTAGCACTGAACGAGTACGACAATTATGGCCTAAAGTTTGGCTGAATGAGTGTGACGAGGCTCACTGCATCGTCACACTCATATGTGGTGAAATATGTGCTGCATGCTCCTATATAAAATGATTCAAATCATGCTCTGTGCTCAGGAAAATAAATAAAATAACCATGGTGGACTTAGACCCGTTTTGGACATTCAGCTGTCGCCGTTTTTCTGCTAGCCTGGAGAAAACCTGACTATCAATTCATGCTGGGCTGAGCTCTCATCTCTGGTTTGTTTGGCTCCACTCACTGCAATCATGTCCCACTCCATTACACCTTGAACAGGAGAGAGCAGAATATTAGTTAAGAACAGATAGAACATAGTAGATACTGAAATCACATATCATATTGGTCTGAAATAATGTTTTTTTCCTAATGGAAATAACTGGGTCGTATTATAATCAGGGACTAGACTATTTGACATTCAATGTTCTTTTTCCACAAATGAGTCTTGAAAAATGGGGGTCGTCTTAATCAGATGTACCTTCGACGCCAGCCTCTGTAGTTTAATAACACTGTACCTTTGACAGGCAACCTCTGTAGTTTAATAACACTGTACCTTCGACAGGCAGCCTCTGTAGTTTAACCCATTTTGCGCGGTAACCCCTTTTGGTGTTAGCATTACGTTATGCTTTAGCTATTGAAAAATAGCAGATCTACAAGCTCATAGCGCGCCACTCGGTGGCGCGCTATGAGCTTGTAGGTCTGCTATTTTTGAAAAATAGAAGAACGACTGACATAGAAACATAGCTTTTTCAGAAAACTGTCATTTTCAAACAGACATTTTTAGAATCTGATCTCAGGTCAGAATGGGTTAATAACACTGTACCTTCGACAGGCAGCCTCTGTAGTTTAATAACAATGTACCTTCGACAGGCAGCCTCTGTAGTTTAATAACACTGTACCTTCGACAGGCAGCCTCTGTAGTTTAATAACACTGTACCTTCGACAGGCAGCCTCTGTAGTTTATTAACACTGTACCTTCGACAGGCAGCCTCTGTAGTTTAATAACACTGTACCTTCGACAGGCAGCCTCTGTAGTTTAATAACACTGTACCTTCGACAGGCAGCCTCTGTAGTTTAATAACACTGTACCTTCCACAGGCAGCCTCTGTAGTTTAATAACACTGTACCTTCCACAGGCAGCCTCTGTAGACACTTTTAAAGCACAGCTCAAGACTTACTTCTACACTACACTGCTTTTAGTTGAACTTTTAAATTATTTGTTGTTATTCATGTCCTCAGTGTATTGCATTACTGCTATCATTTTCATGTCATGAAATATATAGGTGCTATAGAAATAAAGTTTTATTACTAATATTATAGTAGTAGTAGTAATTAATAACTTTATTAATCCAACGTTTCGGCAATCAAAGATTACATGATAATACCACTACACTGCAGCTGTTTGGTCTGTGAGTATCGTTCATTATGCCTCCTCTTAGTAAAAGGCTCATAGGATGCATAATGAACTATACTCACAGACCAAACAGCGGCAGTGTAGTGGCATTATCATATAATCTGCCATGACAACTCAGAGTTAAATGAATGTACCTTCTCTGCACCACACCTCTGGTTTCAGAACATCGATGGCCTCCAGCAGCTGCTTCTCTGCGCCACACCTCTGGTTTCAGAACATCGATGGCCTCCAGCAGCATCTGAAGAAGCACGGTGCACATACCGCTGTTAAACCCATGGAGACCTGAGAGCACATTAGACCAAAATAATGTCCTGAAAATCAATCCTGACGCTTTTCTGAAAAAAAACCGACCACCATCTGAAAATCCACCAGAGGCAAATATTTGAGTTAAAAATGTTCGCTGTGAAAGAATATATATTCAAAGATTTGTAACCATAGTTTCATGTTCGGGTCAATGACTTATTCCCCCTCATACAAATACTTAGGTTTTGTTTTTAATGAATCTATGAGTTTCTCTGAGGGAAGGAATGTATTGGCTGACTCAACAGGTAGAGCATTAGGTGCCATATTAAGTAAAATTAAATTTGCCCTGATTTAGGTTTTGATACATTTACCAAGCTTTATGACACCATGGTTTCTTCCATTTAGTTTTATGCAGCAGGTGTGAGGGGCTTTGAGGAGGCTACCGAATGTAAAATCATTCAGAGTAGAGCTTTGAGGTGTTTTCTCGGGGTGCATAAGTATACCACTAAGTATTATTAATTAATAATAAGTATTAAGTATACCACTAAGTTGGCCATTGAAGGTGACACAGGTTGGGAAAGCTGCCTGACAAGGCAGAGATGTGAAATGATCAGATTATGGAATCGCCTTATCCAACTGCCAGGAAAGGAGCATTACGAAAATTATATTTAATTGGAATAAAATATGTAATCATCCGTGGATAAGAGAGGTCTCCTCAATTTTCTCACTTTCTGATTTAAACATATACGTTTTAAATAACCTTCATTGTAACATTAATACAGTCAAATATAAACTGTCTAAGTTACATCAGCAGAAATGGAGGGTGGACATTGTGAAAAAAGCTAAATTAAGAAGTTATATTCAATTCAAAGAGGACTACATGACTGAACCTTAGGGCCGATTCATACTCTTATTTTAGAGCCGAATAAAAGTCGGTTCGGCGCTGTAGAGCCTACAATGTGACGTCATTTGAGGTTCGGGGGGGGGGACAGAGGTCCCTCTGTGCCCAGTTAAGATGTGGTGCTTTACCTCTGGCAGTTGAGGTTGGCAGATATACTGGCATTCCTGAGGAGCAGCGACTGTGTGCTCTTTGTGACCTGGGAGTTGTAGAGGATGAGTTTCATGTTGTATTCTATTGTCCACTATACCATGATTTAAGAAACTCTTTATTTGAAAGAATTCAGGATAAGTACCCAGATTTGTCTGAATGTTTTATGTTAAATTGGTTGTTCAGTAATGAAGTTTTTGTTTTAAGAAAATTCGTAGAGAAGGCATGGTCAGTTACGTTGGAGAACGATGTATCCATGAGTAACTGTCTATTTGTGTATATGTATCATTATGTATGTACAAATTTGTGAGTGTCTTGTAAGCCGAAATGACCAAAAGCACACTCAAAACCCACCTTTTCAAACAGGCTTTCCCTACATAACCCCCCCCCCCCCCACACACACACACACACACATAGTTTTTAACCTTTTAAACCTTTTAAATAGTTTTCTAATAAATATGTCTGTACTTCTTTCTGTAAAGCGACTTTGGGTACCCAGAAAAGCGCTATATAAATCGTATATATTATTATTATTATTATTAAGCCCGTGCGGGCTGGGCATCTTATGATGTAGGACACTTTAATAAAAACTCTATCTTCTATATATATCTATATGCAGTCTCTCTGCATTCCATGTATGTGACTGGCCAGGGGGAGGTAGTTTAGAGACCAGGATTACTGCATGTTTTTGGGGAGAACATGTCAGGGTATCTACCCTAGGGGACACGGGGAGAACATGTGAGGGTACCTACCCTAGGGGACACGGGGAGAACATGTGAGGGTACCTACTACCTACCCTAGGGGACACGGGGAGAACATGTGAGGGTACCTACCCTAGGGGACACGGGGAGAACATGTGAGGGTACCTACCCTAGGGGACACGGGGAGAACATGTGAGGGTACCTACCCAGTAAACACTCCCCCTGCTAGACATTTTCATATTTACGGAATGTGCCATTTTTAAAGTTTTCAAAATGTATAAACAATAAACATCTCCTGTGTGTGTGTGTGTGTGTGTGTGTGTGTGTGTGTGTGTGTGTGTGTGTGTGTGTGTGTGTGTGTGTGTGTGTGTGTGTGTGTGTGTGTGTGTGTGTGTGTGTGTGCGTGTGTGCGAGCGTGCATCTTACCTGTAGTGAGCAGGGCACTCTGATCCATCAGGTTCCTGACTTCCTAGGGCTCTTCAGGGGCCATGATGAAGACTATATGTTCTCCCCGTGGCCCTTTCTGAAACCAGTCGCTTGACTTGAAGTGCTCTCGGGAGGTTCCCTCGTCAGGAAGTGCCCCTCCAGCTGAATCAAGTTCCCTTGATTAGGGTCCTGGGTATAAAAAACAGTTTGGAAATACACTCGCCCTCCTTGTGCAGAAACAGGAAACAGACACCATTCGTTGCCATGGTTACCATCATGCAATTGTGTTACCTGTTATTTTGTTTGTACAGTTATATTGCATTGCATCGTGTACGTTTGTGTGACATGTGGATTTCATTAATATGGAAAAAGGAAATACAGCGTGACTGTCAAAAATGACATGTCATATACATCCATGGTGTTTATAAATCATTGTTAAAAGTTGTTTTGTTTGTATGGTTTAATTTATAGCTTTTCACGGTGGGGTAAATAAAGAGCCCTTGTGAACATCAGTTAGAGCGTTGTCTATTCTGCATCAGATGAAGATTGTTTAGGAGGAGTTTATTTATCATTTATTTGTGGTGGTACTTACATTTGTAGGTGGCGGTTTCCATGCAGACAGAGAGGCTAGATCGGCACAGACTCACTCTTGAGGGCTTTATAAGCCACTTCCACTCAAGGCTGCTTGGTTTCGGACGACACTTAATATGGCGCAGCCTCGCGTGAACGCGCATATCGAGGGCAAGTGTGTAGGGCGAGTGGCGAGGAGCTGGTTTCATCCAGGTCTATCAGCTTCATGTCCACCTGCATGCTAACAGACACACACAGACCAAACAGATTTTAGCCTCTTTTTGGGAGAAATGACAGCTAATCAAGTCACTTTGTGTTGGCTTACGGCTCTGCTGGCAGGTAAATGAATCCCCTGGCAGCTAAATAAAACACTAAGGGTTGCCCACCTTCCCCTGGCAGCTAAATAAAACACTAAGGGTCGCCCACCTGCCTCTTGCAGCTAAATAAAACACTAAGGGTTGCCCACCTGCCCCTGGCAGCTAAATAAAACACTAAGGGTCGCCCACCTGCCCCTGGCAGCTAAATAAAACACTAAGGGTTGCCCACCTGCCCCTGGCAGCTAAATAAAACACTAAGGGTTGCCCACCTGCCCCTGGCAGCTAAATAAAACACTAAGGGTTGCCCACCTGCCCCTGGCAGGTAAATAAAACACTAAGGGTTGCCCACCTGCCCCTGGCAGCTAAATAAAACACTAAGGGTTGCCCACCTGTCCCTGGCAGCTAAATAAAACACTAAGGGTTGCCCACCTGCCCCTGGCACGTAAATACATAAGTGTAGTGTAGTGTAGTGTAGTGTAGTGTAGTGTAGTGTAGTGTAGTGTAGTGTAGTGTAGTGTAGTGTACAGTACAGTATACGTACCAGACAGTGAGTATAAGTACTCTCAGAGTAGTGGTACATCAGAGACAGAACCAGACAGAGGATCAGTCCAGTCAGAGCCAACAGAACCGTCCCTACGGCCAGGTGGGGAAACGGGACCCTGATGAGAGGACGGTCCCTCTCCAGCCCGATGTACCCCGCGTGTACCATCCTGGAGTACACACATATACACATGTATTTATACACATACAGTATATGTGTACAGTATAAATACTTCACTAAGATACCCATGTACCTGTCCAAATACTTCACTAAGATACCCATGTACCTGTCTAAATACTTCACTAAGATACCCATGTACCTGTCTAGATACTTCACTAAGATACCCATGTACCTGTCTAAATACTTCACTAAGATACCCATGTACCTGTCTAAATACTTCACTAAGATACCCATGTACCTGTCCAAATACTTCACTAAGATACCCATGTACCTGTCTAAATACTTCACTAAGATACCCATGTACCTGTCTAAATACTTCACTAAGATACCCATGTACCTGTCTAAATACTTCACTAAGATACCCATGTACCTGTCTAAATACTTCACTAAGATACCCATGTACCTGTCTACATACTTCACTAAGATACCCATGTACCTGTCTAGATACTTCACTAAGATACCCATGTACCTGTCTAAATACTTCACTAAGATACCCATGTACCTGTCTAAATACTTCACTAAGATACCCATGTACCTGTCTAAATACTTCACTAAGATCAATATGTCAGTTTGTCACATTCAATAGATCCTGTGATCTTTTCAGATGAAACAACAATTTAATTGAACATGGTGGACCCTCTTGTAAACAAGTGTAATACTTAATGGTGTCGTCCAGTCATATAGTAACGGTCTTTGTATTGAGTTGTGCTTGAAATGTACTGTAATTCTGCAAACTGTTAACATTGATTGATTGATTGAAATCTTTATTAACAGTTTGTAGAATTTACAGTACATTTTAAGCACAAACTCAATACAAAGACTGTCAACTGTGAGTGGACGACCCAATTAAGCATTACACTTGTTTACAACAGGGTCCACATTGTTCAATTCATCAAAACATTTAAAGACATACAAACATTTAGAGACATACAAATAGACATTTCTCTGTAGGTAAAGAACAGAACAGGAATTCATCATATGGGAAGCAAAAAAGGGAAAAGATACTATATACAGTGAGGGAAAATGGGGTGGGGGGGTGTGGGGGATTCAGATTTTACAGAGGCCAGTTTCGAATTGCAGCCATCCGTAGGTGCCCTTTGAGAGCGGTTTTGAAGGAGTCAAGGGATTCACATGTCTTAATGACTGTTGGTAGGGCATTCCACATTTTGGTGGCATAGGAGCGAAAAGAATTTAGTCCCTTGTTTGTGCCGAATCTGGGTTGTACATGGTTTGTTGCACTCCCTCTGGTGTTGTGGGTGTGGACTTCGTTTACATTAAGGAAGTATTTAGACAGGTACATGGGTATCTTGGTGGTGTATCGAATCTTGTGGACCAGACCCATTGCAAGATGCTGTACTCTGTCGTCGACCCTAAGCCATCCCAGCCTGTCAAAGTGGGCAGGGGTGAGGTGGGTTCGGGGGGTGAGGCCAAGTAGGAGCCTGACCAGTTTGTTTTGAGAGGTCTGGAGCCTTGTTTTAAGGGCCTTTGAGGTGCTGTGGTACCAAGAGGTGGATGCATAGTCAAAGAAACCTTGTACGAGGGCTCCTGTTAAGGTCTTCAAGGTGTTTTTGCTGACCAGTGAGGAGATCCTGTAAAGGAATCTTGTTCTTTGATTGACTTTTTTGATTACGTTGGTGGCCATTTTATCACCGGAAAGATTGGCCTCCAGGATGGAACCTAGGTAGGTAATTTCATCTTTTCGTGTGATAATATTGTCACCCACTCTAACCAAGAAGCCATCTGCCTTGCTGAGTTTACTATTTGATCCGAAGAGGATGGATTCAGTTTTTCCCAGGTGTAAGGATAGTTTGTTATCAGCGAGCCAGGTGCAGATTCTACCGAGTTCAGAGCTGAGGGTCTTTTCAACCTGCAGTTTGTTCCTGTCCGAGACCAGCAGTGCTGAGTCATCTGCGAACAGGAACAAGTTGCAGTCACAAGCTGCAACAATACTTGTTAATAAGTGCTCTTACCTTCAACCTTCACAACTGCAGCTCCATGTGAGCCAATCACATGGACTTTAATATGACTTCATGTCATTAATACTCATCACTTTATTAATATGTATATCCTCTGTTGACTCCAGCTGTAAGATGAGCTACTGTAGCTATAATCAGCTAAACAGAACTGATGATGTCACTTATTATGAATACTAATGCTCTATTCAGACTGTCGGCTTCACACGTGGACTGTTTACATCAATTAAGGATCAATTCTACGTCATTGATTAATTACTCCATCTATAAAAGTAAATAAAACACATTAACGGTTCATCCGGCTGCCTCGAGCTGTTTAGGCTGAGCTGGCGACGTCATCAACCCTGAAGACCAACATCGCCGACCCAGAGTAATCTAGTGAGAGAGATGACGTCAGTAGCGTTGACCCCCCCCATTGTAATAAAGGAATGCGGAAGTGCTCATTCTATCTCAATGGGATAGTTCCAACGTGTGGAACTACAGCCCATAGAGATCAAAGCGTGTCGCCACTCTCTAACTATTCCACTCATGGCAAACGAGCCAATCAGAAGCAGGCTTGAAGCGGCGTTGCCAAAAGTCTGCTTGTGTTTTTCTCTAAATTATATGTTTAAATGTTTTATTCTCTTTTTATTTACTGACAATCATCATGTTATCAAATTTGTATACATAAAACACATCAATCAAGTTTATATAAATATTAAAACACATCAGGTAACCAAGTTTATATAAATGAAATAACAACTAGTTTAATTCACAAAATAGTAGTTAAATGAGATAAACAACTATAGTTTAATTCACATAAAGAGCTAGTTTAATTCACATCCATTCATTATTAATAGTTATAAATGAAATAACGACTAGTTTAATTCACATCCATTCATTATTAGTAGGTTAATAACTAGTTTAATTCACATCCATTCATTATTAATAGTTATACATTAAATAACGACTAGTGTAATTCACATCCATTCATTATTAATAGTTATAAATTAAATAACGACTAGTTTAATTTACATCCATTCATTAGTAGTAGTTAAATAACTAGTTTAATTCACATCCATTCATTATTAGTAGTTAAATAACTAGTTTAATTCACATCCATTCATTTAAAGTTTCTTTCCATTTGAGCACCGTCGTATGACAGAAAATAGCAGATCTACAAGCCCACAACACGTCGTGGTTGCAACGCGCTGTGAGCTGGTAGATCTTGCTAATTTCATTACATTTGTGCTTCGTCGCAGGACGGTGTCGAGCGCCGAAAATAGCAGATCTACAAGACCACAACACGTCGTGGATGCAACGCGCTGTGGGTTTGTAGAACTGTTGAGCTGAGCTGAGCTTTGAGCTGCACTGTGATGCAGAATGCAGTGAAAAGTGGGTATTAACGCCATCTGGTGGTGGAATTATACTGACAGAGCTACAATTATACTTCTCCGTCCAACAGTGTTTCACCACCCTCCATTTGGTAGCGCAGATACAGCAGAATGTAGTCTCTGATGCCACCTGGTGGTGACAATCGACAACTGCAGGACTCCGTCGAATGAGCAAATTTTGAATTTCCTGTTGGAGAGCTAGCAAATTTAAGACATCCGGTTGCCTTCAGAATAAAATAATTAATAATAATTCGACAGTGCTGTGACGGGCCTAGCTAGCCAGCTAGCCGCTAGCCGCTAGCTGAGCAGCTAGCTAGTAGCTGTGTGTCTTCACTTCCGGTTTTACAAAATAAAAGCTACTGCGACGTGTCAAGTTAATTCTTCAAGTGTTTCCGCTTTCCTTTCAAAATACAACCGACCCACCGGAAACAGCCGCTCGGCTGTTAATAAAACTAAATAATAATAATAATAAAATGTATTTATTTATTTATTTGTAGCACCTTTCATGAAATGAAATGAAATGCAGCTCAAAGTTGGAGAAAAAAGAAAAGAAAAGCAGGAATAAAACATTAAAATAATAGCAGTAAATAATACAGTGAGGACATTAATTACAATAAGTTAGCTTTAGCTATCGATAGCTTTATGCTATCTTCATGGGTATTAATACGTGTTTAAGTGTTTTATTGTTGTTCTAAAAAAATAGAAGATTATTTAACACAAACTGTCGATTCAAATAAAGAAAGTTTTACAACAAATAAAGTGTCTTTTTTACGTCATGAAGACACACAGCTACTAGCTAGCTGCTCAGCTAGCGGCTAGCTGGCTAGCTAGGCCCGTCACAGCGCTGTCGAATTATTATTAATTATTTTATTCTGAAGGCAACCGGATGTCTTAAATTTGCTAGCTCTCCAACAGGAAATTCAAAATTTGCTCATTCGACGGAGTCCTGCAGTTGTCGGCTGTCACCACCAGGTGGCATCAGAGACTACATTCTGCTGTATCTATTCTGTGCTACCAAATGGAGGGAGTCGAAAACAGCCGATGTGTATTTCATCCGTACGACGGTGACGCGCGTCGAAAACAGCCGATGTTTAGGTTTCGTACTTCGGCTGTTTTCGACGACTGCGCAGCCGCAGTGCCGAGTCACAGAAGACTAGCTAGCCAGCTAGCCGCTAGCTGAGCAGCTAGCTAGTAGCTGTGTCTCTTCATGACGTAAAAAAGACACTTTATTTGTTGTAAAACTTTCTTTATTTGAATCGACAGTTTATGTTAAATAATCTTCTATTTTTTTAGAACAACAATAAAACACTTAAACACGTATTAATACCCATGAAGATAGATAAATTGACTAAACACAGACTTGACGGACTGACTGTAAAACACTGTTGTACGGAAGAAGTATAATGCTACCTCTGTCAGTAAAATTCCACCACCAGATGGCGTTAATACCCACTTTTCCATGCATTCTGCAACACACGCAGCTCAAAGCACTGGTTCCATATTTACGGCTCTATAGCAGTGATTCTCAACCCGTTTCATTTCAAGGACCCCCGGTTTTACATGCGTTAGTCTACGGACCCCCATTTAATGGCATTTATATCTCTGAGACCCCCCATTTACATTGTAATATCAATGTTCATTTAACTCTGAGAGTGTACAAATGGAACCAAATGGACCTGTCTGATTGATTGTTTGTTTATTAATTCATTGACTGATTGATGTTTGTAGAATTTACAGTACATTTTAAGCACAAACTCAATACAAAGACTGTCAACTGTGAGTGGACGACCCAATTAAGCATTACACTTGACATATTGCAGAATTACAGTAGCCTACATTTCAAGCACAACTCAAAACAAAACTGTTAACTGTGGACGACACCATAAAGCAGTGGTTCCCAAACCTTTTCATGTCAAGGACCCCCAAATAAACACCAGTAGAATTCATAGTTTTATAATTATTATCGTTATAAACTTCATAGTTAGGCAGCCTAACTATGAAGTTAGCATGCGCACTGTGCGTTAATAAAACTAAACAATAATAATAAAATGTATTTATTTATTTGTAGCACCTTTCATGAAATGAAATAAAAAAAGTTGGAGAAAAAAAGAAAAGAAAAGCAGGAATAAAACATTAAAATAATAGCAGTAAATAATACAGTGAGGACATTAATAATAATAAGTTAGCCGGAAGCTATATAATTAGTATCGTTATAAACACCAGCAGCTAGAATGCATAGTTGTGTATTCTGCATGTGTCCGTGGTCACCACAAGGCGGCAAATATTTTGCGTGTATGTTCTAAATGTTAGTCATTGTTGTGGCGAAGCAACGTGTGTGTGTGTGTGTGTGTGTGTGTGTGTGTGTGTGTGTGTGCGCGTGCGTGTGTCCAAATAGACCCATATTGTATTGACCAAAGTTTGCCCGTTATCTCACATGTTTATGCACATGCATAAAGTGAATGGCAAATCGAGTGGAAAATTGAGTGACAAAGTTAATTTAAGGTTGTTTAAAGTCATTTAATGCAATCAAATAGGACTTTTCTGTTTGGATGTATGAAAGTTTGAAAGTAGTTTTTTGCCACTCAGTGGGGCAGTGGGCATTCCTGCATAACTTAGTTATGATAATGTCACGTGACGTGCATACCCTCTATTATCTTATTGGTCCTTGAGCTTTATCACATTCTACACATTTTATCTAGATTTACAACCCTAACCCATACATAGCATCCATCTAGATGTAGATCTGTTATCTCTCTTATTAGTCCGGGAGCATTATATCACATATCTAGATGTCTCATCATACATTATCTGTTATCTCCCCTATTAGTTTTATCTATATATAATATTAAACACATGCAAAATAACTGACTAACTAAAAATAACAAATGAACGAAAACAAATAACTATAAACCAACTAATTTAAAATATTATTCATTATTTATTTATATATTTAATATTATTTCACTATTTATTGAACTGTATACGGCAACATAGAAAGGTGAAATAGTTTGACTCAACACAGTGATTGGCATAATATGCATTATGTATATCATAATATATGGTATACATTATATAATTATAATATATGTGACCAGATTTGACTGAGAGCCTGCTGCCATCGCGCAAACTCCAGCTTTTCACCAATGGAGAAAAGCTTATTTAAAAAAAACAAAGAGTTAATAGCACAGGCAGACTCGTCACATAGTAGAGCATGTCTGAAATAAGTGTCAGAGCTGAAATAGACATGTAAATATGAAATAAATGCTTAAACATGTAGCTAGGTGTAATGCTAGAGACCACAGAAGACATGTAAATATGAAATAAATGCTTAAACATGTAGCTAGGTGTAATGTTAGAGTCCACAGAAGTGAACCTTTCAAGCTTGTTTTCTCAACTCGCTGCCAGACATTACTCTATAAGCCATATCTCCAAAACTGGTAGGCCAAACTGAACAACCAATATGTCAATTTGAAGCTGGGAGTCCCTGCTTTCACATGACATGACAAAACGAAAAAAGAAAAAAAATGCAATGGCAGTCCCTCAGTCAAATTTAGTCACATCTTAGGAATCACATGTGACATGTTTCCATTTCCTTATTATAAACCACCTGTTTATACAACATAGGGCTGGGCAATTAAAGAACCAAAATGATACAGATATTTAGAAGCAATAACCAACTTAATCTAGTAGGTTAATCAAATAACCGAGAAGCTGTTTTCTTTTTTTCTCTCCACAACAAATTGAGTCGTTGTACAAGGGTGGCTATTTTAGATTTTAGATTAAATCAAAGACTTTGTTCAGCTGTGTTGCAACCATAATATTTACAGTATAGAGCAGTGTTGCAGTCCCACCCCCCTCAAGAGAACCGGAAAATAAATAAAGTATTTATTTAAAGACATTTACGCCGCCGACAAAGCCAACTCTTGTGACAAATCATGACAACAAACACAATTTTTCGGGCTGAAACAAATAATTAGAAAGAAGTTGAAAACGGCAGGTTACAACACTTTTTTTGTTGTTTTTCAAGAGTTGGCTTCGTACGACGCTTATAAGGTCTTTAAATAAATACGTTTTGAAATGTCTATGAGGGAAAAATGCATTGGGAACTATTTCCTGGGCCTGGCGTCGTCATGAAAGGGGGGCGGGACTGCGACGCTCTATAGGCCCTGTAAAACAAAGAGTATAAAATAATCCTTCGTCGAATGTTTGAAATAAATTGTGATATATATTGATTTGACCGTATCGCCCGGCCCTGCGACACACGCTTCCCTTTTTGCTTTGGCACATTGTATTAAGCTTCTCTGAGTGCGTCGGGGGTTCTTCTTCCTGCCACAAGAGGGGGTTAGAGGACGCAGCACCTCTTCGGCTTCTTGCCACTGGAGCCGTTCTTCTCTTTGCTCTCCAACAGTTTCTTTTTACGAACGTAACGCATGAGATCAAAGAACACCTGGGAGAGAGGGAGAGAGAGAGAGAGAGAGAGACAGAGAGAGAGAGAGAGAGACACACACACACACACAGACACACAGAGAGAGACAGAGAGAGAGAGACTGAGCGATCATAGTCTGGCAATAGAGAAGGGCGGGCAGACAGACATACCTGGCTGCCCAGAGAGGAGAGGCTGTGCTGTCACTGTGATGACGGAGCTATAGAGACAGAGTTACACTTCTTAACACAATGTAAAAACTACACACTGTGATGACGGAGCTATAGAGACAGAGTTACACTTCTTAACACAATGTAAAAACTACACACTGTGATGACGGAGCTATAGAGACAGAGTTACACTTCTTAACACAATGTAAAAACTACACAAATATTAGAGAGGAGTTCTTCCCAAAATTTGAAAGAAATTTCCCAGAATTCCGAAGTATGACAGAAAGGGAAAGATTTACCAGTCCTTCTGGGGGAACAGAAAGAATGTGCCGTTTGGCTGCAAAATATGTCAATTCCTGTCACAAGAAAAGGGACAACCAGTAGGACACACATACATGTTTTATTTTCTGCACCACCTGCTTTATTTTATATTATTTCTATTTATTTTTTCATATCATTGATATTATGTTATGTTGTTGTTTGTCATATCTGATTGTGCTTTGGCAACACTTGTAAAACGTCATGCCAATAAAGCCTGTTGAATTGAATTGAGAGAGAGAGAGAGAAAGGAGGGAGAGAGATACTTTTAGTAACCCTTTATGTCACCATTACAGCCCATTTGAAGCAGACGCTTCATCAGATCGTCATGTATTTCACACAACAGTCTTTTTTTTAAATCGTCTGTCATTATATCGTTGTGGCTTTAATTTCACACTAAACGATTGGTCGGCGACTAGGCATCAAACACACAAGTTCACCAAGACGCCATCTGGACCCCATACATATAGACTACAAAGGAGAACGGCCATAGCCATAGACCTCATCAGTTTGTGATGAGGTCAGCACATTTTGGTCAAGTGGATATGGCCTAATTTAGCCCAAGGAGTGTATTTGTGTAAAACTAATGCTTCATGAATCATGAAAACCCCCTAGTTCCATATGTCACATGATACTTAAAGAATTTGTACTTTTTTGCCTTATATAGGATGTTACATATTATGCTAATAACTCAAATTCCCACGGGAGTTGAATTTCAATCTTTTAGTAGACACCTTTAGAAACACATTAGCATGTGCATCCCATACATTCCCTGGGGCTGGAGCACACATGGACTGGACATAATGTCATATGAACTTGCGGCAGGAGCCGTTTCTATTGAGTGAAAGATAAACAGTGTACACTACCCAACTTTATTTTATGAAAGAAATACAAATATTTATGTCCAACATTCTTAAAAAATAGCCAATTTAACCCATTTTGGGCGAGAACCCCTTTTGGTGTTAGCGTCATGTTATGCTTTAGCTATTGAAAAATAGCAGATCTACAAGCTCATCTACGAGACCTACGAGCTTGTAGGTCTGCTATTTTTGAAAAATCGAAGAATGACTGACATAGAAACATAGCTTTTTCAAAAAACTGTCAGGACGTAGAAAACATTTTTTTAATCAGGTCAAAATGGGTCAATGTTTAGGTGCCCACTCTTCCTGCACCCTTTTGCAATGTGAAATGCCACTGAATCTGTAGGCCTAATCCTTTTCCATTTTGATTCTGTCTCGTCATATTATGGGCCATGTGAAAAGTAATGATGCCACATCTCTTTTCAACTTGTGACAGCTGATGCTTGTACTGTGAAGACAAAAGTTTCTGAACGTCTCATCCTCCATTTTTACGCGTGCTGAAAATAGCCGATCTACCAGCTCACAGCGCGTTGCGGAGGCGAAACGTTGTGAGCTTGCAGATCAGCTATTTTTTAGCACGCTGATGCAACAGGTCGTACAGCAAAACGTAAGACAGGCTTCCCTTTTGTTTTTAGCCGAGGCGACGTACACAGTCAACACAAGAGTCAGACACACATGGCTATTGGCTCCTCGATGCAAAATACGACTTCACGATAATAAGGGACAGTAGGTCCCTTATTATGATGATGATGTTCTGCAGCAGCACCCGCTCGCCGCTTAGCTCTGGTCCATAGCCCAAATCCAAAAATCGCGATTTCGATTAAAATTCGATTAATCGTGCAGCCCTAGTGGGAACCCCTTTTGGTGTTTTAACTAATCTTTATGTTATACTTTAGCTATTGAAAAATAGCAGATCTACAAGCTCATAGCGCGCCTCCGAGTGGCGCTCTACGAGCTTGTAGGTCTGCTATTTTTTGAAAAATCGTGAAAATGCGGCACAAATCTTTGAATATATATTCTTTCAGAAGACTTATTTTTAGATTTTTTGACGTCAGGCCTAAATGGGTTAAAGGTCGCTGTACCTAGATTTAGAGTTTAGGGTTACCTTGCCCACGTTGGCGCGCGTCTTGGCCGACGTCTCCACGTACTGGACGCCCCATTCGGCGGCTCTGCTCGTCAGGAGCAGGAGAGGAATTCCCTCCTCCTCCCCCTTCACACGCAGGATCTGCTCCCTGAGACGCGCGCACACACACACACACACACACACACACACACACACACACACACACACACACACACA